>NW_011888973.1:1990086-1995419 GCF_000151845.1 Pteropus vampyrus | reverse complement strand
CGGCCACTCCTGAGAGCAGGAGGTGGGAGGGGTGAGCCATGCTGACCGGTCGCCACCAGAACCATCTGCCAGCCTGTCCGCCTCCTACTTCCTGCCACTTCCACGTGGCGGTTTATGAAAGAGAACAGAGCGGATCTCATTTCAGCCTCTCTCTGGGCTCCTCCCAGGAGTCGTAGGGCGCAGCAGGCCCCGGGAACGCGGAGTCTGTAAATGTCACCCAAGCACGCCCAGTCCTTCCTTCTTCCATCGATGTCCTGCCAGAACAATTCGTAGTGCCGTGTGAAGTAGTATGTGCTCCCCTCTTGGGCACCGGGCTTCCAGGTTGGCTCCGCAGATTCCCTTTGACCTCGTCTAGGATTTCAAACCCCATCCTAGCTGTCCGGTCGTAATTAACAGAAGTAAATATGTCGAGTGACATTGAAATGAGAATCTCGGGGGAGAACCAGAAAACGCGTTTCCCAAGAGGCCCCGGGAGGCCCAGCCGACACTGCTTCCTGTGGCGTCTCTGCTCAGATCCTGGGAGTTTACGAGCTCTTATCTTTGGCGACTGGTTAAAATGTAACCCTGCTGGGCTCCGAGGCGGCCTTTCCAACGGCCTCTAGACCGTGGGACCAGTGAACAGTGTTATCAAAGTTCAAATGCGTGTGATGTCCTCGTCCCAGAGTCCGCTCCGCTCTCAGCCCCCTGGCCGAGCAGCCGTGCGCTCCAGGACGCGTCAGCTGCCCCTGTCCCCGCTTTCCCAAGCCTGCTCTGCAGACTGCTGTTCAGAGAAAACGTCACGACCTGCTCCAGTCACTCTGGTCCCTTAAAGACCCAAGAAGTGGGCGGTTGACAGGAGGCATGGACCCACTCAGCGGCACAGGGCCAACAGGCTGGGGCTGTTAGTTTCTGTTTTGTTTTATTTTGTTCTGTTTTGTTTTATTACCTCCCAAGCAGCCTTCGGGCCAGCAGGCGGGTTTCACTTGGAAGCAGGAAATTGAGGACACAGTCTGGACAGTGGGCCTGGGGACTCAGAGGACTTGGTCTGTGGAGCACCATCCCAGCCCCTGGATGCTCTGGGTCGGCTCTCGGGGTGGCCGTGTGGCTGCCAGCACCTTCTAGAAGAGTCTCCTACACAGCAGTGTTTGACATGCTGGCCATGGGCAGCTCGAAACTCTCAGCTGGTACTATTACTCATTCGGTCAGTCGGCCAGTCGCCAACAAGCGTCTATAAGAACGCGTCTGGCATACAGGACCCTCCTCAGGCCTTGGAGGAGGCAGAATGAACGTTAGCGATGATGGTTAGATGAGGCTGGAAATGCCCTCTGCAGGCCTCCCTGTGGGTTTAATGAACTCACAGAAAACACCACCTTTAAAGGGAGAGAGAGGGACAGGGAGAGGTGACAGGTCCCCTCGTGTGGGTGACGCAGGAGGGTGTACCCCCAGCGTGGACTCGAGCCCCACCGCGCCCGGCGAGGGCCCCCAGCGCCACGCGGGAAGAAGTTCAGCAGCGAGCCGGGGTCACGGGCGAAGGAGGGTTTACTGGAGAAGAGATAACGCTCCGCAGACAGGGCGAGGTCTCCGCTCAGAATCAGAGAGACCTCCCGCGTCGAAAGGGCCGGCTTTATATACGTTCTTTCAGTTTCTATGAAAAATTACCGATTATCGTGAGTAACGAATAGATTGAATGGCTGGGCTTATCTTTAACCTGGGCAGGGTACAGCTTAGTCTTTCCCGTTTTCCGTTCGTGGTGTGGGTGAGCCTTAAAGACATGAGTGAGCAGGAATTGTCCATTGTTCTCTAGGTCCCCGAGGCCCGGCCTGGGGCAGGTAGACGAGGTTCAGTGTAACCACGCACGCGGCAGGCTCCGAATTCCACTCGGTTTAATGTGGAGTCGATCTGTGCCGTTCTCATGCCTCTTTTGTGTGTTATTGGGGCTTATGTGCGGTCATTACTATGTGAATGTACAATAGCTACACAGCGCCAACCTCAGAGGCCATCATCAGGAAATGTGTGACGAGGCACTGAATGAGAGAGAGGGGAGAGAGAGAGAGAGAGAGAGAGAGAGAGAGAGAGAGAGAGAGAGAGAGAGAGAGAGAAGTGGACAAGTCTCCTGCATTGGTAGTGAGTCATGTGACGTGGTGCAGGAAAGCCTGGTGACAGCGAGTGGTCCCTGCTCAGACAAGCACCCAACCCCGTAGGGCTCCGCCAAGCGCAGGGAAGGCGAGCTGGCCCGGCCTCGGCTCTGGCCGTCACTGCTCTCTTCCACGTGGTTCATCTGAGTTTGAAACCCAAGTAACTGGGTGGAGAAGAGTTAAGGAATCAGCAGCTACTTGTAGCTTCACGTATTTATTTACCTTCTCGTCCATTCCGTGGAGAGCATCTCGCGTTTGCAAGGCGCGGGTTACTGTGTCCGTCAAGGGCAGTTCAAGGTTGAGCCCAGAGCGCCTCCGCCCTCCGCCCTCAGCCAGTCCATGCTCTCCCGGGGGCCAGCTGGCGTCCGTGCCCTCACCCCGTGTTCCCGCGTTTCAGGGCATGAACTACCTGGAAGACCGGCGTTTGGTGCATCGTGACCTGGCCGCCAGGAACGTCCTGGTGAAGACGCCACAGCACGTCAAGATCACAGACTTCGGGCTGGCCAAGCTGCTGGGCGCCGAGGAGAAGGAATACCACGCGGAGGGAGGCAAGGTGAGGGCGGCCCGCAGATGCGCCCGCGCAGCCCGGCGGGGGTGCGGACATTCTCAGCTGGCCTGGGCGAGGTCACAGCCGCCACCACCCTCGCGAGGCAGGGCCCTCTGTCCCAGCGGCTCTGGGAGCAGGCCTTGCTGGGAGAGTGGGCAGTGCTGACGCCTCCGGGGGCCAAAGGCAGTAAACGTGAGTTCAGCTCCACGTCGAGGTTAGCCAGGGGAGGTTCCAGCGCCCCCTGCAGGATAAAGCGCCCTTCAGAACAGCGGGGCCATGTTGCAGCTCATGGTAGCACACTGCTCTTGAGGGACACCTCAGCAATACGGACAGCTCCCCGAGGCGTTGCGAGAGCTGGAGTTGGCCCCCCCAGACAGGTTTGGGGGCTCTCCAGGAGACACCCCAGCAGGGAGGGGCACACGTCTCCTGATAGGCCCTCGAAACGCTCGGATCAGCCGGACCCCTCTGACGTTTCACTCCGGCCTGCGTGGCTCCAAGCAGCTGGCCCCGGCAAACACCCATGGACACGGGGCGGGCAGGGCCACAGGGGAGGACCAGGCCCCCAGCTGCCAGCACGGCCACCCAGCTCACCAGGACACCCGCAGCCCAAAGACCCTCAGCTGCCAGCTCTGGGGCCTAACAGGACAGCCCTGTCCTCAGCCAGATTTAAAACCTGCTCCTTCGGCTGGGACAGCACTGGGCACGGGGGATGGGGGTGGGGGGGGCTGGCCTCCCACGTTCGTCCCTTGTGCTTTGTCCCACCGCCATTCGATGCTTCTCACCAGAGGGAAGCTAGGAGTTGTCTTATTACTTTACCTCTTGTCACCTCAAGGTGCCTATCAAGTGGATGGCTTTGGAATCGATTTTACACCGAATTTATACCCACCAAAGTGACGTCTGGAGCTATGGTGAGTCAAAACCCTCGCGCTAGTGACTTTCTACTGAGCTGAGTGGGCTGGTGCAGTTTGTTGCTTTGCATTATATGCTCCGCCATCCAGGACACTGACTAAAAATAATGTAACAGTTGCTTCTGTCTGTTAAGCCACGAAAACATGACAAAGGAAATTGAGTCTAACTATCTCTGGAGATGTCAGCGAACTTGTCAAGAGCAGGTAACGGTGGGGAGAACTTGAACTTAGAAGTGCCTGAGCCCACACTGCCAAACCAAACTCGCCCTCTGGCCGTGAATTTGAAGCGAGACCAAGGGCAGTGACAAATGTGGCTTGCTGGGGCAGAGTCTCCGGGAGGGAGGCGAGGTTTCATGGTGGACTCTCTCAGCGGCTAGTGTTTCATGGAGCGCGTGGTCATCTCTGTGCATCAGAGAGAATAGCTGGACAAAAATGCCCCGTGAGGACACGTCTGTGGGAAACCAGTAAGGAGAGAGAGATCGCGTTGCTTCCGGTGCTCGTGAGGGCCAATCAGCGGCCGATTCCAGTCCCGCCCCAAACCCCACGCCCCCAGGCACCTGGCACAGGCCTGAGCCCGTCCTCCTCCCAGGCGCTTCCCGCTTCTCAGACTCACCTTCACCTCCTCACCTCCTTGCCTCGGTCCAGAGAATTTCCCGAGCCTGCAAGGGCGTCGCCTTTAAGAAAGCGTCCATCACGCATTTCACCGACTGCTTAGCGTCCTCGCATGTCGTCCAGCCACCTGCTAAAAGGTTGCCAACTCCTTATCTGCTATGTTTATTTGTGAATTATCAGCCTATCCCCAGCTATTAAAGAAATGGGGGTGAAGGGAGGAGCCACCCCAGCCAGCTCCATAGCAATGTGCGTTTGGGGAGAGCAGTAATAAAAGGGGTTTCCAAGAGAAGGTTAGTCGTTATCACAAAAACAAAATCATTCAGGGTATCGCCCATTTAGTGTTTTTTTCATAGCATTATTAACTCCTGGTATTCCGAATGGATTTTTTTTTTTTTTAATTTTGTGGGTGTTTATCTATCTCTTCTTCTAGAATCAAGCTTTACAAAGGCAGGGATCTTTGTGAAGAATTTTTACGTGTACCCATGAGCTGAGCTGCCTGCAATTAACCAACTAGATAGGAAATACAGCTCTTCTGATGCCTTGTGATTTTCAGCCATTTTCAAAATATGTCTACCTCCAAAACGAGGGTAAAGAAGTGCTTTTTTCCCACTCCGGGACCCTCCCCAGAATCGAGTTCGCTGTCACCACGCTGGCCCAAGCCACCTGCCTCCCTCGGGGATGCCGCGGCAAGCGCTCCTTCCTGTTTGGCACACTCCATACACCTGGTCTCAAGACCTCCACACACTGGGAACCACATCGGACTTTTCCTCCCCCGCCTAAAAATCCCTCCTTGGTTTCCAACTACGTCCCAACTAAAATCCAAACCCCGACCAGGGCCCGTAAGCCCTCAAATGCCCTGGCTCCCCTGCCTTTCCGGGGTCACGTGCTCCATCCGCCCCTCGCCCTCGGCGCTCCGGCCAGCCCGGGCCAACCTGCAGTCCACACTTGGTCCACACTTGTCAAGGAAACAAAAACTCTCGTAACCTCAGGGACTCAGCACCTGAGCGTGACCACGGCCGGCATCGGATCGTGGCCACGTGTGTTTCACTGGGGGAGGGGGGAACCGTGCTGTCGGTGACAATGACCTGCATACCCTGGACTTGCCGGATCGTGAGCCTGCACTTTTAGTTTAAAAAACATACCCTGTTACTC
>NW_011888973.1:1987768-1989835 GCF_000151845.1 Pteropus vampyrus | reverse complement strand
ACACAATCCCCGATTCCAAGATACCCACAAGATAGCAAAGGAAGGGGACGCACAGATACCAACCTTAAAACAGCACTGCAAACGCTACCGGACAAGACACGTCAGCCAAGCACTGTGACACACAGACCAGGACTGGCGGGTTCCACCTGGGGGGGTCTCTGGGAGGCTCGTCACGAAAGAGGGGCTGGCAGGTGACCAGGGTCTGAGCCACGAGGGAGACGGGACATGCCCTCCCAGCCGAGGGAACCCCAACCGAGGGAGCTTCTGCCAGAGGAATGACTAACAACGTAGTTTTAAAGGCCGAGCGGAGTTAACCAGCTGCGCCTTTAAGCCTGGAGTCTGCTGGCACTGCTGTCCGAGCCCCCCCACCGGGGAGGCCGTGTCCCCACCAGAGATTTAAAAGTGATCAGTGAAAAGATTAAACAACATTTCTGAGAAGCCGAAGTTCTATGCCGGTTGTTATGAAACCACGTTCATTTATTCCCCTGGGAGCACAGAGAAACATCTTAGTCAGATGTTCTCTCGGCCCTGGGAAGCAGGATTAGTCACATTCCACTGTCACTTATTTGTCAAGAAACAGGTGACCGATGAGGGAGGGCAACTGTAGCCGGTCAAATTGTAGCAGTTAAATCCTAGTATTTTTGTAATTTGAAATATTTTACTATAACAGAATAAAACAGCAAAAGCCAACCGAGCTGTTTCTTCTCCTCTGTATTTCACTGTTCTTGCATAAAATCTAGTTGCTAACTTCTCTTAACGTCAAGAATGTGTCTCCCAAAGTGTCGTCACTCTGTTCGCGGGGTGCAGGGGCTCGTAGACGCCTCAGAGCAGGAGAAAGCAGGAGGGGTCTCCCAAGCTCCCGTCCGGACCCTGTGATCATACTCCGTGAAAAATACCTCTGTCACCTCACCAAGGAAAACAGAGGCCAGTCTTCCAAACTCTAATGTGCTCTGAGTTCAGGTCGTCACCGAGTTCATCGCTGGGAGCGTGGTGGCGGCATCAGAGTGTGTCCCCGTCGATAACCAGGTTTAGGTATTTCTCAGAAGTTCTTAATTTTCAGCGTTAGACCCGCACCACCCCCAAACTGCAGACAGAACTGAACCGTGACCCGCACAGATGCCAAGGCCCTGGTTCTCGAGCTCAGCTGCCCTGGGACTCTGGGACTCTCCTGGGCCCCAACCGAGAAGATTCCGGTTGAGCTTGTCTCTGGCGCGGCCAGACCCGGGGACTTTTCTAAGTTCTCTGAGGTTATTTGCATGGAGCCCTGAAGCTCGGGAACCACTTGACCCTTGGCTGATGGCTTTCCCGCTCATAACTCACTTGCCGCAGGCCTCGGGCTTCACCAGCGGAGTATTAGGCCATTGGATCATGGTGACGTGACGTTCTCACCCTCACTGCCTGCTTGAGTCACCTGCTGAGCTTAAGAAGAGGGGGCTGGGTCCCATCCGATCAAAGTAACGGGAACCTCCGCATGCGATTGTCATGGGCAACCAGATGACACTCTCAACTCTAAGGCCACCCCCGGTCGTACCAGCCTGTGGTCTACACCACAGAATACCGTCAGGGCAGAATAAAAGAATAAAATACTCTGCCTGTGGTAAAGATCCCCATGCAGAGGCAGCGGAAGGATGAACAATTTGCCGCCCCTGCTGTGCCTGAGACCCGGCCATCAGTGTCTGCCCCCAAAGCCTCTAATTCTTTGTCACCAGCACCTAACTGAGATCTGAAAGTGAGAGGTGCCCAAATCTGAGCCTGGATAAAGCCTTGGGTAGAAACCCCTGCCTCCGCTCCCACCACGCCTGCCACGTCAGGGGCACATACACTTTTGTACTATTAAAGACACATTCAGATAGGATTTGTTTTAATGTAAGTCTATTTTTGTAACTTTTTTGAAGAATACTATCCTCTTATGTAGCACTGAATTTTATAAGATATATTTTTAGGAAAACTCACTTTTCTACTAAAGGGAACAGAGTGGAAAGACTTCAGGAGAATCAAAATTTGAAAGTGAAATCTTTGTTTAGAGGGATTTAACCGAAACGAGAGAAAAGTCTCTTTTATAAAAAA
>NW_011888973.1:1985822-1987718 GCF_000151845.1 Pteropus vampyrus | reverse complement strand
TAAAGCGACTGCTTCGCCCTCTCAGGTGTCACCGTGTGGGAGCTGATGACGTTCGGGTCCAAGCCTTATGATGGCATCCCGGCGAGCGAGGTCTCAGCCCTGCTGGAGAAGGGAGAGCGCCTCCCGCAGCCGCCCATATGCACCATCGACGTCTACATGATCATGGTCAAGTGTGAGTGGCCGGGGCCGTCCGCACGCGCGTGGCCGCAGCTGGCTCTCAGAGGGCCTTGCCGTGCCCGGAAAGGCATCGCTGCCTGGAGCCAAACAATTGAGACCTTAGAGTTCCCCAAAGAAGTGCTGTCATATTCTTCACAGCAGGCACTCGGGTCCAAAAGCATGTGTCAGTGCTCCCCCAGACATTCTTCAGGAGACACTTGCTTGACTCATCGAGCATCGTGACCTGACATTTGCCCGTGATGGCAAGCAAATAAATAAAATCCGAGCCCTCCATAAGCCATTGCACCGGAATATTCTATTCTGAGTTGCTCAATGAAAAAGCCGCCCCACGTTTTGAAGTCTGTTACCAGAGAGACTGACTTGTTTTTAAATGCCTAGTGATGAGTAACCACATGAGGCTAATAGAAACAACATTTCTGCTTTGACTTAAACCTTTCAAATAGTGAATTTATGTGAGGTCTTACTGCACTGTAGCAAGTAAACACTTGAATTTAAATAAGAGCACGTAGCTTGGCTGACGAGAATCACAGATGCAGTCGACTCTGAAGGCGACAATACACATGTGACGAGCACCTGCCCGAGAAGGCAGCACAGGGACGGGTGGCACAGAGTGAACGTGGATGTTGATGCCCTTCTGAACCCCGGACCACAGGGTTCACCTCTTTTAACCCCCTTGCTCGGGGCTGAGGAAGCTGGCATCCAGAAAGCTGACATGATTTGTCTAAGGTCATGTAGCAGTCTGGCCTAGAATAGGCTGACGTCCTGCTGATAGAACATAAACGTGAACCCTCGAGAGGCACGAGAATGTCCAGGGATAGCTGCCCCCCACCCCGCCCCAGCTTGTTTAATGCAGACTAGATGGTTGCGTAAGCCAGTGCACCAGCCTGGCCAGCAAGTGTCCTCCTGAGCAGGCCGTGAAACCCCCTCGTCACGTGCATGAGCACGGCGTCTGCAATACCGTGAAAGCGCAGGAGTGGGGAGTTCCCGAGCCCCGGGGTTCTTAAAGAAAGTCCCTAAACTTCCCTGCTGGTGGCGGGCTTGCAAGGTTGCTGAGCGAATGTCAAGCGAGGCTGGACATCGAGGCACCCACAACCTGAGCAGTTCACACGGAGCGATGCCTGCAGGGCTGCTGGGCCACTTAAGGAGGTAAGGCCAGAATGCTGGCCGCAGGAAGAGCAGGTGCAGAAAGTTAGAGGTTCTCGTCATGCTGATACACAGGCATCGTGTTCTGATCTTTACTTAGCAATCAGTGCCAGTTCGTCAAGGCTGGAAAGTCTATCACAGAGCTTAGATTTCTTTCTTCGTTGTCTCTTGGTCTGAGAGGGTCTCGCTGTGAACACTTCCCTTAAGCGATGCCATTTTTATCGTCTCTCTAAGGGGCCTAACTGTACTGTTTCTTCCCCTTCCTTCTCCAGGCTGGATGATAGATGCAGAGAGTCGCCCCAAGTTCCGTGAGTTGGTCCTCGAATTCTGCAAAATGGCCCGAGACCCCCAGCGCTTCCTTGTCATCCAGGTACCAGGCCACGGTCTGCACTTCCCTGGGGAAAGGTCCCTCTCATGCACGTCACATGTCACTGTTGCCCATCACGCGCCAACACTGGGTCCCAGGCCGTGCCGTTGAATCCTCAGTGCATGGGAGCGAGCCGTGGTTCAGGCACAGGCCACACTGTGAACCGAGTTTGTGTGTGGTGCCCTCCGACTCCGTCTGCCATTCCTGTC
>NW_011888973.1:1982561-1985772 GCF_000151845.1 Pteropus vampyrus | reverse complement strand
TGTTGGCCGCTATATACTAATCTGACTTTGATGCCAATTATTTTACTTGTGTGTTTACAATCGAGATGCGTTTACCAACGTAGGCTAGGAAATCTATAGCACCCACATCACGTCGGCATGTTTGGGTTACTCGCCATACTGCTGAGGGCCACCAACAGCCTTACCAGCCTGCGCATGGACACCCTGGGGGCCAGGTGCTCAGCCCCGGGTGCACAGCCAAGCCACCTGGGCCACTCTGCAAAGTCTTGAGGCGAGTCACTCCTCAGCCTGGTGCAGCCGAATCTCTCGGGGCGACTCCCAGCATTTGTGCTCCTGAAAGCTCCCAAAGTCATTCTGATGATCAGCCGAGGTCGAGAACCGCCACCTAAGGATCAGCCACAGGTGTGTGGACTTGCAGGCAGGTCCTGCGGGCATGGGGACCGCGGGAGCGAGAGAACGCTAAGCCTCGAAGACCTCGGCATCCGTTCCTGAGCATCAGGAAGCTGGTGCCTTCAGGACAGTCCCCCAAGCACGAGAGGGGAAAGGGCCTCAGCAGTCAACGAAAGGAAAGGAAATGTAGGACAGATTTTCCCACTTCCTCCGTTAAAAAGTGGACTGGTAGTAAGGTCAAGACAGCATGCTCGCTGCTCGTGCAACCAACTTGTTGACCTTTCTCCAACAGCCAAGTAACCTTGATTCGTGGGGTGAAAGAAAACATTGACTTATTCATTACAAAGGACAGACATCAAGAGGACCGCAAAAGTATTTGGGTGGCTTTTATAAAAACAAGAGTCCAACAAGAGCATTCTTGCTTTAAAAAAAATTTGTTAGATTATTACCATAAATTCTATCTGGGATCAAAACAAGCTGTTGGGACTGTTTTCTCTCGCACAGTGTGCCACGGTTTGCAAGTCTGTCCTTTGAATTGCCGGCAGAAGTCCTAGGAACGCTGTCGCTGTCACGAGCAGATTAAACTATAAAGGAAACTTAAACATACACATTTCTACAGGCATTAAAGGAAAATTTCAACAGAATTTGGCTACAAAATAATCTTGCTGCGTGATATAATTTCTTGGAAATGAAGAGGTCGTAATGATTAGAGGGGACAATGTAACCGATAAGCTGAGCAGACTGCATTTTGAAACAAACGAGCAATAGCATTATAGCTTCTATATGTGGTACGTTTTAACATTGTCAAGTTTTGCTATGATGAATGCAATATTTGTATAAAAGTGAAATTCTCTTTTATATGGTTTATACTTTTGATCAGAACATGTTGACCATATATTGAATATTAAACAATTAGATGTATATTATTCATTGTTCTTTACTCCTCAGTACTTTATAAAAAGGATATTGTATTCTTGGTTAACAATGCAGTGTCGATGTTAATTAATGACCATATCTGACCTACTGTAGATGTTCTTTCCTGATATCTTTTTAAAATTCATTAATAAACTTTATTTTTAGAGCAGTTTTAGGTTCAAAAACTGCAAAATCGAGCACAAAGTACAAAGTTCCCAAGTCCACCCTGCCTCCCTCTCCAGCCTCCCTCGGCCTCGCCATCCACACCCAAGGGTCCTGATCACACTGGAACTCTGGGAGGCCCCGAACCTGTGTGGGCGGCCCAAGGGTCCCTCCCAGTCCCTGCCCTGCGCGGTCTCCCCACATGCAGTCTCTTCACCCTGTTCACATCTCTTTCCCGGATTTTCTTCCCACCCCCCACCCCCCGGAGCCAGGGGCATTTCTGTATGCAAGAGATGTTTCTATGACAGGGAAAGTCTGCGTTTTTCAGAACACCAAAGCGAACAGTTTCGTTGTGATTCTGCCGTGATCTTGCCGAGGACTGGATGAACCACGTCCCTGTGCGGAGGGCCCTCCAACTCGGCCACCAGGGTCCCCGACATTCAGGAAGACCTGCCCCCCACCAGCCGCCCCCCCCCGACCCCGACACCGTGACTCTCTCACAGCGGGGACTCCTACAAACCGGGCGTCGCCGAAACCACCCATTACTGGCTCATCAAAGTAGGAGCCAGCCACTGGCTCATCCCTAGTGCTGAAGGGAGCTGTTCTGTTGAGATTGAGGCAGGACTGTGAAAACGCAGGCTCTGCGTTGAGACATTTGGGCAGATAAATGAATAGGCGTTTTCTCACGTGTTCTCGCAAGAGTAGAGCCAGGGGCTTTCGTCTTGACAGCTGAGAAAAGGCACACTTGCTGATGAGGCAGGTGACACCTCTGAGGAGAGTGTCAGCGCCTGGGCCTGGGGGTGGCTGGGACAGGGCCGTGCCGAGGGCATGGCGAGGCGGGTATGGAGGTCATCGAGCTGGCTGGCTCCCTGAGGCCTCGTGGAGTCGTCCTGGGCTTGCGGTTTCTTTGACTTTCTAGAGGACTCCGGCCCCAGGGATGAAGCCTAGCCCCCGCCTCCACTGCTTCTGCCGGACCAGCTGGTCACCACAGTGCCACACCTTGTTTCTTTCACCCAGGAGAACTGAGGGCAGGCAGTGGTCTCTGGGGCTCACGACCACCCCTAAGGCCTGCAGTGGTGACTGGTCGTTTCCAGGGAAATCACAGCTTCGTCCTGTGTGAAGATCAGTCGCTATGTACAAATATAGAGCTGGGAGTAAACTGGACCTCCTTGGGAGCAGGACTTGAATAAGAAGCAAATCAGGACTTTTGGTGTCCCCCTGGGCCCCCAGATCCCCCTGAACCCCTGGCCTCCAGGGCCTCTGCACCCTGGCCTTGTAAGGCACCTGGGAAGGGATTCACCTCTCAGAACTCAAAGCCTTCAATTAGGGGGTTCGGGCAAGTTCCAGCAAATGAAGCAGACTCGAGGCACTGGCTTAGGATGCCAAGAGAACACGCTGACCTCGGGGCCAACTCACCAGCACGTGGCCTCCATCCTGCCCCCCAGAATTCTAGCTGCACATCTGAGCAGATGGGGTTGCGGCTAAAAGAGAGTTTTGCCTTCGGGCAATAATCCTGTGAAAACAATCATAACTATCTGGGGAGAGAAGAGATTTCTCAAGAATAGGGGGGCGGGGGGATTCTTCCCGCTCTGGCTTTGGGGCCCCTGTACAGGGCTCGGCCAAGCTCCGGCCTCCGCAGCTCCCTCGCTCCTCCTTCCGGCCACCAGGTCCTTCCTCCACACCCAGACAAGGACATTTAAAACCTGGGCCCAGAAGCCACGAGATCCCCTCTGATTGTGGCCCTGGTCTCAGAAACAGGAAAATC
>NW_011888973.1:1979617-1982511 GCF_000151845.1 Pteropus vampyrus | reverse complement strand
GGTGGGGCCTGAAAGTTCCAGCCGTCTAGCCATGTGGTTGGTGTCCTGGAAACCAGGCCCCGTCCTTGTTTGTGGCTCTCAAGTCACCTCTTTAACATGTCACGGAAGACACTTTTGTGGCTCGCAACACTTAGAAAGTTCTGAGGGCTTTAGGAGGTTCGTGCCGGGGACAACAGATGAAGACCCAGTGTATGTTTCTTATTATAAATCACAACATCGCAGCACCTAAAAGCATGGCACGCACCCCATAAATGCCGCCGCTTCGCCCCTTTCTCCTCCCTCCCAAGCTCTTTGCATGTCATTCGGAGGCTTTTAGACATTAAGGAATTTTTAATGTTTTGATTTCACAGTGGGAGGGGAGGGAGCGGCCACCCCTGAGGGAGGCAGGGGTGTTTTATTACGACGGAATCGGCAAACATCCGGGCAACTGTGACGGTCAACCCCTCCGCCTAGAGCCGAAAGGTGGAGTGACAGCCGCTGGGCCTTTCTAATCATCTCAAAATCTCTGTGCCAGGGGGACGAGAGAATGGACTTGCCCAGCCCCACGGACTCCAACTTCTACCGTGCCCTCATGGAAGAGGAGGACATGGAGGACGTGGTGGACGCGGACGAGTACCTGATCCCGCAGCACGGCTTCTTCCACAGCCCCTCCACGTCCCGCACGCCCCTCCTGAGCTCCCTGGTAGGGCCCTTCGCACTGCTTTGAATGATGCGTTTTTGAGAAAGTGGTGCCCACCTAGCAGGACGTGCAGAGAGACGGAAAGTGGGCTCTGACCGAATGGCAAAGCCGCCCTCAGGATGCATCGCCTGAGCGGATTCATTGTCGTGTTGCATGGCGATGACCTGACTGTGACCTTTTTAGGTTCAGTTAGGAACAGAGTTAAATCAGAAGTAAACGTGGTCTTTCTCGAGCCGATGGGTCGGGACGCAGTTAAGCACCTGTAGGGGTGCGTCCGCGCGGTGTAGGGCGTCCTCCTGCATTCGCAGAAGTGGGCGAGATGCACCAGCCTGCCATGAACGACTCCTCTTCTTTTTCAGAGTGCCACCAGCAACACTTCCGCCGTGGCTTGCATCGACAGAAACGGGGTACGTACGAAAGCCTAATGCACCGGAGCTTAGGAACAGCTGCGCTCTTGGATGTCGAAAATGTTCATCTGAGCCCAAAGAATCTTGATTTTCGGTCTCGCGTTCTTTCCTGCATGGTTCCTTGACCCCGGCCCTAAGGCCGGCAACGAGCTGTCACTCTACTGCAGTGCTGCCAGGAGTGTAGCTCAGGGACCGCGAGCGGCAGCAGCAAGACTGGGTACCGGTGCTTTGTGAGAAGTGAAACTTGTGGGGTCACCGCCCACACCCCCAAAGCAGGGGCTCCGGGGTGGCACCCAGCCTGCCTGCAGGGACTGGCGCTTGATCTCAGAAAGACTTGCCCTCAACGCCCCCTTACCAGTACAGAAGCCACTAGCCGTCTGTGGCTACTTATTATTATTATTTTTTAATGCCTACAGCACCTGGTCTTCCTAGGCGGTCTCCCATCCAAGTACTAACCAGACCCGACCCTGCTTAGCTTCCGAGATCAGACGGGATCTCGTTAAGTAGACACCTGTGGCTACTTAACTAAACTGTTATTAATTACGATTTAAAACTCAGCTCCTCACACATGTGGCTAGTGGCTACCACGTGGGAAAGCGCAGACCGTAGCCCATTTCTGTCCCTGCGGACCGCTTTGCTGCCCGGCGCTGACCGGGGCCTTGCCCCTCGCCCTGTGGTCTGTGGGCCAGCGGTGTGGGCCCACCAGCAGCGTGTTAGAAATGCAGAACCTCAGACCAGCCCCAGCCCGGGCCCACCAAATCAGAGTCCGCGTGGTGACAGGGTCTCCGGCGATCTTTGGAATCACTCTGACTCATTTCCTCCCCAGCAGAGCTGTCCCCTCAAGGAAGACAGCTTCTTACAGCGCTACAGCTCAGACCCCACTGGCGCCTTGACCGAGGAGAACATCAATGACACTTTCCTCCCAGTGCCCGGTGAGTGCTCGCACGGGTGCCAGGCTCGCGTCCCCGGCCCCCCGCCCAGCTTCCACCCCTGGTGCCCCGGCCACCTGCTTCCTCCACTGGTCCCCAGGTGGGGACGATGCAACTTCGCAGGCACAGCGAAGGGCGTGAGAGGCAGATGGGCAGAGGCGGCTGTGCGTGGCACACGGTTCTCGGTCGGGGGCAAGTCGTGTCCAGGTGGTGTGTTGGAAGTTTGTATTTAGAATGAATCTGCAGACTTTCTAGAATTTGAAGCAAGCAGCTCAGATGTACGCGTGTGTGTGAGAGACGGAGTCGGTCGCCTGTCCCCCCTCCCCCTCCATCCTTGGCCTGCGACCCAGGCATTTTCCTCACCTGGGCTTTATCCGCAGACCCTCCCCGCCTGCCTGCACACACCCCCCAAGGCAGGCTGTGCTCTGAGGCCATTAGAGCACTGACAGGTGAACGTGCCCGTCGCTTTGGGATGTGCAGGGGAGGACGTGATTTATTTCGCAGCGATAGCAAGATGGTCGTCTCCGCAGGCGCCGCACGAGAGAATATTCCCAGGGTTCGGAAGGAGCCGTGGGATTCTGCTTGGACGGCGCTTTGCTGATGATCACCTCTGATTTCTTCTCCATTTCAGAATACATAAACCAGTCCATCCCCAAAAGGCCCGCGGGCTCTGTGCAGAACCCGGTGTACCACAGTCAGCCCCTGAGTCCCGCCGCCGGCAGAGAGCCACACTACCAGCACCCCCACAGCAGTGCCGTGGGCAACCCCGAGTATCTCAACACCATCCGCCCCGCCGGCGGCGACGGCCCTGCCCTCTGGGTGCAGAAAGGAGGCCACCACATTAGCCTGGACAACCCTGACTACCAGCAGGACTTCCTG
>NW_011888973.1:1965650-1968232 GCF_000151845.1 Pteropus vampyrus | reverse complement strand
GGCAAGTTCCAGCAAATGAAGCAGACTCGAGGCACTGGCTTAGGATGCCAAGAGAACACGCTGACCTCGGGGCCAACTCACCAGCACGTGGCCTCCATCCTGCCCCCCAGAATTCTAGCTGCACATCTGAGCAGATGGGGTTGCGGCTAAAAGAGAGTTTTGCCTTCGGGTAATAATCCTGTGAAAACAATCATAACTATCTGGGGAGAGAAGAGATTTCTCAAGAATAGGGGGGCGGGGGGATTCTTCCCGCTCTGGCTTTGGGGCCCCTGTACAGGGCTCGGCCAAGCTCCGGCCTCTGCAGCTCCCTCGCTCCTCCTTCCGGCCACCAGGTCCTTCCTCCACACCCAGACAAGGACATTTAAAACCTGGGCCCAGAAGCCACGAGATCCCCTCTGATTGTGGCCCTGGTCTCAGAAACAGGAAAATCGGAGAAAGAGCCTGGGGGCCCCCCTTTTTTTCTTTGAGGGGGCTTGGCCTTTTGTTCGGTTCGGCGTGGTTGGCTTGGCCTGGTGGGATAGCCATGTGCACACCTTGACGTCCTTCCACAGGTTCCGCCTCGAATCTCTTTCTCCCCGCCCTCGACCCTGAGCTAGGAAACTGGGTTTCGAAGGAAACAAAAATATCTCCTTTACCCTGTTCCTGGAAGTTAACCCTTCTGAGCCCAAGTAGCCAGCATCCCCAGTGCTGGAGCCATCACGTGTGGGCCAGGAGCAAAAATAAGGACCGAGCAGCAGCCCGGGCCCAGCCCTGCTCTGTCCTCACCGGAGCCATGATTATCACTCCTATTATTCAATACCCTTCTGCAGTCCACTGCTCTGGAGATGAGGAAAAACAGTTATTTAGATATATTTGTATCTTTAGAATACAGTCAGCAGCCCCTGTCCCGTGCCCGAGAGTCAAATCCAGCCAACAGGCTGTTTTTGTAAATAAAGTTTTATTGGAACCTAGTCACACCCATTCCTGCATGCGTGTCTATGACTGTTTTCACAGGGCAATGCCAGGGTGAGTAGTCACAACAGGGATCCTGTGACCTGCAAAGCTGAAAATATTCCCTATCCGGTCCTTTACAGAAGAAGTTTGCTGACCCCAAAACAACTGGCTGGGAAAAAAAGTATTAAAATAAATTTAAAAGTTCAACAGGGTGGCCACGCGTAAAAATAATCACTAGCTTTCCTAGACACCATCAATCATTCATTAGACGACGTAATGGAAAGGAATCCTATTTAAAATAGCAACTGAAACTACAGACGAGCTGTGGATAAACTTAAATGTGCAAGAACAGTATGGAAAGAAAAACTATAAAACTTTGCTTAGGCGTCAAAGAAGGCTTAACAGACATATGGACGTGAGGACGTTGCAAAAATACCAGTTCTCCCCTAATAGAAATTCAATGCGATTCACATGAAAATGTCGATCATTATTTTAGGAAGTAGAAGTTTTAGAGCTTGGAATGTGGAAAAGAAAATGCACAATAATAACCAAGAACATTTGGAAACAATTTAGCGATATTAAAGCTAGAAAATTACGCTGACTATGGAAGCGGAGAAAAGCAAGACGAAGCGAGGGCAGGTGCCACGGAATAGAAGACTTGACAGGCAAGAACACGGCGAGGAAGGAAAGACAGCAGAAACCATCTCCAGAAAAGCAGCAGAGAAGGTGGAAGTCGCGGGGAGGAACGGAGGGGGCAGAAGGGAGAGCAAGAGACCAGCAGAATGGAGACGCCGGGCACGTTTCTGCAAGGAGGACACAGCAAGAAAGTGGCCCTCTCTCTGCAAGCCGGGAGGACGGCCCCCGCCGAACCTGCCGGGCAGCGCCCTGACCTCAGACCCCCAGCCACCGGAACCGTGAGAAAGAAACGTCTGTTGCTTACACAACAGACTGAGCCAGTCAGCACCTTGGTCTTGGATTTCTCAGCCCCCAGAACGGTGAGAAATAAACACCATTATTTTGGCCACTCATCTGTGGTATTTTTTTATGGCAGCCCAAGCTGACTAAGACACTCACCCTAGAGGGGGGTCTGTTATCCTGTGCCTGTCCGTCCATCCTCGGTCATCCCAAGCAGCAGTCTGCAACCTTTTTGGCACCAGGGACCGGAGCTCCTATGAGAATCTACTGCCTGGCGATCTGAGATGGAGCCGAGGCGTGATGCCAGCGCTGGGGAGCGGATGTAGATACAAACAAAGCTTCGGTCACCTCCTGCTGTGTGGCCCACTTCCTAACAGGCCACAGACCGGTACCAGTCCGCAGGCCAAGGGTTGGGGACCCCTGGTGTAAGCCACCCATCCAGTCTATGATCTTTTGTTTTGGCAGCCTGAGCTGACTAAGACAAATATTCAAACAACTATACAAATGCATATGAATGATGATGTTCACTAAAGCATTATTCATAATAGAGAAAAAAAAATGGAAACTTTTTAATTTTCATCAAAAGGAAAATTATTAAATAAATCATGGAGCATCATATATGGAATTCCATGCAGTTTTAAAAAAAGAAACACAGGATAAATCCATAAGCAATATTATGGGACTATGTCCCCATGATATAGTTTTAAATAAAGCCAGTTGCTGGATAATATTTT
>NW_011888973.1:1964349-1965600 GCF_000151845.1 Pteropus vampyrus | reverse complement strand
TGCCCAGCCCATCTCTCATCCAAGACGTGCCCTCTGCTCAGATGTACTTCGGGACGTTGCAAGGACATTGCTTCGTCTTCAAACTGTGAGGCTTCCACAAAAGGCATCCAGAAAGAGTGTGGTCCTTTTGGGCGGAAGTTCACCTTTCCCTGAGGTATATTTGGGAAAAAAAAAAAAAAAATCACTACACATATCTAAGAAGTTTCATTACTTGGGGACTTTTGGGGTTTTCGTTGCCATTGTTGGTTTTGTCTGGAATGGGCTGTTCGGCGAGGAAGAAGCTTGCTCGTACGTAGCACTCACTGCCCGGCGTCAACGAGGCCCAGCTGTGACCAAGAGCAAGGGCCAGTCGACCAGCCGATACCCAATGCCTCTGGCTCTGCTTCGAGCCTCTTCCATCGCAAGACAATTATAAACCAGTAGTCTTCCACGATTTACTGTAGCGCATCGTGGCAGGTGCGAGAGGATAAGCCACTTCGAACCGTTCCTGGGCAAGGAAGAAACCGGGGCGTAGACTCCCCCTCTGACTTACTTTCGTATACGTGTCTCCGCGGTACTTACTCTCCACTGGTTGACCAGTGTTTTCTAATTATAAGCCGTAGACCTCCTTGTTTATTTTCCATTCCATCGTTTTGAAATTCAGTATGCTTTCCCCGTCAGCGAGAGGAGACGGTACCTAGCACGATAACCCCGCTCAGCTCGGGTAGTTCCCTCAGCATTCAGACCAGTGGCCTTTAAGACGGGACGACGATGCGAAAGCTCAGACAAGAACATGGCCCCCCCAATATGAGTCTCAGAAAATATCCATCAAGTCCTTTGGGGGCCAGGCGGCGGGCATATATCAGGAGGCTGCAGAAATGAAGCTGTGCTTAAAACTCACTTAGCTTTGCCCCTCCCCACCCCAAAATTAGTTTAGACTACTCATGGAAGATAATGTCCTTTCTCTTTCACTTTAAAAGATTTTTACTCAAAGGGTACTTTGTTCTTCCCTGGTAAGCTGTCCCCAAAGTCCCCCCTGCCCTTGTGACTATGAAGACCTAGGCTCTCAGGCAGCTATGCAAGCTACAGCCCCCCCCCGCCGCCACCTGTGACCACATTTTACAGGTGGAAATAAAGATAATCACGTGTATAGCGTGGAATCCAAGTGATAAATAGGACATTCGGGTTTGAAATTGATGATGATGCCTCTACAGCATCCACAGGTATGTTAGAAGCAAAAATGTTTTTTCCTCTTTAAAAACGGGGATCCAG
>NW_011888973.1:1961290-1964299 GCF_000151845.1 Pteropus vampyrus | reverse complement strand
TCGATGGAGGAGCGTGTGGTCCCGGGGCGCCGCGGGTGGCAGGGAGGATGTGGTGTGCAGGCGGCATTCGGGGCTGAGTGCACAGGTTCTTGGGATGACCGAAGATGGACAGACAGGCAGGATCCCAGACCCCTCCGGAGTGAGTGTCTTAGTCAGCTTGGGCTGCCATAAAAAAATACCACAGACGAGAGGCTTAAACAACGGGCGTTTATTTCTCACAATTCTGAGGGCTGAGAAATCCAAGACGGAGGTGCTGGCTGACTCAGCTTCTGGAGACACTGTCTTGCTGGCTGCAGAGAGCCACCTTCTCACTGTGTCCTCCTCACGTGGTAGAGAGAGAGTGAACTCTCTGGCGTCCCTTCTTATAAGGGCACTACTCCCAGCATGAGGGCCCCACCCTCACAACCTCACCTGACCCTTAGCACCTGCCAAAGGCTCCATCTCCAAACGCCATCACACCGGGTAACCCCCAGCTTTAACGTAGGAGCTGGAGGAAGGACACAAATAGTCCATAACAGAAAAGCTTATTTATTTTAAGATGCAAGAGACCAGGGAAGGAGAGAGAGCTTTCGTGCAATTTGTGTGCCCTGCAGTGGAAATGCCAGCTATTGCCTGGAATTCGGACTTTGCTTCTTGAAACGACCCAAGTAGCCAAGTCTTAGCCATTATAGGTCAAAGTTTCAATACATAACGTTTTAAAGCTTAAGAAACGAAGCAATATTTTTAAAACTTCGGGCTACAGGCCCCAGCCACAGCCGAATTTGGAGTGTGTTTTAGAAAATGAGCTGGAGCAGGAGGGGGCTAGGGAGATTTTCCTTAAATATGTTCATTCTAAGGAGCACAACAGCCAGTCTCAACCCAGTTCCACCAGAGACTGGAGCCCCAGTGCACGCAGAAAACCACTGTACGTAATTAATAACTGTCCCCTGTCCTTCCAGAATCGTGCTGGTTATGTACCCTCCCAGGAGGGGCAAGACAATAGACTCTCAAATTAATTCTCTCCAGCAACCGTAGTTGGCAAAGGCCTACTGACATCCCACAAGAAAGGATAGCTCCAACCTTCATCATTACATTAACCAAAAGAAATAATAATTTAGTAACGCGCTAATTAATACCTGGGACAATGAAAGCATTAATTAAAGAAACAATAATAGTTGATAACACATATTGATTTTTTAATATAGACCAGATACTGTGCTGAATGCACATTTACACTATGAGAGAGAAGTTATTTTCTCATTTTACAGGTGAAGAAACATTTAAAATTCAGTATCGTACTACTATTTTGGAGGTAGGAATAATCATATCAACCATATCAACCTTGCTGGGGCCCAGAGCCTACCTGAGGGTCAGCTACCACACTGCCCGGGCACCAAACCCAAAGTAAAACTCATCAGTTCTGGGTAGGATAGGTTCCACCCCCACCCCGGAGACTGCACAGACCCACGAAGCGTTAACCCGGCATGCGATGAAGAGGCTCTGCTCACTGCGACATTGATGGATCCCTCTGTGCCGACACAGGTGTTGGGCACTGTGAGAAACCAAGGCTGGTGTTCCAAACAAATAAAGGGGTACTTATGCACACACCGACATGCACGCACACACGCACATGCACATGCACCCACACACATGCGTGCGCACGCACACACACATGCACACACGTGCACATGCGCGCACACACCAGAAAGCTGGCTCGGAGCCATGTGCATAGACCCACTCCCCGTCAGCTCCAGGGGAAGAGTCTGACAAGCAGAACGGTTATAGCCAAGCGGAAACCAGATACCCTGGTAAAGGGCAAGCAAATAGCTAAAAAGAAAATTAACGTGGCAGCTAAGATAACACTTTTAAGTATATCAAGTACAGACCATAACACAGGAGATAGAGAAGTAGAGTATACTCTGGAAAAAATAGAAAGATCTCTTTGAAGGAAAGAGACAGATTTGCCCGATGTGCTTCCCCTTCTTGGCACAGGGGAGATTGCACTTCCCTGCCCCCAGGAGGCAGGTGGGCCATGTGACTTGTTCTGAGCCTCGGGCGGTGAAGGAAGTGACTTATAACACCTCCAGGACAAAGCGCCACGCTGCAGCGTGGGACCATCCAGCACGCTCTACGCCACGCTGACCACTGAAGCCCGCATGGAGACGGGCACGGAGGGTCCCCTGAAGGCTCAGGCACCCCCCAGGAGGCGTTACCTGCACTGCGCTCCTTTAGGCCCCTGAGCTGTCAGCGTGCAGCCCACCGCTCCGCCTGCGTCAATTCCTTCTGACCTCTGCACAGCCTCTTGCTTCTAGCTCCAGACGGGGGGTTGTTGGGTTGTGGGTAGTGATCTTTCAGCACCCACCCACAAACGCCAGTTCTTTCTTTTCCAAAAGCAGCCTTCGGGGTCCATGTAGTGCCTTTCTAGCCTTTTCTACAACACACGTGGGCTATTAGCCAGGCCAAAACTATCTGCTCTGATCTTAACGCCAGGCAGTGTTCATTGGTTCATTCATTCACGTTCATTCGTTTTCTCGACCAATATTATCGAGCACCTACTATGTGTCAGGAATTGTGCTAGACACTGCCGATTTCTAATATTATCGAGTTTTATCATTTGTGTCAATTTAATAGACGTGAAATAGATGGTCTGGCTTTGTTCTTTGTTTTGGTTTTTACATTCTCCTGGTGAAAATGGGCATCTGTATTTTTATTCTCGCATTAAAAATATTATTTCAAATAAAACATAATAAACAAATAAATATAAAATTAAAAATATCTAGTGTATATATTTTCTTTTATTACCATTCAAATTTCGTTTGCGACCTTTTTCTGCGGGAATGTCTGTCTCCTTTCTATTGACTTACAGGAGTTCGTTGTGTATCCTGGATTCCCACTTTCAAATTCCCAGTCGTATACATTACATACTGTAAATGTCATCACCGGTGAAACATAATTTTACCATTTCTTATATCAAAAATTTTTTCATGGTATTTGCTTTGGGCATCTCATTTTAGAAGGCCTTTTCCCCAA
>NW_011888973.1:1959017-1960130 GCF_000151845.1 Pteropus vampyrus | reverse complement strand
ACGGGACCCCATGACTCTGGAGCCTTGGAGGGAGGCACCCATGGCTGGTGCAGCTGCTGGGTGCTGCCCCTGGACCAGACCCTTCCCTCGCTCCGTCCCCGCGGCGCTGGCTTGCAGGAGGGATGCTGTACCCACAGACAGCAAGTGAGAATTCCAGGCAGAGAGATGGGGGGGCCACGGAGAGGGAAAGGGAGTGCCAAACGCGCCCCGTGCCTTCAGGTCGGGAAGATCGGTGTTCCCAACCCGCCAGACGGCGCACGAAGATCAGCGTCCGCACGGTGAAGGGGGCTGGAACCTGGAACACGGCGTCCGGGCCCAGCCACGTGCGTCACAGCGCAGGGCCAGGCCTCGGCCTCAGCCTCAGCCCGGAACTAGGAGGCGCCGAGAAGCCGGCGCAGCTGGTGCCACGGCCCAGGCAGGTGCCCCGAGCTTCCGAGGGGAAGGCGGGACTTGGCCGCCTCTTGGGCCAGCACTGCCCCCAGGTGCGCCCCGGGAGGCTAAGCGCACGGTTTAGAGCGGGAGACTAAGTGTGGCCTCGGCCCACGGGTGGGCGTGAGGCTCCCGCGGCCAGCCCGCCCTGGCCTTGCTGGAAACGAGCGGCCCGTGCAAGGTGACCTTGACTGAGGCAGCCGCGGTGGAGACCTGGGAGGCGGGCGCCAACACGGCCCCGGCCGCCTTCGCCCCCAGGTCTTCATCAGCCTCCTCCCATCCACCCCCAAGGTCGCCCACCTCCGCAGCCCTTCCCCGGGTCTGCGATTCCCGGGGAGACGCGGGAGCGCAGACCCCCCTCTCCTCCTCGTGATCCTGGCCCAGTCCCTGACTGGGTTTTGAGGCCCCTCCGCCCGCCAGACTCGGGGCCCCTGGGTGATTTTCGCTTCATTGCCTCCGACCTATACGGGGCGCCGGTCCACGGGGGTCACCCGGGGTGTGGAGAGACCCGCTCTCCGCCCGCTGTGTCTGCGTCCGGCCCCGCGCTGCTGGGGTCTGGAACCCCTTTTCTTCCTCCCCGGCCCCTCTTCCCGCCCGGGGTCCTCACTCATCGCTTCGAGGTGCAGCCGCCATCTCGCGACCAAGACGGACGCATTTCTTTCGTTGCCCACGGACTTTCTGCTA
>NW_011888973.1:1951038-1958002 GCF_000151845.1 Pteropus vampyrus | reverse complement strand
GTGAACCCGTGATTTGCTCAGTGTCCCCAACACAGGGAGCTCTCACAGCGAGTCACGTGCAGCTTGGTCTTGAATGCATGTAACTTCAGCCTCAAGTCGCTTAATAAGCAAACTTCAACAAGAAAACAGGAGTGCCTGCAGCGTGCGGGCACGCAGTGTCGTCCGGAACAGGCCTCCTGGGCACTCTTGTCTGGCCTCAGTCTGCTCGTCTCTCAAGCGAGGAGACTGGGCCAGATGGTTTTCACCAGTGACGCTCCCGGCCCCACGATCCTAGCACACTTTAACTTACAAAACGCCCAGTAAAGTAGGAACGTTCCTGGCCAACTCCGGGCCGAGAAAGGGTTTAAGCGGCTCGGCCCGTTTTGCACGCGCAATCGTCAAAGCGCCCCCAGCAGCCAGAGACGCCCTGTCATTTGGTTGGCCCGCTTCACCGAGCGCCCGTGGGGGTTGCAGGGAGACCAGAGATGACTGATGGGAGCTTCGCTTTCCCTTTCTTCCCAGCGAAACAATAAAACCCACTGTCCGGGTCCAGCCCAGCCACATGCGTTTTCCAGGAACAGAGGTGCTTCCGAAGCATAGCTTATGCTGACTCTACAGATTCTAACATTAGAGGGTGAAGGAAATATCTAAGAAAGATACGCAGGTCCCTATTTGTAGAGAGTTCGATGTACAGAACAAGAAAGTTGGGTCCAGCTGCCTTCCTCTGCATCTTCACCGAGCATCTCTGTGCATTCCGCCAAGGTTGAGGGCTCAGGGATGTCGCTCCCGTTCGGCAGATGGGAAAACCGCCTCTCCAGGGTGACTTCTTAATAATATGCTTATTAGTCACATGCATACTGAACGTTACTGCTGTGCTTTGAACCGAGGCCAGCTCCGAAGTCCAGGCTGTTTACACAAGGAGTCCTGGATAGTTTCGCTCCGTGGGGAACAGAAACAGAAACTGCTTGTGCTTTTCACGGCAGACCCTGCTAACTTGTCTAAGCACAGTGTCCCCTCTGCACATGTGTACTTCCAGGCACGCCAGCTTGAAAAGAAAATGACCGAGGGGTGGCCCAGTTACACGCTACACTTCTGAAGTGAGCTTTGCACGGGAGGAGGGAAGTGCTGTTTCGCTCACTTTGTTCTTCTGTTCTCTGAAAAAAGGAGGAAGCTGATTTGGGTTTCACCTGAGGAAGCGCTTTGTTGGCAGCAAGGGTTTCAAATGAGGCGTTGAGGTGACTTTTACAAACTCATATGGAATAAACACCAGGCAGTCTGGGTGCTTCCAGCCCTACCTAGAAATATGCATTTTATGAACATGTGCTTTATCATTTTTAAAGGACTCATCTTGAGGAAAATCAGACATTTTAATATACAAGCACAGCTATTTTCTCATCTAGTCAAAGTAAATATTTTACGGAATGCCTACATATCCCAGCCTGTCCCCAAACATTAGGAAAGCCGCAAACCATAAGGGGACTCCAACATTATACACAGGATTATGTAAAATTAGACTCTGCCTATAAACGGGAGAAAGTACAAGTTGCGAGAACATACAGCTCCTTCGACTTCAATTTTGGGAAACGAACGTATCGGTCTCACAGGAAAACTCACATTCTGGTGAAAAGCGAAAGCCAAGTTATGACAGCAGACGAGCGAGCCAGAATTGAGAAAAATAAAACGCGATGGCTGCCTGCTTCTCTCTCTTTGGCCCATAAAAGACGAACAGGCGTGGAGCAGAGGGAAAGAGGCAGACGCGGGGGGAGCTGTGGGCCAAACACCTTTCTTCGACAGTCCTAAGCCACTGGCTTCCAGGGGGTGCTAGACCCAAACCACAGGGTTCCAGATGGCATTCTGGAACAAGGCTGAGCTAATTTTCTGAAGGCAGAAGTGTCTCGGCAAGGTGACAGCAGGAGAGCCAGGTGGCTCTGTCCACAAAGGTGAGGGGAGCTGGAAAGGCCGGGCTGGAGCCACTGTGTCTCACGGGAGTCCCGCCAAGGCTGTGCCTGCGGTGCCCCAGAAACTGAGATGGCCTCCCGCTGTGAGCCTGAAACCTGGCCAGCGGCGAATCGCCAGGCAGCAGACTGGTGCCCAGGGCCTCTGCAGCAGTCCACCTGTATCTGTGGCTGGAGAAAGCCTTTTTCACAAAGAGGGGAGAGGGAACTTCTTGCAATTTTTTGCCTCCCCCCTGGGTTCCCTTATTTTAATCTTTTCCCAACTTGCTCCGCTGAGTCCTGTCTGCCACACCTGTGCATGGCTCTGTCTTCCCACCACACTTTCCAGCTGCTTCCTTAAAACACACCTTCACTGGGGGGACAGAGTGAGACGATCATTGGCCGTGGACACAAACGTTTTGGAATCCTGACTCAGCCCCGTGGTGGTGTTGCGATCACAGACAAGTAATTTAACCATGCTGCGCCTGGCCGTCCTCGTCTATAAAAAGAAGTTAATAAGGCCACTGGTGACATGTGGCAGAACCGTGGGAGATTCTATGAGAAGTTTGCTGGCTGCCCGATCCTGAGTCCAGAAGCTGCGCCCCCCACCCCCAGCCCACCAGCATTGATGTCTTGGCAGCCAGGTCTCTTTCTGAAGCAAGTGCGCCACTCCTTGCTGCCACCGATCATCCTGTGACATCTGTCCTTGAGCACGAAGAACAGACAGGGCCTCGAGGAGCTGAGTGGGGCCTGGTTCAAGCACAGATCTACTGCCTCCTGCTGCTCACGCTCTGCTCGTGCAGCCATGAACACGGGTCTCTGCCTCCAGACTCGGTCATCCCGAGTCCCGCCATCATAGCCTAAGGCCAACCAACTACGAGGGGCAACATTGTGCCCCTGCCAGCGTCGGTCCCAGCAGCTGCCGTACACCCAAGCTTTACCCGGCACTGCGTGGGCGCTTATTTGTGATAGGAAAACTCATGAAAGCAGAGGGGTAGACACTGACCGTACGTGAGCGGTCGCACGCTGGTGGGGAATGTCACATAAATAGTGTGTGCCCTGACCTGGATCTCCACTAGGAAGTGCCGGGAAGTTTCCATTTAGTCCTTCCTCTTTGTCCCTGTCCACGTTTAGACGTCGATGAAGGAAAATAAAAGAAAAGGTAAGAAAAGGACAAAACTCAAGCACCAAAGCTTCTCTTCTCCGTGCGCGTCTGCCATGGCTCTTTACCAGCTTAGGCAGGGACCGTTAGACCGTTAGGCCTGGCAAATACAGTTAATAATATACTATAAAGACGGGCTAATGTCAGTGTCAGGGAGAGTTTAGAAATGTCACCTCCACAAGGAACAGTTTTCTAGGTATGCATCCAGGTTGGTAACCTAGAAACAAACTTTTCAGTCGTACATGGGCTGAAACTCCCACACAATATAAATATCGATGAACCTCCTGAATTGAAAAGACTGCATTACAAACTAATCCCATTCCAGGCAAAGGCCAAATGAAGCCGAAGGTTGAAAAACTGCCATGACTGAGAGAGAAAAAGATTCGACTGTAAGATGTTGGCTTTGGGGCTGAAACGCAGGGGGAACGTCCATGGAGAGGCCCAGAGTCCACGCGGCCTTGCAGTTTCGAGGCCTGGTGACAGGCACCGCATGCCAAGACCCTCCTTGTCAGGGGAAGATGGAGCAGAAAGGAGTGGACGAGAACCAGCCCGAAGAGATTTCCAGATCTCTAGCGATTTGAACGCAATAAGTGACGGTCACAACAGGTTGTATGACCCGTTGAATAAACAGGAGTTCACAAGTCCATACCAACGCGGGACAGACAGACACAGGAAGGGGAGCTCCTCCTGGAAGTGGACTGCCAGCTGATAAATGCAGACTAAAAAGGGACGTGTCACGACGTTGACACTGACGGACAGACTCCTGACGCCTTCACGCAAATTAGATAAGCACCGTGGGGTCCAAACAGCTGAAGTGGGGACAGCAGGGCCCGCTCCAGCGCTGTGTCCAGGGCCACGCCTTCTGACGTGCGGGCCACACCAAGGGGCGAATGTTTTGAATACTGCCTCTGGGTGGTGGGGTTTTGTTGTTATTGGTTTGCTTTTTCTTTTTTAATTTACTCCAGAAATGTTTCAATATTTTCTTTGGCCCTGTAACTTCTGAAATCTCACAAGAATGCGGCTCACGCGAGCCTCCTTCCTTTCGTTGTGCTGGGCCCCCCACCCCGGGGACCGTCCTGTGGGTGTGGGAAGTCACCCCGATGCTCTGCTCCAGGAAGGCTTCTTCCGGTTTTGATACCCGTCCAGCCTGCGATCGGATGAGACTTCTTTCCTTAGGGAATTCGCCTGGGACTGCCAAGTCCGCAGACTCTCTGGTTCACTTCCAGAAAACGCTGCACAGTTAGACAGAAGGCTATGCCCCCCGCCCCGCGCCCACCGCCGGCACCCGCAGCCCCCACGCTGCACCCACGCGTGTCCCCAAGCCCAGCGCGTCCCCCACGCCCCGCTCCCGCGCGGCCGGCCCTTCCCGCCTCCCTTCCACAGCTCTCACGCGCGCCCTGTCGCCACGTCACTGCCACGACCTGGGGACCTTTCCGCCCCAGCGGCCGTTGTGTGTTCCGACTTCTCTGACCCGCAGGCGCTCTCGCCTGCTCGTTTTGTTTTCCAAAATTGCACAGACCCGCCCTTCGCGTCCACAACGCTGTCGGTGGTGTTCAAAGCCCTCTAGAAAGCAGCCCTGGTCCGGTTTCCGGATTCGTGGGACAGCAGCCACTGTCGCCACCAGCACCTCATATGCCAGTCCCTGCGTGGCCCGCCGCTCCGGACACCGTGGGCTCTGCGGGGGGGATGACCTTTGTCCCCACCTGTCCTGCAGGATTAACTCACACTTACCTCCTCTGTAAGCCGTCTCGGGCCCCTCCCTTAGCCACACTCCCTCCCACCGACCTCTGCGTGTGTCACTCTCACCTGCAGACGCCCTCATGTCACTCTCTCTCCCTAGGCTGTGAGCTTTTGCCGGCAACAAACTCTCCGCCTGGCTGCTCGGACAGCGGCCCGTGCGTCACACAGCACTTATCACGTGATCTGAGACATGGAGGGAGAGGCGGCTCCGAGATGGAACATCCTCGGGTGAGAAGGTCGAGAAGAGCCAGAGAACCAGAACCGGCCCCTGCCCGCTGTTGATCCTGGAGGAGTGACCGACCGTACTTGAGGCTTGCGGAGACCTCGCATCTCCGCATCTCAGAACGCAGCAAGAGGCGAAGCGGCCTGGTCAGAGCCCTCGGCCTGGTTTTACCCTCGAGCTGCCCGCAGAGTCCGCTGTCAGCTCATGCCCCGTGGGTACCGTCGAGGGAGTTCCACCGGGCAGGGGGCCGCTCCGCTCCCCGAGGCCTGCAGAGTAAGCGCAGGAGGCCACCGCACCACCCCAGGGCCTGGTCGTCGTCCCCCCAGACTATTTCAAATGGTTTAGTCCCGGGCACTTGAGAGCTGGATACCGTCAGTCTCCCAAGCCCACCCCAACCCTGCAGGCGAGGAGAGAAAAAAAAATCCGTTTAAATCGAACCTCCGCTACCAGTATTCCAATATCTTTTTTTTTAATCAAGCCAATGAAATATTTTAAGAATCAAATGATCAATTATTTTATTTATTTTCTTTGATAGGAGAAAATGATGGAACCCTTAAAGAGAAAGTAAAATTTTAAATAGGCCTCAAGTGGTAGAACTTCAGAGTTTACACATATAGAGAAAATAAAGTAAAGAAAACTTAGAATTTTTTAGAACGTGAGTGTAAATGTTAGTCATCCGCCAGGGGCCCCTGCTTGTTCTCTCTGGTGGCACCTGCCTCCCTCAGCACACTTGGACCTCCTGATGCAAGACGCTTGTTCGCATTCCAGTCATAACATCCACATTCCGGGCCCAGGGAGACAAAGGCAGGAAAGGGCTGTGCCTCCTGCTTTCAGAACGCTTCTCGGAAGTCGCGCCCACACTGCACTCACGTCCCACTGGTGCGACACGCCCGCATAGCCACGCCTCGCCGTGACAGGCGTGCCGGGAAACGCAGTCTGGCCTAGGTGGCCGTGCGCCCAGCCAAAAATCCTGAGTTCGTTCATTGCACAGACGCTGGATACTGCCAGCAGCGGTGGGCACAGGGAGTAAAATCCATGGCTAATTCATCCGTGTGAGGTCCGCAAAGGGAGGACTGTGAAGACGTAAGCGGGAGATGTTTCTACACGAGAAGAGGTGGTGGAGGCCTAGGAGGACCCGGGTGAAGCCAGCCCACCCAGAGAGGCCTAGACACACGGACTTGCAGGCGGAAAGATGGGGCTGCTGACTCCAGGGGAGCACTCAGGGACGCGGAAAACATGCAGAGGGCTTCGTAATGAGGAGTTTGCAGTGTAGACCCTCGGTACGGGGTACCCGCAACATCCTCCGCGAGTCTCCACGCGTCGTTCCTGTGTGCGGGAAGAGCCGGAACTGCGGGATCTGCTTTTTGCGAGGCACCGGGTCGGGCGTGCTGGGCACAGCTGCTTGAAAAGCGGAGTTTGCACGTCGCCTTGCGGGGGCGGGCGACGCGCGCACGGAAAGGTTCATTCGCTCCTGCTCGAGCGGAGAGATGGCTCTGGGCCTGGTCACGCCGTGTGAAAATCGGGCACGGAGACCGTCTCCGGCCCACGCTGTCCACAGGCGAGTCGGGGCTCCCTTCTGGAGTCTCCGGGCGGGGCGGGAGCCGCTGCGGGGCGTCGGGGCGCGTGTGGCCGCGCTGCCCAGAGCTGCCGGCAGGGGGCAGTGTGAGCGCCCACGTTCTTCCTCTTGCGCATTAGGAAGGCGAGGGGCGCGACGCGCAATGACACCTCCGGATCGGCGGCCGTTGCGTGGCGCTAGTGGAAGTTTCCCTGGAACTGGGGGCTTGTCCGTTTCCGTCCTTCGTGGAGCCTCGCTGGCTTTCCGCTGGGAGTGAGGGAGCGCGAGCCGGCACTGCGCGTCTGAGCAGACGGAGTCTCGTGGGTGGTGGGGACAACATGAGGCGGGAATGACCGCGTGAGGAAGACACC
>NW_011888973.1:1941779-1948880 GCF_000151845.1 Pteropus vampyrus | reverse complement strand
AGGAAGGAAGGAAGGAAGGAAGGAAGGAAGGAAGGAAGGAAGGAAGGAAAGTAACTGTAACCCAGAGTGAGGCAGGTGCCCCCGGGGTCATCCCTGACACCCCGTGTGGAAACCTTGGCTTGGCCGACAGCGCCACCTGCAGGCTCAGCCCTCTAGTCCCCAGACCCAGTGTGAATGGAAGGTGCTCGGCCATCTAAATCACTCTTCGCACCCGGTGCCCACGCACACGTACACACACACGCGCGCACACACACAGCACCCGTGCACGCGCACACGCAGAGTCCGGGGATGGCCACGGAGCCAGGCCTCTGCCCTCCGCACTCCCGTGTTGCTCCTGTCCCGGTTCCACGCCTCGTGTGACCTTGGCCCTCCTGCGTCAAGGACCAAGACTGTGCCCCGCAGCTTGCCCTCGTCCATCCTGTCTCCGAGCCCATGATCCAAGAATCCGTCAGACATTCCAGGGGACCCGCTGCCTCCAGCCCAACCCAAGTGCCAAAGCCTCACCTGGTGGCAAGTCCTCCTCCTTCCGCTGTCATGCGTCACTTTCCTACGGCATCTGGTTGTAACTCCCACAACAGCCCCGAGGTGGTCTCATCACTGAGCCCAGCAGCTAGGAAGAGCAGGGCAAAGCCACACAGCCCAGGGGCCCGGCGGAAGGCGTGTGTTACTGGCTTTGATGTGATCATGTTGGAGCATGAATTGTTCCAAAAGAGGGAATGAGTCTAATTTTCTCCACCTGTTTTATCTCAGGACAGACGGGGGTGCCTGCCGGTGCCTGGATAACCCAGGGACAGAGACATTCAGTGACCCCCCACACACACCGGGCTCAGCCAATGCCGAAGCTCCACGCGAATACCTCGGATGTTTCCTATCCTTTTGCAAAAGCCAGCGCTTTCAAGGACTCGGCGTCCGTCTTCGCGTTCTATGCGTGAAGATCCCCAGTGTCTTATCAAATCTCGATGCCTCCTAAGGACGCCGGGACGACCCCCGAGGTTTGGGACTCGCCGGCGCGTTGCTGCTGCCCTCTGCCGGTGGACGGCGGCCATGGCAGGCGTTCCGGGCGCGTGAGGACGCAGAATCGCGAACTCAGAAGTGGGGCGCCGACCTCCGGCCCCAATTCTTCCGCGGACGGACTCCGTGACGCCGCGTAAGTGACACGGCTCCTGGGCCGTAGCGGTGTGTTCCGGAATGAGAGTTTGAGCCGGCCGTCTACCGGGCTGGCAGGTGTCTGCCCGCTCTCGCCGGGGTTTGGGAGCTGGACCCTGTCCCGGCCCGGCGCGGAGGCGGTAGAACTCCCTGCCCTTCAGGTCAGCGAGATACCGCCGGCTTCACCTGGACTTTCCGACCTCCTGAGACCGGAGAACCCTGGGACAAGGCGTCGCGGCGCGCTGGGATTTCGGCGCCGTGCGACCTCCGTGTGCTCTGCGCGGGCGCTCGGGGACAGTGACCCCCAGCCAGCCCCGCGCCCTCCCTCTCCCCCCCCCGCCCCGCCGGGCTGTGGCGGTTCCACTGCTGCTCGCTTTCATTGTTTTCTCACTGCCAGGTGTGTGGGTTGTGTACTATCTGAAAGTTACTGCTGGGGAGGGCTGTTGACAAGCTGTCCTGAAGACCCACTTCGGCTGGTCCCTGATGGGCGCTGTGCCAGAGCCGGGCTCCTGCTTCCGCCACATCCGCTGTGTCCTGAGGCCCCGTTTCCACATTGCTGAAAAAATAAGGGGTTTTAGTGAGGACCAGATCAGATAACGCAGGCAAAACCGCTTCGGGAGGCCTGGAGAATGTACGCATATAGATGTGGCAAAGCCATCAGATGGCCACCTGGCATATTTAGACCATAAAGAGTGAATCAAAGTAAACTGGAAAAGAAAATTCAGATTTATGCCAAAAAAAGTTAAGAAGCCTTCAATAGCAACAGCGAGATGGTCTCGGTGCATCATTTCCCAGAATAAAACTCCCTTGGTATGCTCCAAGGAAAAGCATGATTGTATGGGTGAATGTTTTATTCGCCTGGCGGGGGGCGGGGGCTACAATCAGGTCAGATTCCGACACCAAATTTGTCACCGAAAATGTTCACTTTTTCAGAGCTGTTTCGGATTTCAGAATTGCAGATAAGGACTTGCAAACCTGTATCGAAATCCATAAGAAGTGTCCAGTCTGAATGGCTCCTACGTCTCTGCTCTTCAGAAGAAGCGATCTTTCAATCTAGTTTGAGTTATCAGTAACTTAGCAGTGGGCAAAATAACCCTACGAAGCAGGCGTGGCTTAGGGCCAAACCGCCCCGTGCCTGCGGCGCTCATGTGAGCAGGCGGGTGGGGGCCGAAGGAGGGGCTACAATGGCAACGTGGGCTGGAAAGGAGCCCTTGGCTCCAGGTCATGACCCCACATGAGAACTGCCTAAGAAAGAGGACCCGGGCCACCACCTCACACCGGTATTCTGCACTCCGAATTAGGACCGGCGATCTGGCAGACTTAGGTGACAAGAAGAATCACAGGTCAGGCCACTGGTCCTCGGGGCGAATTTGAACATTTGGGATGCACAGAGGCCGTGAAAGACCGCATGCCATGATGGCGTCGGTTGTCTCACGACTGAACCCCATCTAGAAAGTCGGGTTTATTTTTACTTATTACGTAATTTTTACTTATTATGTTGGCCGAAGGAGGAGAGAATGAGGATTCTATCCAATAAACGTAGCGAGTGGCTCTAAATTTCAGCTCCCTAAATTACCACCTGGTGCTGGGTTGTTGTACAAATTGGGGTCTTTTTTCAGCCAGCACACACTTCCTCCTTCCTGCAACATCGAACAGAGGATCAGAAGAGCCTCTGCTCCCAGTCCGAGCCGCGAACCCACAGAAGTGGGTCCAGTGCTTGGTGCCACCGCCTGATCTGTTCCGGAGTCCGCGGCTGCCCGGCCCCGTCTTGGTCACTGGCGCTTCATTAGCGTTATACGAGTCTTGAAATTGGACACCGTAAGCCCTCCAATGTTGTCCTTTTTCTTTCTTTCTGTTTTTCAAGACGGCTTTGGATATTGCAGGTCTTCGGCATTTCCATGGCAATTTTAGAATCATCTTGTCAATTTCTGCAGAAAGTCCTGCTGGGATCATGATTGAGCTGGCAGCCGATTCCTACTTGGGGAGAATTGGCATCTCGATAATACTGAGTCTTCCAAGCCCTAAACAGGGTATGTCTTTCCATTTATTTAAGTGTTACGTTATCACAGTGCCATTTTGTGGTTTTCACTATAGCGATCTTATACATTTTTGTTGATTTATTGCAAAGTATTGTATGTTTCTGTTGTTACGGTAAGTGGAATTTTCAAATTTTCATTTTCCAATTGGGTACCATGATATAATCAATTCACTTTTTTGTGTGTGTGTGTGCTATATTAACCAAAAGATTGCATTTACCCTGCAATCTTTTAATCGTTGTGGTAGTTGTTTTGTAGATTCCTTAGTCTTTTTCTATGTAAACGGTCCCAAGTCGTGACTATAAGTGACCAAAACCAATCCAGCAAAACCCACAAAGTTAGATCTCTCTGTGGAGCCTGGAGAGATGAAGAAAAGTAAAACTTACGATGCTTTGTTGATGCACTAAAACTTTACACTGCATGGTCAATATGAATAAGGTGGACCATATTATCAAATTTTACATCATTTGATTACTATTTCCTTTTGCTTTATGGGGTTGGGGGGAGAGAGAGGCACTAATTTCATCCCATCCACATTTGGGTGAATTTTCTTCTACTCCACAAATGGTCTTACTATCAGTAAAGATATTCAAAGAATATTTGTCTTGCATTAAATAATGACCTGAGTTAACTGCTATAAGATAATTTAAAAATGTAAGGAAAGTATAAAGCAGCGAATGTTAAAACGTGCCTTTGCCTCTAATCGAACCCTTCATAATCAAAGTAAGAGCAGAACAGAGCAGAGCAAGAGAGAAAACATCACCAAAGGCTCGAGTTGTCTGAATAGATCATAAGGACAGTGGGACTAGAATGGAGATTTGAGGCAACACTGAGGGGTTTGGAGAAAGCCTAGGAAAGCATGAGCCCCGTGCCGGAACATCCAGATGACGGGAAGGAGTATTTGACTGGGAGATTGTTGCTAGAAAGTCCTGGGAGAGACCACAGGCCACCGCTTTAGTCAAGACAGGCGGCATCATGCCGGGGGAACGACAATCACAAAACCAAGAGGTTTTCAACGACAAAGGTTTGGTTCTTGCTCGTGCATGAGTCACCGTGGCCCAGCCACCCATCTGCTCCACGCTGTCTTTCTCCTGGACCCCGAAGGAGACACTGCATCCAGGACAGGAGACCACGCTGGCTCGTGAACCTTCCGCTCGGAATGACACCTGTCACTCACTCGCTTCTCTGGCGGAAGTCAGTCACACGCCCACATCTGTAATCCCTCATGGGAGGAGCCTCAAATCTCTTGATCCACAAACCGTTTCCCACAGATACATTAGGTAAGGTTGGCTCGTTGTTTGAAGTAAAATCCCTTAGAATGTATTCTATTCGAAAACATTGCAAACAGGAGAGGCTATAAAAAGGGCAGAGACATCTGTAATATTTAAGGATGAGTTAACTCATCGAGGATGAGTAATAAATTATTTTTTTAAAGCCTGCAGTTATTTTTTATATGGAGCTGAAGAATCAGGCTAAATAATCCTACTTAACACAAGAATTTCCCATAAGGATTCACTCTTCCAAAGCAACGATATCCAGAACTCTGTGAAAGTAAGAGGTGGCTTTGTTCAGACAGAAGGTGCTTCTAAACGAGGCGATTTTTTTTCTTTTTGTTTTACTATTCTGACTGCAAATGACTGCGTGCCTTCTCAGATGCCTTCTCAGATCAACTGAACGCCCTGTCTGTCCTGCTCTGTCGCTGAGATCTTAAGCAACGCCCAGTACTAATATTCAGGGGGAAATAGAGAAAAGCTGATTTTTTTCATTGGGGTCAAGACATGGGAGACAACTCTTAGGACCCGGGGGATGACTGGACCTCGAGGGCCCACCGCCTTCTCACGCACCGGAATGACCAGTCTTCCCGTCTCCTGTCCCAGGCCTGTGGGACGCAGGTTGGGGACGGGGTCACGCCAAGTACTCCCAGCCATGGGCTTCAATTCCAAACCTGTACGTGTTTAAGTCTTTTTCAGACGGGAATAATTTCTTCTCATTTTTGAACACACTGGAAAGGAAATGAAGGAGCGCGCTAAGTTGTTTTAACTAGGCAGAAGCAGAATTTTCCCAAGAGAATGTGAATAGCCAATAATATCAATGGCCTTTCAATACATAAACGAAGAGCCCCAAATTCCATTTTATTTCACTTTTGTAAAGAAATGTCTTGGTGTGGAAAGCATGTTTACATAGCAGCTGAGGAATCTGCCTTGGATCAGAAAAAAGGAACTGGCGGAAAATAAGTGAGGGAAATACGGCTTGTTTTTACCTGATAGATTTTCACTATGATTTTTTTATTCTTTAAGCTAATTATGTAACCTTGTAAAATTGTTTTACTTCCGTGGGCCTTAGTTTCTTCATCTGGGAAAATGGATAGCCGGACAAGATGGAACAAGACTGCTTTCCCATCCCAGTTCTGCCACTGATCACATAAGTCCTTGAGGGCATGTCCTTGTATCTCTCTGAATGGGACTGTTATTGTCAGAATCACGTAAATATTAGTGACCTTTCACGTTTGATCAAATGAGAAAATGAACGTTAAAAATTGAAAAGTAATTTACAAATGATAAGCCAGCTTAATCTCATTCTCCAAAGCCCCCTTCCGGCTGGAATTCATTCATTCATCCTTCACTCACTCACTCACTCACTCATGAAGTATTTCGAATGCCTACTATCTGCCACAGTGTGGTAATAATCAATGCAAACACAGCCCCTGCCCTCATGGTGCTGTGGGCTCATGGGAGAGAAACACGATTAAATAACTACACCAATATTTTTGTCATCCTTCCTGATCAACTCTAACACCATGCTACCATCTCCATAGTGCTGATGTTGCGGGGCGAGGGGGGAGGGCCTCCCCTGAGCCCTTCGACTCCCCTCTTCCACCTCTGCACCAGGGGGCAGGGTCTTTTATCACTGACGTGCGTAGGATTCCCAGCATACAGTGATCATGAAAAGCACGTGGACTTTAGTCAGTTTTGCTGTGTTGTTTGTGAACTCTCCTGAGACAGTACATCCCTTAGGGTCTGCACCCCGGGTGGCCCATGTCCCTAGACAATGGGATCCTCATGCATTCACCTCTCTGCTACTATCTATCTCCACTTGGCCCACAGTGTCTCAGCTGCATCAGGAGAATGTCTCTGTCGTAGACGAACTACCGGTGCCCAAAAATCCTAACCCAGATCCAGTCTTCTCTCTCAAAAACACCTGCTGGCCCCCAGCTGTCTTTGAGAGAGGTCCATGTTGAATTTTGAACTCAGAACCTTTCAGCTATTGAGAGGTCCGTGTCTTCTCGGCTCCGTTAAGCACTTCAGTGCATTCAGCCCTCTGGTTTCTCATGTGTCTCAAGTAAAGTGAGAAACAGTGGTGATCGCGAAACAGACTGAATTTAGACGAGATTTAGACTATGACCTGTTACTGCCTTCATCCACTAACTTTGGCTCACATTCTACTAACGTTTGTTCTTCATCCAGTTTCTTGAAGCGTAAAGTTAGGTTGTTTATTTGAGATCCTTCTTTTTCCTTAATGTAGGCATATATCGCTATGAACTTCCATCTTAGAACTTCCATCTTGTTGCATCTGTTAAGTTTTTGGAATTGTGTATTTCCGTATTCATTTGTCTCAAAGGACTTTTTTTGTCTTTTGATTTCTTCTTTGACACTTTCCCGCCCCTTATGTGTAGCCAACGTAAGTTCTTAAAAAAAATAAACTTACATCTTTCTTCCCCACACTTACTGTATTAAAGAGCCCCATCAGCAGTTTTCCACCTGGTCCTGCTGCTGTGCTTCACCTGGCTCAGTAAACCCTTTCTTTCAGAAAAACTTTCAGCTGTGAAGGTTTTTATTTAAGACTCATAATGCAGGTGAGCTTCAGTAGCTAAGATTTAATTTTTTATGTGGCGAAGGCATGAAAATTTGGTAACAGTGGG
>NW_011888973.1:1939142-1941729 GCF_000151845.1 Pteropus vampyrus | reverse complement strand
CCTGATAGATTTTCACTATGATTTTTTTATTCTTTAAGCTAATTATGTAACCTTGTAAAATTGTTTTACTTCCGTGGGCCTTAGTTTCTTCATCTGGGAAAATGGATAGCCGGACAAGATGGAACAAGACTGCTTTCCCATCCCAGTTCTGCCACTGATCACATAAGTCCTTGAGGGCATGTCCTTGTGTCTCTCTGAATGGGACTGTCATTGTCAGAATCGCGTAAACATTAGTGACCTTTCACGTTTGATCAAATGAGAAAATGAACGTTAAAAATTGAAAAGTAATTTATAAATGATAAGCCAGCTTAATCTCATTCTCCAAAGCCCCCTTCCGGCTGGAATTCATTCATTCATCCTTCACTCACTCACTCACTCACTCATGAAGTATTTCGAATGCCTACTATCTGCCACAGTGTGGTAATAATCAATGCAAACACAGCCCCTGCCCTCATGGTGCTGTGGGCTCATGGGAGAGAAACACGATTAAATAACTACACCAATATTTTTGTCATCCTTCCTGATCAACTCTAACACCATGCTACCATCTCCATAGTGCTGATGTTGCGGGGCGAGGGGGGAGGGCCTCCCCTGAGCCCTTCGACTCCCCTCTTCCACCTCTGCACCAGGGGGCAGGGTCTTTTATCACTGACGTGCGTAGGATTCCCAGCATACAGTGATCATGAAAAGCACGTGGACTTTAGTCAGTTTTGCTGTGTTGTTTGTGAACTCTCCTGAGACAGTACATCCCTTAGGGTCTGCACCCCGGGTGGCCCATGTCCCTAGACAATGGGATCCTCATGCATTCACCTCTCTGCTACTATCTATCTCCACTTGGCCCACAGTGTCTCAGCTGCATCAGGAGAATGTCTCTGTCGTAGACGAACTACCGGTGCCCAAAAATCCTAACCCAGATCCAGTCTTCTCTCTCAAAAACACCTGCTGGCCCCCAGCTGTCTTTGAGAGAGGTCCATGTTGAATTTTGAACTCAGAACCTTTCAGCTATTGAGAGGTCCGTGTCTTCTCGGCTCCGTTAAGCACTTCAGTGCATTCAGCCCTCTGGTTTCTCATGTGTCTCAAGTAAAGTGAGAAACAGTGGTGATCGCGAAACAGACTGAATTTAGACGAGATTTAGACTATGACCTGTTACTGCCTTCATCCACTAACTTTGGCTCACATTCTACTAACGTTTGTTCTTCATCCAGTTTCTTGAAGCGTAAAGTTAGGTTGTTTATTTGAGATCCTTCTTTTTCCTTAATGTAGGCATATATCGCTATGAACTTCCATCTTAGAACTTCCATCTTGTTGCATCTGTTAAGTTTTTGGAATTGTGTATTTCCGTATTCATTTGTCTCAAAGGACTTTTTTTGTCTTTTGATTTCTTCTTTGACACTTTCCCGCCCCTTATGTGTAGCCAACGTAAGTTCTTAAAAAAAATAAACTTACATCTTTCTTCCCCACACTTACTGTATTAAAGAGCCCCATCAGCAGTTTTCCACCTGGTCCTGCTGCTGTGCTTCACCTGGCTCAGTAAACCCTTTCTTTCAGAAAAACTTTCAGCTGTGAAGGTTTTTATTTAAGACTCATAATGCAGGTGAGCTTCAGTAGCTAAGATTTAATTTTTTATGTGGCGAAGGCATGAAAATTTGGTAACAGTGGGGAAATTTTCTTCACTGAGGGTGGCAGGAAGATGGACCCTGGAGATGAAGCAGGACAGTAGGGTGGGCCTTCAAGGGCTGTCCCCATAGCAGGCATCCTGATGTATCAGTTGTTTCCTGTCTCTGAGGATATCGTGCTGATTAACTCCTTTAAAATCATTTTCTCCTACACTCATTCCCCATGGTCACCCTGTCGGTAGTGGGCGTTTCACCTGCATGATCTCGGGTGGCTGGGGGAAGCCAGGCCCCAGGGCAGGGTTCATCCCTTCCTGTGCTTGGTGCTACTTTACTCCACCATGTCGATTTTTATATGAATGTATGTCTTGCTTGGTTCTAGAAAAGTGTCGGTATCACGCTATGCTGTAATCCTTACCTTTCTCACCCACGAACTTGGAATCCCAAGGGCGGACATTATCTTTTTAATCTGTTTTGTCATCATCACCTGGTACGATTGGCATTCAATCAGTTTAAATGGGAAAAACACCTGAAATAGTTTCCTCAAGGAGAAATCATTACATCTATTTGGTTACAAATTAAAGAAAGAAGAGAACCAGTAAAGTCTGTTTAGTCATATGGTGTTTCTATAAATGCAGATTTATTTGCTTGTCCTTTTATTATGTTCCTGGGCAATTAATATTGGAGGAATCTTTTAGGTCAGTTAAATATTTAGATTATTAAATATGCTTTCTCATTATATCTTGTTACCAAAGATATCCGTTTATTCAAAACAAAGGGACTGAAAACAAGAAAAAAAAAAAAAAGAGGGGGCCTGTGGCTCCTCCTCCAGACCCCCCCAACGGTGATGAATAGGAGGGGCTGTCCCCCTCCCCCCGGAGACAGCATCCTTGCAGAGCTTTAAGCTGTTTTGAAATTCTTTTCTTTATGAGATTTTTTTTTCCCTTAATATCAAAGAGCTGCTGCAATTCCTG
>NW_011888973.1:1928336-1938327 GCF_000151845.1 Pteropus vampyrus | reverse complement strand
GGCCGCGGCCCTTCCTGGGGAGACGGCCCCGAAGGGCTGTGAACTCGGGTTGTCAGCCACGTTCCTCCTGTTGGGCGCCGCCTGGCCCCTCAGGCCTTCGATGAGCATGGCGCGCTCTTGTGTCTGGGCCCTTGGAAGTGACCGTTAGGGTGCTAGTGGCAGTCGACGTGCTGAGTTGATTACTCTCGAGGGCCCTCGAGCAGACTCCCACTTCTGGAGCTGCAAAGCATTCTCGCTGATGACCTGTTCACAGCTTTCCGAAGGCCACTTGTGTCGTCAGGCCTGGCCTCTGGTCCAGTGCCCTTGGAAAAACAAAAAGCATCGTTCGTAAACAGTAGTGTCGTTTTGATTGCTTTTGTCTGTGTGTCCAGGAGTGGAGTGTCTGAAAAGTGAACTTGGGAGGGGAAAGTGGTGTTGACCCAAACAAAGAGGTAAACAAGCAGGTTCAAACAGTGGAGATTATTTGGGAAAAGCGGTGGAATTGCAGTTCGGGACATGGAGATTGTTGCAAGTTACCGGCAAGTCCGAAGAGACAAAGGGAGTCAGCTTTCGGGGCGTTTTAGGGAGAAATTGGGAAGAACAGGAGTTCGAGGTTGTGGTTTTTTCGTTGGCCGCAAGGGGTAGGTAATGCCGTTGCTGGAGCAAGGAGCGATCATCTTGTTTTCAAAAGCAGGAGATCAAATTCAAATACGAAAAATACCCTCCCTTGTTAAAATAAATCTTCCCTTTTCCTGCTGGTTATGCAGGCTGCAGTGACTGGTACGTGCATGAGAACTCCCTTCCTGGCTCCGTTTTGAATTTTGTTTCCTTTATTAATTTTTACAGTGGAAATGACATGATCAGCTGAACTGTTTTCATGTTTACTAATTAGGTTATTATTGTTGCACTGATCTAAGTCCCAATTCCCCTCACTGGTTCCTCGTGTTTTGTTTCACGAAAGGTATAAGTTTGCCAAAACTAAGGCAATTTTGAGAGAGCCATAGGTCTGAATATAGAATCTTCGGCAACTGACTTCTTTAAACCTCTGTTTTTTTAATATGTGATTAAAAACTGACTAACAGTTCCTAACTCATAGGGATGTTAGTGCTTGAATTAGATTTAAAAATATATATATAAATTGCCTGGCAAACTGCGTTAGGTGGTGCTTACTAGGCCCCAAATAAATGTCAGCCTCTTTCTTCCCCTTGAAAATTCAAGCCTTCGGGTTTAGAATTCCTATATCAATATTTTTCTCTAGATTTCTTTTATATTCACATATCTTATATTTGTGACTTAGTGTCCAAAATTTTTATAATAGAAATAAATCTCTGGCAAATATTAAAAAAATCCATCATTCATACTTTTTGTCAGCTGCTCCCTCAGAAGCATCCTTAGAATAAACATGCTGCTGTTTAGTGACTAAAGATGAGTCAAACAAACTCCTGATCACGATTTGAGTCTTCACGAGAACGAATAGATGCGAGCAGTTGAGTTTCATTTTCTGCCTCATAAAAGGCGATAAACACTGGTTCTGTAATTACGTATTTTTTCTTTATATCTGGTAAATGTGATTTTGACCTCAACTGTATACCAGACCGACTTATATAAAAAACTAATTGGGCTTATGCAATTTAGCAGTTAAAATATATCGGGGTGGGGGACCCATGCCAGTGGTTATATATGCTAAACCGTGATTATACGCTAAAGGAACGGGGAAATAGAAATTGTGTTGTTCTGAACATAAAAATGAGAGCACATTAAAGGGAGAGAGGGGTTGTGATTCTAAAAGGTTGAAAGAATGCTGCTGCTTATAGGAAAATCAAAAGATAAAATGAATGTCTTCTGTATAGATACTTTATGAATGGCTGATTACTACATTTTTAATTCTGAAAATATGTTAAAAATGTAATTAAGATAATATCAAAGTATGCATTGTTTTGGTAGACGTGAAGTTTCATGAAAATGAGGGTGTCATAGGTTGAATTGTGTCTTCCCAAAAGGTATGTACAAGCACAAGCTTAGCTACTGAAAATCCAGGGTGTGGCCTTGTTTCCATATAAGGAAATGTAATTAGTTAAGATAGGGTCTTTTTATAAAAGGGAAGGCTGGGAGTGTCTCCCTTCCCCTTTTGAGAGTTTCTCTAGAAATGTTTTACTCTGAGTCTTTGGAATGTAAATGAATCTTTCTATAAAAAAGATAAGCCCATTTGTCTTCAGGTCCAGGGCCTCAGCCTCCTTTGAAATGTTGACACCTCCAGGGTTTAGTAGACCTCTCTAGAGTTCTCACAACTTACATAGTTATAACTTAATTCCTACTTGCAGTCAGTCCAGAACCCCAAATTTCAGTAAGATTTGCCCTGAAAGCTCTAAATGTGCAGGAACATAAAAACATTTGCTCTATTTCCCACAGAGGGGTGTTGCATTATGATAAAGAGTCAGTCGTCAAGAAGACGTAACAGCTATACATTTGTCTATAACGAATAACAGAACTACAAAATACACAAAAGCAAAAAAAAAAAAAAAAAAAACCAGACCAAAAGGAAGAAATAGACAATTCGACAATCATTATCAGGGATTTTAATGCACTTCAGCATTGATACAGCAACTAGATTTTTCAAAAATCTTCAAGGTAGAAAAATCCGAACAGCTACATGTAAGAACATTGCTGGCTTTCCTCTGAGAAAACCAGCGCTGAATAAGAATACCTCTTTCCTTAGCTCTTAACACTGTGATACATAATATTTTTAATTGTTTTTATTATTTATTCATCCAATAGGCAAAACCATGGTACTTGTACTTACTTGCATTTCATCAGTCGCTAAGTGATTGACCATTTTCGCATATACTTATCATTTGGTTTTTTTCTTGTTTTGAAGTACATGGATAATTTCAGGTGTGTTTCTGTATTGTCGTGGCCTTTTTGTAATGTTTTATCTTGCCACTATTTCCCCCTCGTCGTTATCTTTTAAACCATCTTTCTTATGTTCTTTAACTTATAAAAGTTCGAATGTTTGTGTAGTCAAATCCACCAGTTTTGTTTTTCCTTTGGTTTCTCTAACTTCTTTTTTCGTGATCGTAGTTAAGACTTACAGTCTGTATAGGGCATTATCCCGTTTAAACTCTTACCTTGTAAAACTGAGGTACTCTCTGCAACCAATGAAGCATTGAAATGGGCCAGGTGATATAATTTCTGTCTGTGACGTTCTTACAACCTAGACTGCCAGTTAAAGCATTCAGTACAGCATTATCCTATCTCTGTGCAATTTCAACGCATGCCATGCTTTGGTTCTCAGATCGTTCCGAATTTCACGAGGCGGATCCAGACCAAAATCAAAGACCTTCTGCAGCAGATGGAGGAGGGGCTGAAGACAGCCGACCCGCACGACCGCTCTGCTTACACGGGGTGGACGGGTGAGACGCGAGGCCGCGGCCGGTGTCTTTCATTCTCGGGTTATGATATGTGAGAGTTGGATTTGAATTTTTTTTTCTTTAGAAATGATAACGTTTTATACCCTTTAAATGAAGTTTTGAACTGTCTTCATCGATGAGATACTTTGGAATTTTTTCGTGAAATAAAATGTTCCTGTTTATAGTTGATCCAGAAAAATTCATGTGATTCAAATTTAGGGAAGAAATTCAACAGTTGTATGTATTATATTGGGGGGGCGGGGAGGAAAATCAAATGTTACCAATAGAAAAAGAAAACACAACAGGAAAATGCCATCAGTGCGGAGAGGGATTACAGGGCTTTCGGCGTTAATGTGGAAACAGGTAAGCAGTAAGTCACAAAACAGAAATACAGGAACTCGGAGAAGAGGAGGCCAGACAGGAAGATGATGGGAAGTGAGAATTGACAGAAGAAAAGGAATTGAAGGAAAGGACAAAAAGAGAGAAAAATCACTTCAGAAATTAAGAGCAAATTACAAAGAGTTAAATAACTGACTCCACGGAAAACACAGCAGTACCATCAAAAGGGCAACAAAAACAAAAATGAGAGACTTCCAGTTTCGGGTCTGTCATGTAAGGAGTTTAAAAGTCACCACCCTGTCTTAACAAGTAAAAAGCTGAAGAAACTGAAGAATCAACAACTCAGGTTCGTCAGAGAAGTGAAGTGACAGGGCAAGCGTCTGCGTGAAAAACGGGAGCGGTGGGGAGTCAGAAACTCAGTTTACTGGGGCGGAGACCCCCAAGGAGACACCTCCACGGGAACGGTGGGGGTAAGAAACCTGGACTCTGACTGACAGATCGCTGCAGGCCCAGCGCAGACAAGTACGGGGGTTGCACTCCAGGGGGACCCAGTCACGGGAGCTTCCACACTTGGGTGAGATTGACTCAAGGAGTTTTCTCACTGTGAATATTGGAGAAAAAAATCCCTTCAGCTTCCAGCAGGGAGAGGGGAAAGGAACAATTATGAAATACGCCAGTTCCGCACGCTGCAAGGCAAGGATGCTAACTAGTAACATGAAAACATGAAAACAGAGTTACATGTGGAGTCAGATTCAGGTACCATAATATAATATGGCCGTGTAAATCACTCCATTACAAAGATTAGAGGACGGGTATTAAAAATAACTATAGCTACAGCAATGTTTAATGGGTGTACAATATGAAATATGTAAATTGTGACATCAGAAACAAAATGTTGGTGAGGGAAGTAGAGTTCTTATATGAGATCAAAGTTCTCAGCGTAAAATAGAGTGTTATAAGATGTTTTTATGTAAATCTCATAGTAACCACAAAGCAAAAAACCTATAATAGATAAACAATTTATCTTTAAAAAGGAATCAAAGCATACCAGTAAGAAAAATCATCAAATCACAAGGAAGACAGTAAAAGAGAAAGGGGCTACAAAACAGCCAGAAAGTTAATAAGATGGCGTTGGTAAGTCCTTGCATATCAGTAAGTACTTTAAATGGACTAAATTCTCAAATCAAGACAGAGTATTGAATGGATGAAAAAAAGAGCAAGACCTAACTATATGCTGCTTATAAGAGACTCATGTCAGCTTTATGGACATAGGCTGAAAGAAAGATGGAAGAGATACTCCATGCTAATGGAAACCAAAATAGAGCAGGGGTAAGTACATTTATGTCAGAACAGATAGACTAACTTCAAACGCTTTAGTAGAGACAAAGGGGGTCATTATATAATGATGTCAGTTCATCAAGAGGATATAAGAATTGTACAGATATATGCACCCAACATCAGAATACCTAAATCTATGAAACAAATACTAACATCTGAAAGGAAAAATGAACAACAATATAATAATAGGGGACTTCATTACCCCTCTTCCAGCAATGAATAGATCATCCAGATTATCAATAGGAAAGCATTGAAAATGAGCTATACATTACACCAGTGGACCTAACAGACATAACATAGAATATTCCATCCAACAGCAGCAGAATACAAATCCTTCTCAAGTGCATGTAGAACATTCTCCAGGACACATCATATGTTAGGACTCAAGTCTCAATAAATTCAAGAAGATAGAAATTATATCAAGTATCTTTTTCTGACCCCTATAGTATGAAACTAGAAACCATTAATAGTAGAAAAACTGGAAAATTCACAAATATGTAGAGACTAAACTAAACGCTTCTTAGTAACCAACGGATCAAAGCAAAAAAAGGAAATCAAAAAATATCTTGAAACAAATGAAAATGCAAACACAGTATACCAAAACCTAGGGGAGGCAGCCAAAGCAGTTATAAGAGGGACGAACACCACAGTAACTACTACATTAAGAGAAGGAAAGATCTCAAACAACCTAATTTTACACCTCGAGGAATTAGAAAAACAACAAACCAGATGCAAAGATAGCGGAAGGAAGGAGAAAACAAAGATGAGAGCAGAAACAAATGAACTAGAAACCAGAACAGAAAAGGGAAAGATCAGCGAAACCAAGAGGTGGTTTTTTGAAACGGTGAACAGAATCGACAAACCTATGTCAAGACTAGTTGAGAAAATGAGAAAAGATTCCAATAAAAAATGAAAGGGGACATTCCAGCCGATGCCACAGAAATACAAAGGGTCATAAGACACTACTGTGAGCAATTATAAGCCAACAAATTGGGTAACCTAGGAGAAGTGGATAAATTCCTAGAAACATCCAACCTACCAAGACTGAATTATGAAGAAACAGAAGATATGAGCAGACCAGCAATGAGTAAGAATCAGGAATCAAAATCCAATGAAGAAAAGCCCAGGACCCAATGGCTTTTCTGGTGAATTCTATCAAAAACATATATATTGGTCTTGAGAATTAATTTGAAAGGGAAGTAGGATGCCCTGGATAGGAGAATTAAAGAAGAAGCTACCTATTTAGAGAAATTTAAAAAGTACAATGAAAAGTAACAGTGAGAGTAGGATATTAGACAAAGAACAGTATTAGAGAACCTCAGTTCAAACGTCAGATGCTTTGTTTTCACCATCAAATCATTTCAATACTTTTTCCTACGATATACTTTACTAAGTATATGTTTATACAGGTTTATTTTTTACTTAGCTCTCATATTGACTTCTCAAACCCAGGACTAATAGCATGCCTCTTTTAGAAGCCACAGAAGCCATCCTTTATAGATTTTCAGAGAAAGACCCCTCTGTAGTTCACTTGACTACCTGGACCTGTTCTTTAATCTAAAATAGGAATGTAGGGTCGGTGATAAACTCCATCTTCTGCATTTGCTGCCTATTCTGCATCATGTGGCTGTTCCATCAATGGCGAGTTGAATCACCATTTGGTCATTTGGATGGGTTGGTCACCAAAGAAAATGGAAAATTGTGAGAAATAGAAAAATTGGAAAAAAGTTGTAAACTTGAGAAGAGTGATCATTTAATTGGGGATCATTTAATTGGGGATGTGGTTATATGAGAAGTAAAAAGAAAAGGATCCGATACAAGGATTAAGATGGAAAAGAGGATGGGTAAAGCCTCGAGGCGAGTCCGGGTGCAGCGGGAGGGCTGGGGAGTCGCGCACCTGCCCGCGTCCAGGAGGGAGCGAGTGGCTGCGTCAGAACAGTCAGGGCAACACGACAGTGTATTTAAACGTGAGGACTTTTTTTACCCTGAATTATTTTTTTCCATTTTTTAGAACATACCATACGTAACACTTGGATGTCGCCCTTCAGAAACAGGTTTTGTGTAGGCTCTCGCGTAATTGTTAAGCAGTGTCCTGAAGGTGGAGGGAAAGTAACGATGCTCTTCCCTGGGGGGTCGTTCCAGGCATAGCTCTTCTGTACCTGCAGCTGTACCGGGTCACGTGCGACCAGGCCCACCTGCTGCGGTCCCTGGACTACGTGAAGAGGACGCTCCGGAATCTGAGTGGCCGCAAGGTGGCCTTCCTCTGCGGAGATGCCGGGCCGCTTGCCGTGGGCGCCGTGGTGTACCACAGGCTGAAGAGCGACTGCGAGGCCCAGGAGTGCGTCACGAAGTGAGTCTTAAAACGGGCCGCATTTTCTCCAGCTTCCCAGTCAGTGGAAGGTCTTGCCGAAGGAAGACAGTCGAAAGGGAACCAGGTTTCAGTTGATGTACTGTTACTAGCGGGTCTCTCCAAGGGACGACTACGTTTGCACAGTGACCTTGGGCGTCCGCTGGGGTCACAGGCTCCCTTTCTGCCCAGGCTCGTGTTGGCCTTTGTTTCGGGGGGAATGAACATGGTTCTCTGCTACCGTGATCACGTTCAGTCGCCCCCGATGCGTGAAAGCTGGCTGACACGCCTCGGACCCACCGTGGCAGTACGATGAGTCACTTCGGGTTCCATTAGCACACGGTCAGCGTAAACGTCCTCTGTGCCCGTCGTTAGCACACGGTCAGCGTAAATGTGCTCCGTGCCCGTCGGGGCACAGTCTCTTCTGCAGAGGCCGACACCAGGGTCGCCTGCTGGTCTGGTGACTCGAGGTGACTCCCAAGCATGGGCTGCACCTCGGTGCCGTTTTCACTTAGATTTTAGATCACTGGCTTCTAATCGTGGGTTGCAAAATTGAGCATCTTCTCTCACGTGGTTCAGAATAGATATAAAGTAAAAAGTTTGAACACGAGATTTGTTATTCATTTTGATATATGAGAGAAATAGTGAAGTGGAGACATTTTTGTTCTCTGGGGTTTGGGGTTTGTTTTTGTTTGTGTTTTGGGTTTTTTTTTGTATTTTTGAAATCAGTTTTAAATTATAAATAACAGGTCATTCCTAAAATAATGGGGTTACTCACAGTTTCAGGAAAGAATGTTAGACATTGAGAAAACGGAGTTGTTCTTGTCGGGCAGGCTTCTGCAGCTGCAGAGAACGGTCGTCTGCGGAGATTCCGACCTCCCCGACGAGCTGCTGTACGGCCGGGCGGGCTACCTGTACGCCCTGCTCTACCTGAACACGGAGATCGGCCCGGGCACCGTGTGCCAGTCGGCCGTTAATGAGGTACACTGTGTGCCAGTCAGCTGTTAATGAGGTACCACGGGGTGTGGGCACCGTCACCTTAGCCCTCTTACAGTGCTGGCCGGACCCCGCTCCCAGGTCAGAGAGATCGCTTAAGGCATCTCATAAAATTAACAAGCGGCCCCTTTGTTTCCTTTGTAGGAATGTGTTCTTAGAAATGTGTACTCCTCAGGCCTGTATCAATGCAGCCGTCTTCACTAGAATCAGCGGCAGCTTCAAAAAGAGAATGTTTCCTTCTCTTTCACGAGATGCCTGAACTAGAGGCAGAGCTGGGGCCAAGGCTAGGGACCCTGGTCCTTCCTTCCGGGTCCCCTGTGTCCTGGGGGCCACGCCCTTACCTGCATGACCAGAGCCAGCCGCACACCCTGCCCCTCCCCTAGTCAGGGCGCAGGTGAGGAAGTGGGGATGAGCAGCTTCCTTTCGAAGGCAGCGAAGCAGAGGTTGCTGACCTCACTTCTGCTCACATCCCACTGCCACCACCAAGTCACGTGACTGTCCAGCTGTCTGGAGCTCGGAGGCCAGGCGCCTAGCTAGAACTTGGAGCACGGTTGACAACAGTGTGAAGGGAGAGGCTGTGAGGAGACAGTTTGTGTCTGCCACACAGTCGTCACAGAGGCGGTTCTGCCACTGGTCTGACTGAGGCCCTGCGTGCCACAGTGGGCCTCATTCTATCAGCCTCCCCGGCCCAGCCCGTCCTGCAGCGGCCTGCAAGGCTGCCAGGCTTTGGGGGAACGTATTGTAGCTACGGAGCACATGCATCATCTAGCATATTTTCACAGGAAGCTTTTCTAGATTCTAGAAAACCGTTTATGCAAAGAACTTTTGATTTCATGGTTTGGCTTAATGTCTTTTTCTACTCTGAGATTGTCTCCTGCTTTCTCTCTTCCTGTATTTACTAATTTGTAAAATAAAGATAACAATGTTGGCTACTAACTGTTTAAAGATTTTTAGATTAAGCTGCCCGTCTGTCTACCTAAAGACTTGCTGTTAGTGTTGATTAGACTGAGACAGGATACGTTTAGGTTATTAGACTTACGCTGCCCCCTGTGTCTGTAGGTCGTCGCTGCCATCATCGAATCGGGCAAGGCTTTGTCGAGGGAAGAAAGGAAGAGCGAGCGCTGTCCCCTCTTGTACCAGTGGCACCGGAAGCAGTATGTTGGAGCGGCCCATGGCATGGCCGGGATCTACTACATGCTGATGCAGGTGAGGACACCCCGAAATACTGAGGTGGCGATCGTACCGTAAAATACAAATCAAATAGGAAAATGGAACTATTTTAGCACAAACCAAGCAGGCTGAAACAAAGCGAGGCTCCACTCCGAATCGTGGGTGCTCCGGCTCTACCGCATGAGCCCTGAGCGGTGGGCTCCGGGGGTGCCTTCGGTGTGCAGGTTTGCACCGGCCGAGGTGCCTGCCACGGCCCTTTGCCTCTGTCCACGTCCTTTTGCTGACGGAAGTGGTCACTCATGTAATAAGGGAGAACCTTCGCGCCCATAGTGTCTGCTCATGCACTGAATTAAAAACAGAAACCTGACCATTTTGTTCCTGAGTAGATTTTCTCATTCTCTGCTGAGACAGCATA
>NW_011888973.1:1918325-1928286 GCF_000151845.1 Pteropus vampyrus | reverse complement strand
TACGCTGCCCCCTGTGTCTGTAGGTCGTCGCTGCCATCATCGAATCGGGCAAGGCTTTGTCGAGGGAAGAAAGGAAGAGCGAGCGCTGTCCCCTCTTGTACCAGTGGCACCGGAAGCAGTATGTTGGAGCGGCCCATGGCATGGCCGGGATCTACTACATGCTGATGCAGGTGAGGACACCCCGAAATACTGAGGTGGCGATCGTACCGTAAAATACAAATCAAATAGGAAAATGGAACTATTTTAGCACAAACCAAGCAGGCTGAAACAAAGCGAGGCTCCACTCCGAATCGTGGGTGCTCCGGCTCTACCGCATGAGCCCTGAGCGGTGGGCTCCGGGGGCGCCTTCGGTGTGCAGGTTTGCACCGGCCGAGGTGCCTGCCACGGCCCTTTGCCTCTGTCCACGTCCTTCTGCTGACGGAAGTGGTCACTCATGTAATAAGGGAGAACCTTCGCGCCCATAGTGTCTGCTCATGCACTGAATTAAAAACAGAAACCTGACCATTTTGTTCCTGAGTAGATTTTCTCATTCTCTGCTGAGACAGCATAATGTGAAATTGGCGGGGGGAGCTTGATGTACCTTAAATATTGTGAACTCTAATGATGCAGAAAATACTTTTCAACTTGAATTTTCTGAAGTATAAACTATTTATGTAAATTCCTTAGTTTTGCATATTTCTTAGGACATGCATCTTTAAGCTTTATCACTGCCAGTATGTACAGAGAGAGAATAAAGATATAAGTTCTTGAATATAAAAAAATAAGAAAGCGGACCGGCACAGATTCTTCACGTCCGGACACCCCACCTTGCTGTCAGCTGTGTTCTGAATCTTTTAACTGGCTTGTCGCAGTGGTTACGATGTCGTCTGTCAGCCATCCCTGACGTGGGGTTATGATGTCGTCTCTCAGCCATCCCTGACAGCTGCCACATCACGGACTGCCTCTCCTGTGAGGCAGGCAGGGGGCCCTCGCCAAATGCTGTTTCGCCCGCTTCCAGCCGTGTGGCCTGTGCTGCCCTTCCTGGTTTATAGGCAGACTGCTGCTTTTTCCAATCAAGCCTTCCTTTATCTACCATAACTGTAACAGTTAATTTGCTTAAAATCACGAAGCTAGCAAACAAAACAAAAACGCTAGGTACAGACACCGGATTGGTGCTTACCAGAGGGGGGAGGGTGAAATGGGTAAAGCGGGGTCAAATACGTGATGACGCTGGAAACTGGACTTCGGGTGGCGAGCACAGTGTGCTGTGTACTGGTATCAGGTTGCAGTGTTGTAACCCTGAAACCTACGTGATGTCGTTACCCAGTGTTACCTCAATCTAAAAGGAAAAAGGGACATATTTGAAAGTCCCCATTAGAAAGGTAGCTAGCTATCTGTGATGCTTCATTTTGTGTGTCAACTTGGTTGGCCATGGTGCTGGATATGTGCTCAAACATTACTCTGGATGTTTCTATGAGGGTATTTGGGTGAGATTTAGATTGAAGTGGGTAGACTTCTGTAGAGCAGGCCGCCCTCCGTGGTGTGGGTGGGCCTCAGCCATTCGGTCGACGGCCTCCCCTGAGCAAGACGGATTCTGCAGCAGACGCCTTGTGACCTCATCTGCAGCATCAAAGACCAGAAGCAAAAAGAGGTCTGCCCCGTCTTAAATGACCAAGTAACTGTATATGCACCTTGGTATTCCAGCTAATTGATGTTTCATTAGATGAGCCACAATACAAAGATTAAAAAAGGAACCTTAAGGAAAAATTATTTCAATGTTTTATTTATATTTGTTTCTTTAAAGCCAGCAGCAAACGTGGACCCCGACACCTTGACAGAAATGGTGAAACCCAGCATCGATTACCTGCGCCACAAAAGGTTCCGGTCTGGGAATTACCCGTCGTCACTGAGCAACGAAACAGACCGCCTGGTGCACTGGTGTCACGGGTCCCCGGGCGTCATCCACATGCTGATGCAGGCCTATCAGGTCAGTGCGCGGTGTCGCGGGCCACGTTCCCGGGTCCCGTCTCCACCACCAGCTCTTCAGCTGGGTTTGGGTGAGCACTGGGGTTTTTTTAAGCTAAGTGTTAGGGTTACTTTTGGAAAACCGTGCGCTAGGAGGAGGACGGGGGATGGAGGGGGACAGACGGCCACATGAAGACGGTCAGTGCTGCAGTGTGGCTGGTGTTCTCACAGCCCGGCGCCACCCCACGACTCCTGATGTCCTGCGGTTTTCCAACCAGAGCGGGGAGTACCTCGCTCACTCGACACTGAAGCATCGTTTCAACAGCGCCTTGTTCTTTGTCGCCCAGGTGTTTAAGGAGGAGAAGTACTTGAAAGACGCCATGGAGTGCAGCGACGTGATTTGGCAGCGAGGTCTGCTGCGGAAGGGCTACGGGGTCTGCCACGGGACGGCCGGGAACGGCTACTCCTTCCTGTCCCTCTACCGCCTCACCCAGGATAAAAAGTACCTCTACCGGGCCTGCAAGGTAAGGACAGCTATGTCCCAACCACTCCTGAGTCCTCCGGGACACGCACGAGGCCCACGAACACTGCTCCTCCCGTTAACCTCGCTCCCGGCTCTGCCCCCTCTGCCCTCCTCGTTGCTCTGGCACAGCCTCGGCCTGGCCGCTCTGGCATCGCAGCGCGAGTGAGGCCCGCGCCCCGCCCGCCCCGCTCACGGAGCCCCGCGCCCCCACCCGCCCTGCTCACGGAGCCGCGTGCGCTCCGGCCTTCACAGGCTCCTGCAGCCCGCTGCCTAGCCCCACACCCCCTACTCCAGCTGTGCTGCCCCCATCGCTCCCTGTTGAGGAGTGTGCCCCTGGCTCCCTCGGCATGTGTCGTTAGCTCTTTCTCCCATCTGGAATGTTCTTCCCCTGAAATCTGCATGGCAACGCCTTGCCATTCGATCTCAGCTGGCATAATGCCCTGAGGGCCTCTGGGACTTCCCAGGGGACAGGAGGGCTCATGCAGGCATCCGATGTGTACTTCTGCTGAGGCCCTCAAGTGTGTGGCCCCGGTGGAGCTCAAGCTTTGCTATCTTACTCGTGGAGGTTACCAGCCGACACCAGCACTGAGAGCAGCACCTGGCGCCAAGTAGAGTCTAAGAAACACATCTAATGTGTGCAAATGAATGGCACACAGCGAGGCCCGGCAAACGTTTGCTGGTGTTTTCATTACTGTACACGTTTCACGGAACGTGGTTATGTAGACGCAGAGGGACGACTGGGAGAAGACACCCCGAAGCGTTTCCCGTGAGCCCCGATAGGCGGGAGCATCGCAGGGGGCTTCTTTACACTGCTGGACGCTGAACAGCCGTTACTGTTACCAAGCCTCCTCTCAGCCCAGGCAGACTGGAGTCTTCTATCCTGGTGCCCGTCAGTGGGGCCGTGTGCAGAGTGGGGCACACAGGATGCCCTGGGGGCACACGGAGGGCAGGGCCTGACCCCCGACGGTCCTGGAGGTCGGGAGGTGACGTCTAGGCCGGGACCTCAAGGAGGGCCGTACATTAAGCAGAGGGGGTGAGGGGAGGCCGGGTGGAGGGCTGAGGCGTTCACGTGGCGGGGGCAGTGGGTTTGGTGAGAATCATCATTGTGATCATGGATGATTCAGAGAACACAGGATTCAGAAAGGCTGTGTGGACGGAGGCCCAGCAAGATTTTTAAGATGATGAGTTTTCCGGGTGGCCAAAGAAGGGGCGGCCTGGGAGGCGGGGCGCCTTCCTGGTCATTGACAGAGAGGCACGGAGTGCTCCCCACACCTGAGCACATCCATGCGGGGGCGCAGAGGGCGAAGGTGAAGTCAGACAAGAGGGCCAGGCCGAAGCAGGCTGGTCGTTGCCGTGAGTAGTTCCCCCGAGTGGCTGTCCTAGCCAGTGTGAGTGCTGATGGAAGCGGGGCCTTCACAAGGGGGTGTCACCTGTGCCCAGACTCTTCTCAGAGGCCGCTGTGGCCACAGTGAGAAGAAGGGTAGGTGTCCCCAAGTTGTGGTTTAATAATTAATGCCAGAAATGTTGCGTTATAAACCAAGGCATCGGCTGTGAGGATGAAGGGCAGGATGCTGAGCGCACAGACGGCAGTGGGGTTCGAGGGAGAGGACATGGAGACGTCGCAGTGTCCCCCGTCATCTGACTGAGGACCAGACAGATGGCCCGTGAGACAGGCTGGAAGGGCCAGCACGTGCGGGGGTGGAAAGCAGAGTAGCTTTCATTTTATACGTACTCAACGTGATAGTCCTTGTGTCTGTCGCATACAATTCTTTACATACAAATGATGGAAATTTGTAAGTGAAGCGGTAAAGGGAAACGTAACAATATAAAAACCCATGAGGTTTGATGCGGCGGTGGTGGCTCGGGGTAGTGACTTGGGGAGCTCAGAGGAAAGGGTGGGGTGGGGTGGGGCTAAAGGTGGAGGGAGTGCCCCAGGCAGTGGCATCAGGCCTGTGCTGTGGGGAGGCAGGAGGTGACATTTTGCAGGAGTGCGACTGAGGGCTGGGCCCAGGCCAAGGCCAAGGGTGTTCCAGCCGAGGCCAGACGGTGCCGGGGCGGCGGGCAGCAGCGGACTCGAAGGCGGGTTCTGGGCCCGGGTTTAGCCTGGGTGGATTTCCCTCGGGAATGACCGCCGAGGGAAGGAGGCAGGTGCTGGAAGAGACAAGTGGGTGGTTCTCTGCTTCAGCCTCCCCCGAGCTCTGAGGTGGACCCCGCCCTACAGCTGGGGAAACAGGAGGGGGAGGTGGCAGCCGTGGGGAGGCGGCCTGGGCGCCCCTCGCCCCTGCACTGCCCGGCCCCCATCCTCGGGGCTCGGGGAGTCCACTGCGGTGCCTTTTGTTGCCTTTCCGCCCAGTGAAATGTCCTCCCTCAAGAAGAAATGTCTGTCTTCCTCTCAGTTTGCAGAGTGGTGTCTGGAATATGGAGCCCACGGGTGCCGCATCCCTGACAGGCCCTACTCTCTCTTTGAAGGTAAGGGCGAGGGGGGACGCGGTGCCGGGGTGCGGGAGCCCGCCCGCTCTGGGGGACGGGCCCCACCACCTGTGCTCTTATGTGACAGCCCCACCGCTGTTCGTGGGAAGGTGACTGTAAACGAAGTAGTTTCTGTCCCTTCTCATTTCTGTCCCTGCTTTGTGCTCCCGTGACTGCCTTCCGGGTGGGTTTAGCTCTTCTGTGACGTGCAGACAGCACAGATGCCCGCTGCCTGCCAGGAGGGACGCCGGGCTCCTGTCCGTGCGTGTCATCCGTCCCGTGTTCATGCGCGGTCTGCTCACGGAAGCTGGTTGGTCACTTAGCGTAGTGATTGTTTCGGTTCTGTGAAGAAGTACAAATAATCATATCAGTAGCTAAAGGCTTTAGTGATCAGAAACACGAATAGGCGGAAAAAGTAATGAGAACATGGAAGAGAGTTCTGAGACGCAGGGGCGGCCACAGGAAACGGCAGGCGCGACAGCCGCGGTCAGACCGCGCAGCGCGAGCCACTCGCGAGAACAGGACGGGGGTCCTGAGAGACTCCCCTGTCTGGATACGGTGTGCGCGTGCGTGTGTGTGCGCGCGTGTGCGCGCGTGCGTGTGTGTGTGCGCGTGCGTGTGTGCGCGTGCGTGTGTGTGTGCGCGTGCGTGTGTGTGTGTGCGCATGTGTGTGCGCGTGTGTGTGTGTGCGTGCGCGTGTGCGTGTGTGTTGGGTAATCGCAACATAAGCCACAGAAATCAAAGAGCAAAGGTTAAATGATGTTAGGATAAATTGATGATAACTTTTAATTACTTCAGAGCCACATCTTATACTAATTCCAAAATAAAGTTCAGAAGAATAAATGATTGAATATTTTCTTAAAAATCAAATAATAAGCGGGTGTTAAATTTTGTCAAATGCTTTTTTTGCAGTATGCGATAAAGATCACGTGATTTTTCTTCTTTACCTTATCAATATCATAGGCTTTCATCTGGATAGATTTTCAGATATTAGCCATTTTTGTGTCTTTGGACTAAACCTTATTGGTCATGGTGTACAATTCTTTTTGTATACTGCAGAATTGCACTTGCTCATATTTTGAGGATTTTTGCATTTATACTAGTGACTTATGTTTCCGGACTTTGCACCTGTTCCGGCATCTGGGGCCCTGTGGAGGAGCCTGTCCTGCCCGGGGCTCTGCCGCCCACCCCAAGGTCCTGTCAGCATCAGCCCGGCCTCCTCGGGACCCCGCCGAGGGCTGTCGCCACTGTCTGCTTCCTGTGGGTGCTCACAGACCAGTGGCTTTAGGGTTTCTTACCTAAGCTCCCGGAACTCTTTCTTCAACCTAAAACTTGTAGGGAAGGCTGGGAATAACCCAAGGGCATATACAAAAATACTGAGGAAACCGGACTCAGCCGCTGCTCCCTGTGCGAGTCCATTCGCATCACAGTCTGGAACAGGCAGACTGCTCCGTGGTGGCGACAGCCAGGGGTAGACTGCACAGGGACACTCAGGGACTTGCTGGGGGGCGATGCAACCTCTGAGTCTTCATAGAGGTTTGTGCAGGTGTGCGCAGGGTCAGACCTCTGCTGAGGACTTGTGTGTTGTGTCATGTGTAAATTTTACATCAAAGTAAAACCTCTAAACAAGGGGGTGGCGGGGAGAGAGGGTTTTTGTGATGGAGAGAGGGAGCCCGCAGCCTCCCTCGCCCCATCCAGGACCCAGTGATTTGGGGTGGGGGTTTTGACCAAAGCAAATAAAGTTCGTTTTTAAATAACATTCTTAAAACCTAAAGAAATACCACAACCATAGCACCTGTAACTTTTTTGGTGGTAATTCTGTGAGATCATCTTAAAGTTTCAAAATAAAAAATAAAGCCCAGAAACTAATTTTTAAAAAGAAGGTACTGAAGAAAAGTGGCATCATTACCTGCTGGGTGCTGATGTAAGGATTTGTTTGTTTGTTTGTTTGTTTGTTTGTTTGTTCTGAAGTCAGTTTTGAAGTCCTCAGCTCCTTTCCCACCCCCTTACAGCTCCTGGTAAAGGAAATGATCAGAGGTCACTTTGTCCCAGACACTCCCTCCTGCCCTTCGTAACGGTCCCCTTGTACGTTACAGGCATGGCTGGCACCATCCACTTTCTCTCCGATGTCCTGGTACCAGAGACATCACGGTTTCCAGCGTTTGAACTTGGCTCTTCGCAGATGGATAAAAAGGTGCAAAAAGACTACTAAGAGACCCATTGGGACCAAAAGCCACCAGGTTGCTCAGTGCCTGACAAAGAACCAGCCACGTGTGAACTCGGAAAGGCAGACACCTTCTCAGCCCCGTGAGGCTCAGAGGCCCTCCAGTTAGCGCATGAGTGACAGAAACCGTGACAGTGTCCCCCTCCCCTGTGTAAAATGCGGATTCTTCACACCCAGTTCTCTGTCGCGTTTGCATGTTTCTTGGTGTTTGTCGTCGTAGGTGTTGGCTCTTCTGAGCGGAAGGCCCTTCTCCCCACGAGCCTAGCTGCCCCGGGGGCAGGGTGGCCGCCACTCCTGTGTGACCGTCTTAGGCTGACTCGTGGAATAGTCAGGTGGCATCTCGTGTAGCAGAAGGACTCTCCAGGGGACATCCCGGTGACAGTACTTTCTCAGCATCTGCGTACCTTTCAGATGAGCGTGAGGGAGAGACCACGCTAAAAACTGGGAAGAAACCCAACAGATAAGGGGGCGTCAGCTGGCGTGCTTGGCGGGGAGCCTTTCCACAAGGCCAGAGAACACGCCTCTGCTTTGTGCTCACCTGAGTGTTTTTAAGCCAAATGGGGTCCATCATGGCTCCCCTGAGGCTCCCCGTTCCCAGCCGAGGTTCCAGGCTCTTCGTGTGACATTCCAGAGGCTCCTGGTCTGAGATGGTGGGCACCTGGCGACAGGACTTTGTGACTGCAAGGGCAGTGTCCCAGACCACGTCCTGAATCGGGTCGCAGTGGCCAAGCACCGGCAGGTCCAGATGTGGCTCCTGTGACCAAGCAGACGGCACCTCCGCTTCATCACGTCACAGCTTACTGTTTCAGGCTCAGCGGGCAGAATTCCAGAAGCGTCATCAGCAGAAAAACTCAGCTGTTCCCACGTTGCGAGTAAAGTTTGTTCAAAAGTTGGTCAGTTATCAAAGTAAAAGTTTGGGATTGATACGGTTCTTATGTTTTGTGCACTATTCGGATGATAAAAATCTCACATTTGATGAACAGTGTGAAGCATAAAGGTAGTTGTCCCCACTTACCCGGAAACAGTGTTCTGAGCAAGGACCTGCCGGTGGTGTTGGCCTGACGTTTTTAATATTAAAAAAGGGCGCCGATTCGGACGAGCAGACCCGCCACAATTCTGCCCGTGGGTTTCGGTTTGGGAAGGGTTTTCTCGGCACGGGACGCGGGGCCGGGGCTGCCTGCGAGCTGGCGCACGGGCCGGAAAGCATGGCCAGGCCTCTGCCGGCCCGGGGGCTGTGCAGACCCGCGCCCGTTCCACTGAGGAGGAGCTGTCGCTGCGGGAGGCTCGCCATATGCTGCTCGGGGCATCGCCGAGCCTTGCTGTGGGCCCGACGCCCTGACGTGCGGCCTCAGTTTCTAGCTCGGCGCCTCATGAGTCCACCGCAGACGCTCGTGTCCCGCCGGCGAGACTGTGTTCTCTGGTCAGGCTGGCCGCATGGGTGCGAATCCTCAGAGTCATGTCTTACCCAACCTGATCTCGTGGGCCAGCACTGCCAATGGCCCCGGGCCACGAGCTCTCAGGCAGAAGAGGCCACCTGATGTCCCAGCTCGTCCAAACGACAGGCGCCCTTCCTCCCAGCCACACACCTGGGCCGGCAGCGAGGTCCCGGCCGCCCGCCCCACGGCCGCCCTCAAGGCTCCGCTGAGAGCTTGGCCCGAGCTGCCTCGCTCTGGGGGAGGTGGTAGCTGCACGGGAGTCACCCCGAGGCCCCCGTGCAGCCTGCCCGGCAAGCGGGGACAGCCGGGGAAGCCCTGAGCCTGGCCCCGTGTCTGCAGAAGCGGCGGCCTGGTTACCTGGGTCTCACCCAAGTGTGGAAGTACTTGCCAGTCTGTGCCTGACACCCCGAGGGAAAGACAGAGTACTGCAGAATAAACGAGACCTTTTAAAGTTTTTATAGAGCCAGGTGGGTTGGCACCTTCCTGCTCGCCCACCGGCTGCTAACGGCTGCAGCTCTGCGACTCCAGTGAGTCCAGTGAACCCCCTCGCCGGCACGTGGCCATAGTCCCAGCTCTCAGGCCCTGAAAGCAGGAGAAATGAAGACCGGACTTAACAGGAGGCGGTTTAACGGCTCTGAGTGTTGACTTCAGACCTCAGAACGCCCAATGACGATTTCTTAGATTTGCATCCCAAAAAATGTGTCTAAATTTTAAAAGCACGTGTGTGCACAACACCATTCTAAAATGGGAAAGAAAGCGAGCTGACGTCCACGCAGTCTGGGCGCCTTGGCTTCGCTGGTAGAGCCAGTTCTGTGGCGATGACCCGTGGGGCCTGCTTCGCTCGTGCGCCTGCGTCTGGGCAGCGATGGCTGGCGCCGGGCACCGTTCCGAAGACTCCGTTCTCCACCCAAAAACGTGGCAACTGCTCCGAGGCCCCCACAACCTGGGGACGATGGCAAGAGCAGCCCGTGTCGACCACGACACCCGTTGTCATCTCTAACGATTATCGCACTGCGGGAGGCGGGTGCTGTCATCACAGACGAGGGCGCCGATGGCCTGGCCCAGGGTCACAGCGAGAATGAGGGACAGCCAGGGCTCAGACCAGACGGTCCTCGCAGTCGTCACACTTCTAACTGGCACTCGGTGCCTCTTCCTCATGCCGGATACGGAAGGCGGGAACTGCGAGCTGGGCGGGCCGGGTGACAAGGAGACGAGCGGGGCCTCGTCCTCCGCCCTCGTCGTGCGCTCGGAGGGCCCTCTGACCGTCAGCGGCACGTGCGTGCTGCCGTTTCGCATCCATTAAGTTCGCGAAAGCCGTGGTCCAAGTTTAAAGCGCACACTCCCTCGACGCTCGTCTAGCCTGTC
>NW_011888973.1:1915933-1917270 GCF_000151845.1 Pteropus vampyrus | reverse complement strand
GGTTTTGTTGCAAAAGAGGAACGAGATGGGCCCACAGCTGATGAAACAGGATCCGGAAAAAACCACATTCAGAAAACTAAGGGCGAGTTTGTGACTTCAGGGCGCGACCCAACGTGATGCAGGGCAGAGAGGGGACGAGCCGGAGGGGACGCAGGCGGGCGTTGGACGGGGCTGGAGCCGGGGCACCGAGCAGCGCAGCGAGCACCTTGGACGTCGGCTGTCCGCTTAGCAGACGGCGCAGGGGTCCTCGGTGACGTAGGAGGCGCGGGCGCATCTGCTGCGTGAGACCCACGAGGAGGAGGCGTCAGGCCGGGAGAGAGGACTGTGAACACTGCCCAGGCTGTCGGGGGACGAGTGGGTGGTGCCAGGTGTTGGGCTGCTCCGAATCACAGGCGAATCACGGGCTCTGGCTAAACACGGGGTTGGTAGGTCTGGGGCTGAGAATTAGTTCCCCGAGTCCCAGCGTGATGCTGCTGCTGCTGGTCTGGGGACCCCACATGGCAGGGAAACACTCTTGTTCTCCTCCTGGTTCCTCTGGTAAACCCAGAACGGCTAGTCTGGGCGTGGGGAGCCTGGAGGAGGGCGTGCGGGCACCGCGGCCCACATGGTCCCCCACAAGGTGGACCAGTCGGTGGGCTGTGTGTTTTTTCCAGCCACGTTCAGCTTGCGTTTGAGTTTGGTTTGTCTGAATTGCTTTGTCCTGTTTGTTGGCTTTAGTTTTCGACTCTCGTGTTAGAGGGTCCGCTGGTTCTGTGCTGCACAGTTGGGGACTGAAGCTGATGGGAAATTCGGGGCCGAGGGGAGGACCTGCTGGGTCTCTGCCGGGGCCCCACTGGGGTCAGTTTCTGGAGCCCATTGGTGCCTGCGAGCTGAGCCGCTGTCTCCTGCCCACAGGTGGCGGGAGGGAGGGAGCAGGGCGGCCACCTTCAGTAGATGACGCTCTGACCTCCGACGAGACCTAGTGTTCTCTGGGCCGAAGACCAGGCCTCTTTCCAGAAAAGAAGCTCTGGGAACGGGTGGGGCCCGTGACCCTGCCGAGTAGCCAGGAGGCATCTGGAGGCTGACGGGTGGCTAAAACGACCTTGACCCGGACCTCCCCACATCTTGAGACACCCTGCATGCTGCCTGTCCCACTGCCTTGGGCCAGTTGGGTGACTCCCGGGTGGCTTCTGCTCCCCTTGCTGTGGGCTCAGGGCTCACTCTGCCCTCCTTCCCACCCCTCTTCCCGTCTGCCCAGTCACTGGTCACCCATTCACCTGCCTTTGGCTCCCCAGAGGTGTGGCCGTTTCCTGCCTCCCATCTCCATCTCCCGCTCTGTGTGAGAACACACCTGGGGG
>NW_011888973.1:1908481-1913923 GCF_000151845.1 Pteropus vampyrus | reverse complement strand
TAAGCCGTTACATAAGCCACCTGAACTTTAGCGGACAGAAACAGCAAAGTAACAGCCACAGACGTGCTCAGAACCTAAGCTTTAGGTCGTGCACATGAGCTTTACACTCCTTTATATCCTGTTCCAATGAGCGCGGTTCTCAGGGTCTCAACCTATGAGATATTAGAAGGAATGAGAGCTGTCAATGTTACTGCTTTGCCACCCAGTTAGCTAGCGAGTCTAGGCAGTGATCGTCAATGGCTTCCTGGAGACACCCCACCACCTCTGAAGTAGACCTTCAAAACAAAAAAAGAACCTGAATCTGACCAGCTTCTCTATCTAACTGCTAGTTTACAAGAATAAAATATCACGGAGATGCAATCAGCAAATTCCAGACTGTGGACATAGACAAAGAACGTGGTTTCTTTGACAAAGAAAAAAAGGGTGGGGAGGATAAATAGATGTGTAACCACAGAACCTGCTCAAAATGGCCCTGCCCTGCTTAACAAGATGCTGAGCTGCTTTTCAGAGGCAACCAAATCCACAAGTCATACAGCCAAAGCATCTGCAGAGGGGAGAACTTTGACCTCCAGCTGCCAAAGTCTCACCCCACCCCCCAAACATACACACGCACCTGCACACACTCGAACCAAAGGACCATCACAAAACCAGAACTTAAACACAGGAACCCTTTCAAAAGCAAAGGGTCTGCTGTCCAGGGAGACTGGGTGCTGAACGCTCTTACCATACATGGTCGAGCTCCAATGTCTCCCATTAAAACCCTGCCAGTGGTCCACACACCGCTTCCCTCTAGACCCTTGAAAACACTTGACTTAGCCCCACAAGCCAGACGGGTCTGCGGCACTGCTAAGTCCCATCCGCTCAGCTGACGCCTTCTCCGTCCACAACCCGTTCCTTACTCCACACTCTGATGTTTTGCGTTTCTGGCTTTTCGCAGTGTCAGGCACGTGGACCAGAGCTCGGTAACAGATGGAAGGGAAAACCTGTCGATTCAAAGACACAGAAGCCAATTTCATGGTGTGACCTTCTTGGGATCCTGGTACAAACGAATGAATTTTTTTAAAAAATTGTAAGACAATCAGGAAAAACGTAAATACTAATTGGGTCTTTAAAGAATTAAACAACTGTGTTGATTTTAATTACGTGTGATAGTCTACATGCTGAAATACTGATGAAATGTCTGGGATTGGCTTCAAAATAATCCAGGGCAAGGACAGAAAGAATGTAGAGATGCGTAATTGTGGACGCTTAGTGGTGGCTACCTGAGAGTTTGTTATCCTAATCCCCATTATTATGTATTTTTAAAATGTTTGCCCTCGTTGGGACCTAATTGAGATGGGGACCATGGGAAGCAGTGGCCTGGAGAGGACACTGGACGTCCAGGACACTGACATGTGGGACAAGTGGTGGGGAAGAAGGAATGAGATGGGCAGGGGGAGCTGTGCCTCTTGGGAATAACCCTAAGCCAGGCAGTGCATTCAGGGGAAGTCACAGGGTGTGACAGGCTCGGACTCAGTGCCCTGTGGCATGCGAGTCCCATCTTTCAACACCCCCTGAGGCCGTGCTGCTCCCCCAAACCACCATTTCAGTGCGACCACTTCTAATTTAAGTCGACTCTGCAGGACAAGCATCCACACCATTATCGGGGCTCTAAACCAGAGTATACGATTTATAAAAAATAACAACATGGGTTTATTCATTCATTCAAAGGTACGCCTTCCCCCCAAGATCTTTGCAGTATTCGTGATCTATCGCTGAGTAACAAATTACCCCAAAATTCAGTGGGTGAAAATAACAGTAAACGGTTTCCACAGAACAGAAATTCAAGAGCACCTGAGCTGGGCCGATCTGCCTCTGGGTCTCACATGAGCTCGGTCAAGATGTCACCTGCAGCTGGAGGGAGACCCTCGCGATGGCTCGCCCGCCTGGGTATTTGGTGCTGCTGTTGGCAGGTCTCGGTCCCTCTCTGTATCCATTTCCTGTGCTGCTCTACACATTTCCATAATCGGGGGGGCTTGAAACACCAGGAGGTCCCATGACCCCCAGGCTGGGTTTTGATGCAGGCTCAGCACCCAGGGGCTGGCTGGCCCTGACTCCCACCCAGCAGCATGTCATGCATTTGTCCCGCCTCCATCCTGACCTCTCCAGGACAGGGGCTGACACGGGGGCAGCCAGCCTGTGTGAGAGTTGCAGGAGAGCGCAGGTGAGCTCCCAGGTGGACGTGTGTCCCCAGCGCTGCCTAGAAGTGCACTACGCCTTCAAAGCACTGGGCCCTCATCGCCCGAAGGCGCGACCAACAGACCACCCTCCTCCACCTCCGAGTCACCGAGGGTGGCCGGGCCGTGCCTCACTTTGCGTCTCTCCAAAGGAGGGAGGAGAAGGCACAGGGCTCTCTGCCACTGGACCCCTCCTGGCAAGGGGAGCAAGTGGCAGCCAGAGAGACCACCCACCTAACCTCCCGAGGAGATGGGAGCCCGCCCCACCCACCAGACTCTGCCCTCAGGAGATCCCATCACCCTCCCACTGGCCCCCCAAAACCCTCCCCTCCCCCCCACACACACTTCTGTACCTGGGTTCCAGGGAGCAGTCATAGATGTCAGGCGGATGGGTCCTGGACACCTCTGAGTACAGCGCTGTCACATCTGAGGGGAAACTTTTCAAAGGCACTCGCGCAGCCAGCAGATTTGGGGGTGAGGACTCTGATGAGAGGACGTGATTCCTGCAACCTGCGCCTCAGGGTTCTTTGTGCCCCCGCACTCAGGCGTGCTGGGAAGTTCTTGCTGACAGGGACAGGCAGGAAGTGGCAGTGCTACTGCCTTGTCCTCCCTCCGGTCGCCGATAGCAACTCGCTCCTTCTAGGGCCAGCCGAGCTGCCTTGGAGGACTTGGTGAGAACCGAAGGAGTGACATTGTGGCTGGGGAGACATTTGGGACAGGAGACCTCAGGGCTGGTCCTAGCATCATCTACCCGCCCGAGAGCACGTGATCTCGGGAGCGTCCCACTAGAGCCGCTGTCTCTTCCTCTGGGGGCTCCTTAGCCGCCCCTGGACGCCACTTCAGGACTGACCACTGGAGACTAGAATGAAACGCTGGGCAGCGGCGGAGGGCAGCAACGCGCACGCTCGGCCCAAGCAGCTCCAGGAAGCAACTCGCCCTTTGACCTCCCGAGACGGGTCACTTGTTCCAGGAATTTCTGAGTTCTGTGAGAACGAGTTTTCTTGCACGACTCTGCACAATCAGATGTTTAAAGATAAAGCCGTAAGCTACGTCACAGGAGTTTGAATTTTACCGTCAACCTTTTAATAATCAATGTGGTTTTAAGCTCACGGGATCTCGTCATAACAACGCAGGTGCTGAGTGACTTCTCGTGGCACAATGTCCAACAGGGCAGCGCTGGCCCTGCGGGTCACTGCTCCCTTGCAGGGTGGCTGCTGCGCGTGGAGAGTGGGCGTCGGAGGCAGGCTGAACTTTGAAGACAGTATGGAAAAAGAGGGTGTCACATTTCTTAATACACTTTATATTACTGCACGTTGACATTTTGACGTGTTGGATGAAATGTTATTAATTTCACTTTTTTGGCGTAGCTAATGAAAAGCTAAGGTATCTGGCTCACCTCATGTTTGCAATGACAGCGCTGGTCTAGAACACACATGCAAAGCGTCTCCCCTGTAAGCTTTAAAGCAAGACGGGGAACCCCGCAGACCACGAGGGGCCATTCCCGCTGCAGGGCGGTGCCCAGGCAGCCTTCAAAGGTACGAGGGCGGTGTCAACCCCATGTCTTGTGCACACAGGTACGTGCCAGGTGCGTGTGAGTGACCGGGGCTTCAGTCCACAGAGGGGACGGCGACTCTGCTGCCACTGCTGAAGAAGGATGCTGTGACGCCCGCCCCCGAGCCTTCCTTCGGGGACGCCACGCCGGACCTCCACGGCACCTCGGAGTGGGGAGACGCACAGGGCCCAGCCGGTCCCTTCGCCTTCCTCCTGGCGGCAGGGGAGGGGCGTCATGCAGACGGCACGCCCTGCACCCACCTGGACGTTTGGGGGAGGGCTTCCTGGACGGCACAGCTGTCAGTCCAAGGCAGAATTATCGCAAAGAGTCGTGGGGGGACAAGGCACAGCACAAGAAACTCCCAAAGTAATATAAACGCACCTAACACTGTATATAGCTCATGGCTCCTCCTGGGTGCTCACGGACCTCGCCCCGGATGACCAGGACGGCTGCTGGGGGGTCGCCTTCCTCGCTCTGATCGGCTTCACTCCCGTCACGGGGCCACACACACCAGCACCGCAAACCGAGCAGCACGGGAAGGGGAGCGCAGGGTGGCGGGGTGCACGGGACGCCCGTGGCTCTGACTGCATGCGACCATGGCCCGATTCCCTCCCCCCCACCCCACAGACCTGGTCCCCTGACAGAGGGCGAAGGGCTGGGCAGCAAGTCGCCTTCACCCCCACTGTGCCCCCCCCATCTCCTTGGGGAAATACGGAGCGAGGGAGAACCTGGGGGTTTGAGGATGTTGTCATGCGTCCACCACGTGCCCAGTACGAACCTGGTATAAGCAACAGGCGGTGTCCTCCCAATTTCATAGCTGAGGAAACTGAGCCTCGAGCTCGTCTGAGTCACTGAAGGTGACACGGAGCGAACCGACAGCCACAGGCTGCGAGCGAGGCCGCCTCAGAGCCCGCGGTCTCCCACGGTGCCGGTGGCCTCCATGCCACTCGGAGCCCTCGCATGTCACCTCTGGCACCGAAGAGTATTCGAGTTGAGAACTTGAATGATTAGGGCTCATTTTAGCTGAGACGTGCTCGGGCGACTGGGTCAAAAGGCCGGTGTGCAAGTCGGAACCCTTGGCTGACCATCTTCCCTCCGGTGCCAGCGGAAATGTCCAAAGGACGGGCTCGTGCTGGACTGGGCCACGGCTCCTCACAGGTCCTGGGGTCTCCACTTTGCGCAGGACCGCCCTGGGATGGTGGATCAAGTTCCAGGGCTCGTGGGACACCCAGGGCAGCCCACACTATGAATGTTTTAATCGAATGATACATTAAAAAACAGCTAACCCATTTCGAAATAAAATAATGATGCTAACGGCTCATCTCCCAGCACCTTACCACGCAGAGCGCCCCTCTGCGAGATGAGAAAGCAGGGTTCGGGCTCATTCATTCCTGCGGACAGCTGCCCCGTTTACGTGGGAGACGGGGGGAGAACACAAGGTCTCCGGTGTAGCTGGTGTCTAGAACATTCTCTAGGACACCTGTTAGTTCACCGCTCTGGCACCTGCCCATGGCCACACCTGTTCTCGGCACCTGCTGGGCCTCAGCGTGCAGCCCTCACGGCCCCGGCCACATGTTCAGCTTCTTCTCACATCTCTTTTCCTCTATTCCAGAAACTACTCAAAAATCCTCTTCCTGCACTTTTGGGCCTCGAGAGCCACTATTGCTTTTTTTA
>NW_011888973.1:1905106-1907446 GCF_000151845.1 Pteropus vampyrus | reverse complement strand
CTGACACTGCGGAGAAAAAAACATGCACAGATCTGCTCCAAGTTCACCTCTGACCACTGACCCCAAGGGACTCGGACGTGCCAGGAGCGGCCTCCCTCGGGGCGGCGGGCACGCCACACGGGCCGCACAGAGGAGGCGAGAACGGCCGGGAACCGCCTGCCACACCCCGGGCCAGTGCGGGAGGCGTGAGCAGGCGCCCCGTGGGCTCCGAGGGAAAAGGGGACTTGTCCAGCACAAACACAGGACTACCAAGTGGTCGAGTGCTGCCTACACCGTCCGGTCTCTTAAGATCATTTGCTATCAAAAAGGATGAAGCGGACTCCATCGCGGACGTGGGCACCTGCTCAGCCGCGTCTGACCCCGAGCTGGACGGCCCTCGGGCACTGGGTCCTTAAAGACGCGAGGGAGACGCGGACGTTAAAAATGCAGCAAACGCGGCCTGGGGGAGGAGGAGCTTCTCGGGCCACGTGGTCGTGAGCGGCGGACGCTGTGCTGTGCTGGCTCGTTTCGGAGGAGGAGCCCAGCGTGGGGCGGTCCTGCGGTCGGGGACCGGAGGGCAGCGGTCCACACGATGGCGGTCGAGACACCAGCAGCAGCGTCTGTGCTCACAGAGCGCGTTTCCGGGGCGCTGGTTCGGCTCCGGGCGTGTCCCGTGGGGTCCCCTGGGGGCTCCCAGAGTCTCCGTCCTCGGAGGAGCAGGGACTCCGGCCCATAGGGACATCCCAGGAGAGCAGGGACACCGAGGTCCAGGGATTGGAATCCCCTCGGCACCGACTCCAACACAATGTCGCTGTGCTCACATCTAAGTTTCTCCTGGGGCCCCAATTTGTTCACCTGAAAACAAGCTCCCGCCACCGAGCCTGCCACCTCGCTGCTGCACGTCAGGGACCTACGCGTCCTGGCCCACCCACCGGGTGTCACTCTGGGTTTAAACACTACGCTATCAGCATCACTAACTACAGACAGAACCTCCCCGCTCACTGTCAACGACGCTGGGGAAGCTGGGGACAGCTCGCCAGATCCCAGGGTGAGACAGGCCTGGCCTCGCCGGCCACATCTCCTCCACCCCGACCTTGAACAAGTGTCCGTGGAACCTCGTCAGGACTTCTGGGAGGCCTGCTACCGCCCTGAGACACTGCGTTCCTGCCTTTCCCTCAGTGCTTCCTCTTAGGAGCCCAGCGCCCAGCTGCTGAGGTCACACAGACCACAGCCCTGCCAGGACGCCCCTCCCCAAGGGCCGATGTGACTCCCAGCCAGATGTGCCTCTCCACTCTGAAAGTGTCCTCTGTGAAAACTGCGGGGAAGGGTGCACAGACCTCTGGCCGCCTGACACATGCTCAGGCTGACCTTTCCAAAGGACAGGGCTGCACAAATGCGCTGGAAAGAGGAAACGGTTTTCCCAGGTCGGACCAGGCGCCCGCGAAATGCAGGGCCCCGTCTGGGGCAGGGAGCGACTTCCCAGGAATTTAAATAGTTTTCCTTGGTGACTTTCAAATAACTGCAGACACCCCACGTGGCCTAATTCAGGATGCCCATCCCCTTGCACTGACAGCTGTACACAGCCTCTCCCAGCCCCGGCTGTGAGCAGGGGGCGACCCTTTCACCTTCAGGTGAGGGAGATGAAAATGCAGGAAGGCTTCTCCAGCAAACGTCTCTCTAGCAGCATCGTGAAAAGGAAGACGACAGGACGAGGGGCTCACGGAGCCGACCCCGGGGCCTCGTTCCACGGAGGGGGGCGGAAGCCGCTCTGTGCGCTCAGCCAGGCTCCCCGGACACGGCAGCCTCGTTTGCCGCCTCTCTCTCCGGAGAATCCCTAGGGTGTCAACCCTTGGGGACTGTCCACACTCTGCCAGAGCACAGATTACATCAGTAACAGAGGGATACGGGGAGACTTCAAATATTGGTCGTCCACGGAAAACTTGAAAGGGAGCTGTGCTTGCTTTGAAAACATCAAAGAGGAACTCGCCCTCAGCGGCTCATAAGATCATTCTGGAAGCGGACGGGGACGGGGAAGGCAGCCTGGAAAGGCCTCTCCCTGCCCCCGCAGCGTCGCCCAGGCAGGCTCCGGGCGCGCCCGCTACTTGGCCTTCACCACCTGTTCGTAGGGGGGCGGGGGCGTGTTGCAGTAGGAAGGAGGTGGCGGGTAGGCCGTGCCTCCCAGGGGCGAGTTGGGCTGGACCTGGAAAGCCATGGCCACAGGGTTCCCAGGCGCATTCACCCCTGGTCCTCCGGGGTCCGTGTAATACAGCAGTCCTGGCTGCTGGGCTCCTGAAAGACAGACAGCAGGCGTGAGCAGAGCGGAAAAGACCACCACCCAGCACCGCAGAGCACTGCCGGGGG
>NW_011888973.1:1899160-1903786 GCF_000151845.1 Pteropus vampyrus | reverse complement strand
TCAGAGACGCTCCTGTCTAGGGTCTCTTTGTGACACCTCTCCCTCTGCCACCGTCTAACTGAATGAAGGTCAGAGTCCTGAGCAGATGCCCACCGAGGCGGCAAGATGTCTCAAACCTGAGGAAGTCGGATCAGGACATCTACAAACTTGCTGGAGGAGACAACGTGGAACAGAACATGAGGCTGGAAACGCATTCCGAGGCGTCAGCCGGAGGGCCTCTGCCACAGACGCCACGGTCACCAACCGCTGCCTCCTCTCACACCTGCACGCCCAGCAGATGGCACCTGCTTCTACTGGTGCATCCTGCCCATGACCACGACCTTGACCGACCACGACCACGAGTTTCCCAAGGGCAGAGGTTATGTTTTATTTATCTCTGGATCCCTTTCTATTTTATACATACAAAAAGTTAAAGACAAAGAGGCTATTAGAATAGTCCAGGAAAGACACCACGGAAGCCTCTGAATGTGAGAGAAACGGGGAGGCGGGAATGAACAAGCAAGGTGATCAGGAGGTGTGACCACAGGGGCCTGGGGACTGACTCAGCAACACCAAGCTTGGGGTGGAGAAGAGGCTTGAACAGAAATGACCCTGGTTTCTGGTCTCAGTAAGGGGGCCACCCAGTGAGAGAGGGGACACGGGAGAGGGGCCAGGGCTGGGGAGAGTTCCACGCTGGACCCGCTGGAGCCAAGGCAGCTTCAGGAGCCTGTGTGCAGAAGTGGCGACGAGCACGGGGGTGTGGTTACAGAGACCCCGGCAGCGTGCAGGGAGGGAGGAAGGACCAGGCTGCGGGCGGGTGGCAGGAGAGACCAGCATCCAAGACGGGAAACAAACATGAAATACTTCAGGCAGATGAGAACACAGACGAGACTGGGAAGAAACTGAAAAAAAGCTGCAGTAACAGCTGTGTCATGGCAGCAAAGGGAACGTATTTTTCAGGATGGGACGAGCTTGAGCACAGGGCGCAGGAAACGGTATATAGGAACGAGAAAGGGTTTCTAAGGCAGAACACAAGCTCAGTGAGGGCACCCAACACTTTTCGTCAAATGGGCCCAGAGAACCAGTGCAGGCGGCTGCCCTGAGCAGCGCCGCGGTGTGGGGAGGGGGCCAGGACTCACGGCGGGCGGCCTCTGACCTGAAACTAGGGGCTGGGTCATTCGAGCACATAGATGCCGAAGTCCTCGGACAAGCGATGGTCACAGACGGTACAAGAATAGTGACAAAGAGTGCCAAAGCCAACTGGACTGGGGTTCACTGTAGTGGGACTTGGTGCACAGGGCGGAAGAATATAAAAGCGACAGCCAGAGGCCAAGGGGACTCCAGCGCCAGCTCCTCACCCGACGGGGGCTGAGACGCGAAAGTGCACGGCAGACGGTTCAGTTAGAGAAAGAAAATACACAACGTTATATGAAGAAGCTGGAGTTACGGGAGGTGGAGTTACGGGAGGTGGAGTTACGGGAGGTGGGGTTACGGGAGGTGGGCGGAGGGGTTATAGGAGGGTGGCTTCTCCAGGAGAGGACAGAAGCCCCCGAAGCGACGGCAGCCACACGCGGCCCTTCTGCTTCCCCGAGTACTGGCTGCGTCATGCCGCACTGTGCTGCATCTGTTTCATACGGGGCTGGGGCGCGCTGGGCGGTGCTGCACGCACATTCTCGAGGCTCGGCAAGATGAAGGAACTTGCGGAGGTGACACAGCTGTTACTTGGAAGCGCCAGGATTGGAAGCCAGCCATGGATGGGAAAGCCGGGCTCCTTCCAGTACGTATGCGTCTCCCACGATGGGTGATGAGATGGGGGAGTCCAGGCTGAAGAGGGCCGGGAACACCGGAGAAGGCTGGCGACTGACGTGCTGAGCGCCGTCCATCCGGGATGCACAGCTTGACGAGGGTGGTGAGGACGAGGCACCCCGCTGGGCTGCACTCTGGTCCCCAGCACGTGTGGCTCCAGCGAGCGGACGTCGCCTCGTTCCTTAGGCCGTCACCTCTTGCATCACTGACCATCTCCGCACAATTTGAGACGGGGACTCCGGATTCAGCGAAGATCAGTAAGGCTGTTAAAGACGCCAGCTGACAACGGGCCCTCCGCAGTGGAACGGTCCCACCTAGGGTGGCCTGGTGGCCAGGCCAACCTTGACCCTGACACCACTCGCCCAAGCGGACGGGCCAGCGACTTGAGAACAGGTGCGTTGGGCCAGTCTTTTCTTGGGATGCAGAAGAGTCCAGCTCGCAGCAGAGCATGAAGAGAAAACACAGGGACGGGCAGAGATGGCCTGAGGACGGCCGTGCCTGTGACAGGCGGCACACTCACCCCAGTTCCCGACAGCACCCCTACTCCCCGAGGGTTTCTGCTGTCACAGGTAGCCCTGCTCACAGCCGTTTTCATGGTTCCGGAGCACACTCGACATGCCGCTTGCAAACCCAGTGTAACCAGAGCCCACATCCGACCTCCTACGTCCTCCTGCGCTGGCCGGGCTGGGCGGCCCCGTGAGGTTTGGGCCGGCATCGCAGACACGTGACAGCAGACACGCGCTCTCACCCCTTGCGTCCGTGACCCGTGCTTCTTACATTCAATCCCACTCTTGGCTGAGGTCGCCATATCCACGAAGCCACACAGGGACTACAAACTACGGCCCCACGGGGGATGAAAGGCCCTTGTCATGAGGTTCTTACCTGCTTCCCAGTCTCATTCTTGCTGCCCTGCCTTGTCCTTCACCTCCCAACAGCGACTGCATCGCGGGCGTCCAGCTCGCCTCTCCCCCGACCTCACAGAGCGTACTTCCCGGGCATTCGACACGCACACCACTTCACGCCACTCTCCTCCCCCGTCTCCTGTCTGGCTAATTCCCAATTATCTTTCAAGTGCCAGATCAGAACTGCCAACTCCAGGAAGCTACATCCCACTGCCTAACACCCCTGCCTGGCCGGACGCCGCGTCCTGTCTTCTTGGCATCTGGACGGCGTAGCCATCCTGGCGTAGCACAGCGCAGTACGCTTTTCTGAGCCACCCGCAGGTGAGGATAGGACCTCGCCACCTGGAACAGCTCCTGGCACGTGACGGACGTCCCACAAACGCGTGAGAGGAAGGACCGAGGAAGAGATGGATGGTCCTTTGATCTTAACTCCACGTTCATGTTTATGTTTTGATCAGACTAACAGTAACGCGCTGGCACTCCCACAGTTTCCATCATTCTTCTGATTTCTAAGTGTTCTACATACTCTGAACTTATTCGATACATAAGTCATAGCTTCATTTTACAAAATTATTTTTATCAATATTAAAAAGACTTCCTTTCTTTATGTGTCTGTTAAGAGAATCAGGGATTATTTCTTGAAAGACACGCGAAGGACTGGTAACACTGCTGAGCCCCAGGAAGAGGGCTGACGGGGACCGACGTGTCCACTTCCTGTCGCGTGCACCGCCCAGTGCAGGGCGGGCTCGTCCGCTGCCTCTTTGGGAGGAGGAAAGGATGAGAGTTAAAAGCTGTGTATGTACTAGGTACCTGGCTGTTCAGGCAGACCTGTCAGGGTTATAGTTGAAACACTGATGAGTAAGGTAAGTTGGAAATAAAATCTTCCCACCTGAAGATTTTTCACTTATTCTTTTCCGGTTCTATAAATAAGTTGAGTGAAGAAAACAGTTTAGTTCGCTGACAATTTTTTAAAACAGAGCAAAACTAACTGTGCTACTAAAAAGAATTCGGTGGTACTCCACAGAGCAGTTCCTGGAGCACAGGGCAGAAAGATGACAGCGATGACGTCACCCAGCCAGAGATACGGGCCGAATTCTGCCCCGTCCTGCAGCTCTCGAAGGATCCTACACAGTTTTAACGCTTAGCCTGCACGCGATTGCTACTGCCAGCTCTGCCCTTTTGTGGTGGTGGTTCTCCCCCGTGCGGGTACTAGTCCCCATTGACCTCGTTAAAGGCCGATGCTGATCCAGCTTGTCCCAGGGCCACGGGAGAGTCTGCACTTCTAACAAGCTCCCAGGGGTGCACGACATGTGTCTCCAGCTCACAGTCTGAGTGGCAAGAACTAGACACTTGTAAGTGTCTATAGATCCTCCCAGCACAAAGTTATCCCACGTATCATCAGAGAAATCTGAGCCACAAAGAAATCAGGTCCCTGTCTTCCCACAGTCCGCTCCAAACCCTGGTGGATGCCACACCTGCTCTGCTGCCACCGCCTCCGGCCTGGCAGACCACCGCTGCCTCCTCCTGAGATGGCACCGGCCAGCTCCGGCCCCGCGTCCACTGGTGCTTCTCCCTGAGGTGCTCCACCTTTGGCTATCAGGCCACCTTTGGTCACGCCACTGCTAAGTGGCCCTCCCGAATTCCTGCTACTCTTCCGTTACACTCTGCGGCGGCCTCTTCAGAGCAGCATATGATTGGAGATTGGTCATAGGGCAACTTGATGATCTTTTAACACAGGACAGAGTCGCCCCGTCGTATCCATTATATGGCCGTCCACTGTCATCACATTTTGCTTTTGTTTCTTTGATGTTTCTCATTGTACTACTATCTTTGACAGTGATTTATAATGTAGACACGTTGCTTTTAATTCCTAGATACGGGCGTATAATAAACTGTCGGATTCAACACTGGACTCCCTTTGTGGAAAATCAGCACTGTG
>NW_011888973.1:1896536-1898575 GCF_000151845.1 Pteropus vampyrus | reverse complement strand
CTGCCAGCTCTGCCCTTTTGTGGTGGTGGTTCTCCCCCGTGCGGGTACTAGTCCCCATTGACCTCGTTAAAGGCCGATGCTGATCCAGCTTGTCCCAGGGCCACGGGAGAGTCTGCACTTCTAACAAGCTCCCAGGGGTGCACGACATGTGTCTCCAGCTCACGGTCTGAGTGGCAAGAACTAGACACTTGTAAGTGTCTATAGATCCTCCCAGCACAAAGTTATCCCACGTCTCATCAGAGAAATCTGAGCCACAAAGAAATCAGGTCCCTGTCTTCCCACAGTCCGCTCCAAACCCTGGTGGACGCCACACCTGCTCTGCTGCCACCGCCTCCGGCCTGGCAGACCACCGCTGCCTCCTCCTGAGATGGCACCAGCCAGCTCCGGCCCCGCGTCCACTGGTCCTTCTCCCTGAGGTGCTCCACGTGGCTATCAGGCCACCTTTGGTCACGCCACTGCTAAGCGGCCCTCCCGAATTCCTGCTACTCTTCCGTTACACTCTGCGGCGGCCTCTCTTCAAAGCAGCATATAATTGGAGGTTGGTCATAGGGCAACTTGATGATCTTTTAACACAGGACAGAGTCGCCCCGTCGTATCCATCATATGGCCGTCCACTGTCATCACATTTTGCTTTTGTTTCTTTGATGTTTCTCATTGTACTACTATCTTTGACAGTGATTTGTAATGTAGACACGTTGCTTTTAATTCCTAGATACGGGCGTATAATAAACTGTCGGATTCAACACTGGACTCCCTTTGTGGAAAATCAGCACTGTGAGCCTCTTTCCACCGCTTTGCCAGTCTTTATTCACTGGGCCTGGTGGAAAGCGGCCTCCACCCTCCTTCTCTCGCTTGCAGAAGCTTCAGGAGCAACGATGTTGGGCAGAGCCACCCCAAGATGGCATAGGTTGCCTCGATGCCACAAACACACGTGACCATGAGCTGGCATCACTTTCACTGCGGCTCCGACGGCAGGCTGGAGACTGGTGCCAGGGTGTTGAGCCCTGGCTCAGCCTGGATGTCCCCGAGGGACCCATCCGGCCCTGAGAGTCTATGACTTCATGACTTTTCTCTCCTTCCTTTTGCCTATGATAATTCAAAGGGAATTAATAAAGAATCTCTGTTGGCTACAAACCCAGTACTAAATACTCTTCTTTTGCTTTCGGTAATAATTCTTTTATGGGCCTCAAGAGTAGCCAGCCTACCTTGCTACCTGACAGCTTTTCCTCCACAGAGAAATAAAGGTTAAAATATGAATACACTACCAACAGCAGACAGACATTACTTCACATTATTTTAAAGCATTTTCTCAAAACATTAATCTTCTAAAAGAACAGGTATATATTAGAGGAAATATTAGAAGAAAATGTATTAGAGGAAACTGAAAGTTTATTAAAGGTCAACTAAAAAGGTAAAAGGCAGATAAAATGAAAAATGCTGGATTTTTGCTGGCTATCCACAGGAGATTTGAGTGTATAAGATGAAAGGAAAGGTCTCGACCGTCTCGGTTTTTAACTTTGGGTTCTAGAGCTTCCCTGTGTCTCTATTAGACCCCAGGGTCAGCAGTAGTCCTGCTGGGTCACTCGGGGTCACTCCGGGTCATTCTGCCTGCCCGTTCTTCCTCGGGAGCCTGGAGGTCCGCTCACCGCTGACACCACAGTGAATGCTGGGAAAGCACCTGGCTGGGGACGGGGGAGACGAGGGGGAAGGGAAGTGGCCTGGGACAATTTCACGGTGGGGGCGTGGTCCTGGCCGAGGGCGGGCACAGGCCCAGGCCCGGTGAGACGCAGGACACGGGAAGCAGGGCACTGGGGACGGGCACAGAGGCAGGGGACGGCTGGGGTCGAGGGGGGCCCTGTGTCCTTGGCTACGGAGTCTGGACCCGCCGGGAGTGAAGTGAAGTGTCACAGACTCTGGAGCAGAGGAACATCGTGGCCATGTGCTTTTTCTTTTTTTTAAAGAACTTCTGGTGACCACATGGACGACGGAAGAGCTGGAAGGGACAGCGAGGGGAACGGTCAGTGGGCGCTGCTCAGGGT
>NW_011888973.1:1891857-1895586 GCF_000151845.1 Pteropus vampyrus | reverse complement strand
TTTTCAGGTATAATTGACACACTAAAAGAGGAACGTGTTTATGCATACAAGCTGACGAATTTGGAAATATACACTATGAAGCCGTCACAATTTCTGCCATAAACCTAATCATCCCCGCCAAACATTTCCTACTGTCCTCTGAATTTATTACTATCATATTATAAAAACACTTAAGGTAAGCTCTACCCTCTTAGCAAACTTCCAAGGCTGCCGCGCAGTGCTGCTGACCACAGGCCGGGGGCAGTGGGGCAGACCTCTAGGTCTTACTCACGCCGCAGAACTGGCACTCTGGAAAATCCGAGGCAGGAACAGCTCCTGGAATTCAGTGTGCAGTGACAAGAGAGGACACCCCCCTTCACCCCCTCCCCCAGGTGAACTGTGACAGGGCTGAGCGGCGCAGGCAGCCTGACACCCCTGCCCACCCCCGGCCCCTCTTCCTCAGAAGGTGCCCTGAAAGGGAGGGAAAACTTCTCACACAGAACTTCAAACACTGGGAACGAGCCTGTGTCCCCAGGGGGGGCTGGGAGTCCCCAGCACAGCCCACGAGTCTGACACAGCAGTTTTATAAGAAGAAACCACTTGTTGACCCTGCGGTCACCTTGGGTAACGTTCCCTAAATGGGCCAAATGTAACGATGCAAAAACGTCTACAGCCGCAGGATGTCTAAGCGCTCAGATCACCGTACACACACCGCAGGTACTTGCTGAATGAATGAATGAAAAGCAAAACACCACAAAAGTGGTGGCTCCATCTACACCCGGCCCAGGGGCATCGCGAGTGGCAGGGACGTCACTGTCTGTTTTACAGAGTTTCTAAGGAAAAGGGCAGAGGGCATGCAGTGCGCACGTATGAGCTGCGCGGACATGCGGCACGGCACGCGGATAATCGGTAATCACGCGGGGTTCGCGAGGAGACTGCCGCCCCACGGACGCTGGCCCTGCTCCCTGCGCCCACGCGCAGGCGGGACGGTCGTCCACCTGGACTCAAAGGACACGGCCCGACCGTTCCCTTCTGGCGTGCTCCGAGGCCGGGGGGCGCGCAGGGGCGGCGGGGGCTCACCTGGGGCGGGCGCCGCGGGCTGCGGGGTGTAGGACACGCTGAACGCCGGCTCGTCGGGCAGCGGCGGCGGGTTCACGCGCCTGCGGATGAAGAAGCCGGCCCCGCAGCAGAAGAGCACGCCCATCATCACGAGGAACCTGCGGGGGAGCAGTGTGTGACCAGGGGGCCTGTGAGCCCCCCAGGACCCCCACCCCACCCCCAGCCGAGCCCGCCCTCCGTCCTCGCGCCCCGCCCCAGACGCCCCTTCCCACGCGCTCTCAACCAGCCTCGCTCCCCTCACGCGCGGCCCTGCCATGCGCTGGTCCCTCTGTGGGGATCACCTCCTCTGAGACCCAGGCAGAGGCGCTCGGCTCGTCCCCGCTGTTCCGACACCAGAGGCTCCATGCTGCCTCGGGGGCGCTGGTTTAAAACTTCCCGCGTGTAACTGTCTGTCTAGACACCTGTCGCTTTAGGAGGCTGGCTGTAAGGGCCTCTCCCCGGGACCCTGGCACTTACAATGACACTCAACGTCTCCTGACAGGAGAGGTGCATGGGGCAGAAGCCGAGCACTCTTCGACTTGAGTTGGGGTACCTTAGGCTCACATCTCAAGGTGTTCTCTGGCTGCACCCCCAGTGTAGGACCTGGTGTCAGAATATCAACTCTAATAATTTGGCCAAATCTCCTGACATCTGGCACCCCGACCTTGCAAGATTTGTCCTCATCCCGTGGGGTTCATGGAACATCTCTGTGTAGGGATCCCACCAAGCTCGCCACGTTCAAGGTACCTCGGCCCCACCAAGCGACCCTGGCCAGCAGCTCCGAAGCACCTGGCCGCTGCTCAGGGGAGCTTCCTGGGACAGCGGGCGAGGCCGCCCTCGCCGCCCGGCCCTCACAGTTCTCCTGGACTCTCGATTCTCTTCGTTTTCCCACAGCCTCATTATCACTCATTTGGTGCTTCAGACCAGCCGTCCCCAACCTGTGTGGCCCCAGGGACCGGTGCTCCTGTGAGACTCTAACGCCTGACCATCTGAGGCGGAGCTGAGGCGGTGATGCCGGCGCTGGGGAGCGGCTGCAGATACAGATGAAGCTTCACTCACTCATCCAGTACCAGTACCGGTCCATGGCCCGGGGGTGGGGAACCTGACATACTTCCGAACCCTTTCAGGGTTCATGCTCTGGACAGTCCTGCCTCCTTCTACCACAGGTGCCATGGAGGCAAATTCTGCATGAGAGCACGTGGTAGGTTAGATGAAGCTCTGAAGTCCAGCCCCTTCCATCGCGAAAGGTGTGTTCACATTTGAGGAATATGAGGCTAAAAAAATTCACCTTCTACAATAGAGTTCTAGGCACTAGCAACTGAGAGGTTGGGGCGGGGGGCGGGGGGCACCAGCGTGCCATCGTTCAGGCGGGCTTGCCACAAGCAGTGACATCGAGCCAGGCCAGGGCCCGATGTGACAGGTGAGTCCAGCCCCCACGTGGCCAGTGCCCCGGCCAGGAGGCGGTGATGGTGAGAACGGAAGGAGGCTCTCCGATGAAGGGAAATGTGACGTGTGGAGTCCCCACTATTTGGTGGTGTCCCTAATCAAACACTGGGAACAGCGGTCAGGAGGGAAAGACAGCCTCACTAAGAAATGCCCGCGGCTTCTGCAACAGGCTCAGTGCAGGTCTTCGTGCCTTTGGAGCTCAGTGACGTCAGAGCCTCAAAGTCAAAAAGAAGCCTGAGTCGTGAAGCTGCTGACGTCTGGACCCTGGTGGAGTCGCCTGGACGGCGTTACCATGGCAGCAGAGCGCAGGTGGGCGGGTGGGTATCAGAACCGCTCTGTGGCTTTAGGCGAATCCTCCCCCGCACGAGCTCTGTCATCCTGACATCGGACCCATAACGTGGAACGCGTTGGCGGGCAGCCCCGGAGACGACGGGCCATGTTCTTGGTGGTGGGAGCTCTGCGCCCCGCTCTCCTGAGACGCTCTGCTGGCATTGTCCCCCTCGTTCCCTCTCAAGGTCCAAGTTCACAGGCTTCAGACACTTCCAACCTCCCTCGGTAGAGCTGGAGGGTGGGCAAGACGCAGGCTGCCTGTCTCGAAAGTCACGATTCAGCTGACAACGTGAACCGGGAAGATTCTGAGGCAGCAGAAACTTTACCGCAGAGTATGCTGACTCTCTGATTCTTTCAGACGATCGGCCTCGGCATCATCAGAGGCTGGCAGAGGAGCTGCTGAAGCGTGGGGCCGCTGTCCAGCCCGCCTCCCAAAGACTAACTCCCCTTCCCCAACCCCCGGCCTGTGGGGACGGGCAGGGGCTTTCTGCAAACTGAGCAGGATGCTCATCACGTCACGCAGCCCGCCCGGACACACCTGCTTTGAGCAAGGAAGCCCCAGAGACCGTGGCCCCAGGTGAAGGCGGGGAGACTGTGGCTGGGCAGACTGACTGAGGGCAGGGCCCTGGGGTGGAGGGTGGAGGAGGGTGTTGGAGACCAGGAAGGCTGTGACCTACCAGAAGTACCATAGCCTCTGGATGGAGAGGGCCCGCACACAGCACCTGGAGCCGCAGCAGTCCTCGTAGGGGCGGCATCTGTAGGAGAGAGGGGCACAGGCTGGTCAGCGTCCTGGGGCAGAAGGAAGGGCCAGACTTGTCGTGAGATCCAGGGAGACGCCAGTGCAGAGGACAGTTCACACAGCCAGCCGAGCTGACC
>NW_011888973.1:1885157-1890582 GCF_000151845.1 Pteropus vampyrus | reverse complement strand
CGCACACACGGCATTCTCCACAGGACACAGACGTCTCCACGTCCCGTCCTCCCGTGGTCCGTGGGGTGCTCCCATATGTGAACGCCACAGGCCAATCTGTGCGACTTGCTGTAACCGAAATCTAGCAGAGCCCCCGAAATGCGTGTTTAGAGGTGCTGCTGGTTCTCACTGCCATCATCTGACAGGTGGCCGCCGAGGCGCTACGAGAAAGCCAGCTTTGCGCTGTCCCGGGGCGCAGCATTCAAACCGCGAGGGTGGTGCCCGGCGTGGAGAAGCTTCAAAAAAAGTGAAGAGCACGTTCATGAAGGATCAGGCCCCAGAATCGCCTCCTGGCGGCCAAGTACCTTCGCCGCATCCCATGATCCACAGGCCAATTTCTGATAAGGTCAGGGAATGGCGCGGTCCACTCTGAGCAGGTGCTAATGGGTGACGAAGCACATCGCAGAGGTATAAGCCGCGGCGCCTGACCTCTCTGCCCCTGTAAATGACACGATCCTGAGGATGAACAATGTAGAAGGACGCATACGTCTGGAAGTGCATCCGCCACAAGCTAGAAATGTGTCATGGCAGCAGTTAAATGCACATATAACAGCAAAGCCTCGCTGGGAGGTCAGGACAGCTAAGAAGTAAGCCCTGGCCACGGGACACATTTATTCTTAAAAAAAAAAGGGGGCCAAATGTTAATATGTAAACATGTTTGTGCGGTGTAAAATGGTAATTCATATTTAAACTGGTTTATGGAAAATCATGTCAGCATCCAGTGGAACCACTAAAATATGAGTAAATAAAAAAAAAAGATTAAAAAAATAGAAATAAAATATGAGAAAAGTATTGAGGGTGGCGGTCTGGAGACGAAGCTTGAGAGGTTGTAATTTCTTTTGGTGTCAAATAAAGATAGGGCATGACTGAAAAAAAAAATAGGGATTTAAGGAAATTCCTGTCAAACCCGTTTCATTTAAAAGGCCAGTCCTTTCTCTCGCTTGTTGGGTTAAGTCTCAGCAGACCACCCTCTCCCTTCTAAGTTCCCGCCAGGACACATTTTTTTCCCCTGTCCAGCCCCAAGTTTCTGAGCTTGACAGTGGTCTGTCTCCTCGGTTTACACTGTCTCGTGACATCTGGACCGGCGTCTTACACTACTTGTATTATCATCTGTGTTTTCCCAGAGCAAAGCACCCGGCAGAAGCATGAAGGCTTCTTGAGTTAGAATTGGGAAAAATACTCGGGGTACCAGAGACCTTCAAGTAACCTTTGAGAAACTGGGCTCCTCGGAAAAACTAAACAGAGCCCTCCCTACAAGGCCGAGAGAAAACTCCGAGGGGACAGAGCGGAGGGCAGCCGTGTCCCCAGCCCCGGGCGCATGCCCGCCGTGACCGTGGGCATTCCTCCGGGGCGGAATCTGAGTGTGGCCCCACGGGTCCCGTTACCAGCTCCCAGGGGCCCCACAGAACAAGCCAGCCCCTTCCAGCGTCTGAAGGGCTCTCGCGGCTTCCTGAGCTTCCTGTCTCCAGGAACGTGGGCCTGGCTGGGTACGGCTTGGTGTCCCGTCACCAGGAAGAATGCCATTCCTCCCGGTGGGATGCGCTCCAGCCACAGGCGGCACTGGCGTTTTTAGCAACCGGAACGGGGCTGAATCCTAGTGAACTCTCCATCGACTAAAATTTCCGAGCTGTGGTCCGCGCTGACTTCCCGTCCTGCACACGTACAGTAGGGCTTGGGGACCTAAATACAGGATCTTGGTTCCCCATAAAAAACCTCACGCTTAGGAAATCTCGTCCATTACTTTAGCCCTGGCAGCCTCACTTTGACACTCACTCGGTCACTATTCCTTCTAGTTTTCTGCCATTTAAATCTGAGTCAACTTTTGTTGAAACCCAGGAACGCTGAATAGGACCCAGCCAATTCCGTTCCTCCCGAGCCATGATCCCACAGCCGATGACTCAGCCCAGGGGCGTCCACAAGTCCACGGTGAAGGCCAGGTGGAGAATGAGGCTTAGGTCTAAAGCAGAGTGGCCTACGCCCTGAAGCTGTAATCCAAAACTCGAGATCTTCCCCAGGTCCCACAAGCCGCAGGAGTAAGAAAATCAAAGGAGAAGAGAGAAGGCCTCCCGCAGAGCGCAGGCAGGGAGAGGGCTGGGTGGGTGGGCGCAGGACTGGGGGGAGGGCGAGGCAGGAACAGAGGGAGGCCGGCCCATGTGCATGCAGGTGACCCCGGGCTTCCCACCAGCTGTCCTGGACACTGATCAATCCAGGCCGGATAAAAGAAAGGGGAAGTGAATCTATGGCATTTGAATTACGTATTAATTTAAAAAGGAAGAGGACGTGGCCAGAGGCTGCCTCTCCCTATAACTTGTGAATACCATCGCTATTCATTCAAATCAATGAGAAAATATTGATGATGGAGCCAATGGTCAATTCCATTAGAGAACTTCCTTCGATGTTGATATTTTATTAATCACAATTTCATAAGTGCAGCTATTATGCCAGGAACATATCTATACCTAACTGGCCTATTTATTTGAACCAGAATTTTTTTTTTATTTATTTAAACCAGAATTTCCTGTCTTATCAGCTGAGAGACTGAGTGAGATGCTATCAAATATCTCCCCAAAACTCAGACACACCCTCAAATCACAGATCTCTCAGTCTGATGGTCCCATGGAAAAACTGAGCCTACTGCATGGGTCACAGTGCAAGGGGCAGGGGTCAGAGTGCAAGGGGCAGGGGAGCCTCTGTTATAAAAACATCACTTCCTGATACCATCGCCCAGTTTTCATCTTTCGTCCGTGTCCTTTTAAAATCCCAGCTGAGTGGCTGGCTACTTGCATCCTAGGCACAAGGACATCCTGGGCACTCCCTGCTCTTTCCTCCTAGACAAGGGCATCTGTGATCTTCATAGTGTTTCAGAGTTTCCCCTGTTAAAAAAAAAAAAGGAGATGACAGGCCCCAAATGGAGTCGCTCGTGTTCAGGCCACGTCATCGAAATGAAAGTCGGTACCTCGCTCAATTAGATTCAGCCCCTCTCACGAGAATAATCTTAAGCGGTCGGTCTGGAGTGCCCTGGTCAGCACCAGTGGGGTGACCTGGCTGGCAGACCCCCCCACACACCAAAGAAAGGCGGCCTCTTTGCTAGAAACTGCCCCGCCTTTTCCTATTTCCCACAGCTCCTCCTCAGATCTCCTCTGTGCTTCTGACAGGATGCTGCCCACCTCGTGAATCACCGAACAAAGCCCACTGCATCATTCGATCCCCTCGGCTGCATTTTGTCGTTTAGCCGCTAACCCACCGAGGCGCTTCCCGCTCAGACGCCTGTCGGTGAGTCACAGCCGCCTGAACCCATCATCCTCCAGCCTCTTCCTCGCCAAGTCCACCTTCCTGTGACAAGCTGCCAAGTGAATCATGCAAAAATCTGTTCATCAGCCGTGTTTTAAATGTTAGAACAATAGGTAAGGAACAGTAGACGCTCCATCGTAACAACAGAACAGAACGGGCCCTCCCTCGGTGTGTGACGATTGTGGGGGAACGTGTAAGTGAATGATGGTGCCTCCCCCAGGGAGTGCTCTGTCGCTGTGAGGAACGATGAGGCTGCTCTGTGTGCTGCTTTACAATACGGAGTTGATGAAAAAAAAAAATCAAGTTACAGACTATTAGAAACATGACATTTTAGGGGTTGGTCCATTCAGGCCGCTGAAACAAAACACCACTGACTATGCGGCTGATAAACAACAAAAGTTACTTCCCCCAGTTCCGGAGGCTGAGAAGTCCAAGATCATGGTCACGTCCTCATGAGGGCTCCTTCCAGCCACGGCCGGTGCCTGCTCGCCCTGTCCCCCCACTGCGGAAGGGGCAGGGGGCCCTTTTTACAAGAGCATGACCTCCTAACACCATCACCTGTGGGGTTAGGGTCCGACGCGTGCACTTTGGGGACACGGGCAGGCAGACCAGAGCAGGAGTCCAGAGCTCCCAGGGGGGTTCACCAGGAAACTTTCTCCCTGTTCTGAGGGTGAGAAAATGCCTCCAGCTTACACCAGGAACCTGCGGAGGGAAACCCACAAGAACCCAGAGAAAAGAGAATTCTTTAGACTCTCTGTCCCCAGACCAGACACGTCTTCTTCCTCAGGCAGCTAACCTAAGGCTGTGCCCACAGGCGTGGGCAGGAACGCACAGCGAAAGACCCAGCCTCCACCCATCACCCTTTTCTGCCCCGAAAGCTTCCAGCATTGCTGGGGGGTGGGCACAGGGAGGCCCGCTGACCCCACACAGAGAGAACGCCGTCAGGCCAGGAGGGAGGGGTACCCCAGCGTCTCCTAATGGTCAGGGGTGGCCTTGTGTCTCAGGGCCCTGGAACTGACCCTGGCATCTCTCCCTGTAGCAGGCAAGTAGGGCAGCCCGGCCGGTTCTGGGAGCTCCCTCTGACACCCGCGAGCGACCCTCACACCATTCATTATTGGCTGCAGAGAAGCAGGCCCAGAGAGACACCATGAGCCAGGGTGATGCGATTACTTTGACAGAAGCTTCACACTCCAGTGGAGGTGCTTGGGAGTAGGGCCTGAGAATAACCTGATTAATATAATAATCAGTAGCCGGAGAAGGGCAGAACCGGAAGGAGCAGCCTGCTCAGCGCCGGGCACGTGCTGCTGCTGGGTACGGGGGGCCGTGAGCTCCTGCAGGAAGGGTCCGCTCCATCACCTCTCCCCCCGACATCCTGGCAGGCTGGCTCGGTCCCCCTTTCGGGGCAAGGTGGGAGGAACTGATGCATGACCCACTGGGTGCACCCCTGCATCCTGCTCCAGGTAGCCTATCTCCCTTTTCTATCCGACCAAATGCTTCCCTCACACCTGTTCCCAAGGTTTTCTTCGTGTTCTAAGATACAGATAAATCAAGGACCACCTTCGGGGCCAAACCTTTGCCACCTGCCAGCTCCCCAGAGGGGCACTGGCTTAGTCTCGCTTTTAAATCACTGGTGTCTCGTCAAGAAGACCCGACCCAGGGCTAAGCTACCGCCCACTTTCTGGGAGGAATCGCCAGACGCATTTCCATTCGTAAAGGACAGGAAACCTGCGCGTGCAAATCCCCCGTGTTCTCTGGCTTGTTGAAAATCACGTCACGCCAGTCCGGGTCTGAAAACGCCCACGCGGCTGCCTGCTGGGGAGCCCCAGCTCAGCTCCTAATGAGGTGATCGGGAGCCTGAAGATCTGGATGGCGACGGGGCGCCTCGATCCACCTCGCAGCCCGATGCGTGATTAACATCTTTTTCCTACTGTCTTGTCAACGCTAAGACCCGCGGAAGAAAGAGAGCTCGCTCGTTTGCGAGGAAATGTTAGGCGGCTGCTTCGTCCTTGGCAAGCAGGTTGGACCGATAACGAGCTCCAATCCATCTCACGCTTGTACACGCGTCTCTGCCACAACACACGAGCCTGCGACACCG
>NW_011888973.1:1875594-1883322 GCF_000151845.1 Pteropus vampyrus | reverse complement strand
GCTCTGGAGAATCTCATGGAAAGCACTTTGCCCAGAAGAAATGGAAGGTAAAATACACCAGGGCTGCATTTTTAAGTGAGGTCCGTTTTTAATTTAACGTTGTGGTGCTTCACAGTAAGTGGCCACACGCACATCATCGACCACAGCTCCCCGTCCCACGCCATCGGGCCCCAGCGACCCACATGGGACAGGTACTCGACAAGCGTCTGTGGCATAAATGAGCGAAGCCGTCACCTCAGGCCCTGCAGCAGCAGCTGCACACTGAACACGGGTCCCGGGGCGGGTGTGGGGCAGCATGGAGACCACGGGGCACCGGCCTGGACGCGAGGTCCTGATGCCCAGCCCCCCGCGAGGGTGAGCTTGGGCCGGATCCGGGTCTGCTTTTCCTGGCACCACCATCTCGGCCACCTCCACAGAGACCAGGACGGGGACGGCTCGGGGACACAGGCTGCTCGCTCCCAGGTCCTCCGGGGCCCAGGTGCGTGTAACCAGGGCTGGGATCTGTCTGTGGCCACCGTCTGGCCTGCGGCAAGCCCAGCCGCAGACACTTCTCGAGCGCCTGTCACATGTGGGTTGCTGGGACTCGACTCCGGGCTGGACAGAGAGCTCTCCGAGCGACTTCTTCGGGCCACCCTGGGTCAACACGCGACACAGGCCCATCCCGATGGACAGCAGGAGGAAGGCCCTCCCGTGCCAGCAGCCGCGGCCTTGAGCGTGGGCGGAACACAGCAGCTGTCCTCCTCCCGCCAGCTGAGCCCTGGTGGGTCAGGACACCGGCGTCCCTCGTGGGCGCGGGGAAGCAGCAGGCTCAGTCTGCGGAGCGGTCTCGTGTCCCTACACGGCGGATGCAGGCTGGCCCCGCGTGTGTACACGCACGCACCACCGCCGTGCAGACCGCGCACAGCCCCGCGCTGCACGCCCAGAACGTCACGCTCGTGACCACGCTTCGCGAAGAAGCTGCAGAGAAGGTCAAAGGGTCTAGGGCATCACCGCGGGGAGTGATGGAAAGGTCTGGAACTGGATAAGGGTACGGGCTTCACGACACTGTGATTTACTGCCTGCCACTGCACTGCTCACTGTCAAATGGTCAATTTTGTCAGGTGACTCTCACCCCGATGGAAAGAAAAGCGATAGGGCAAACACTTGAACCTGACCTCCTGGACTCCAGGACACTTCAAAAGCTGTGATCAAAGAAAAGGTACCAGACTGTGGGAAATAAAACCAGGGAGAAGCAACTGGTAGAAAATACACTGCAAACAGGAAGACAAAGGTCAACTGCCACGCCCTGTCCGGTTATGGCACTGCTCCCAGGACAAACAATACTGTGTGGGGACCACTCAGGACGCCAGCTCAGAGCCACAAGAGGAAGGAACGTATTCTGAAGGACGGCGCCCCAGCCAGCTAGCAGCCTGCCAGGCGGAGAACTGGCAAACGGTGACGTGGAGCTTGCAGATGTCAGTGCTGACTGGGGGCGCGGGGGGGATGGGAGGAAATGCATCCACTCAGTATGCAGGGTGTCCCCGTGTGCCAGGCACGACCACAGGCTCCGGGAGTTCAAATGTTGAGAAGTTGTGATTGGTGCCCTTGTGGGACTCACAATAAAGAGAGACACCTCGGCAAGGATCTGGGAACCTACCGCAGAAAGGTGGCTAAGATTCTGGACTTTGTTCCTGACGTTTTTAAGCAGCCAAGTGACATAAAAATTTCAGTCGTTTAGAAAGAAGTGAGAACTTGATGCGAGAAACGAATGAAAGGGGACCCACGAGAAAGTCGTCTATAGATTCAACGCAATCCCCATCAAACTTCCAACGGCATAGAACGGAAATAGAGCAACACTGAAATTTCTATGTGACCGCAAAAGACCCTGAAAAGCCAAAGCAATCTTGAAAAAGAAGAACCGTCTCTGATTTCAAATTATCTTACAAAGCTATAGCGATAAAAAGGTGGTACCAGCATAAAAAGAGACACGCTGACCAGTGGAACAGAACAGAGCCCAGAAATAAACGCTCACCTGTATGGTCAACTAATACTCAACAAGGGAGCCAAGAACACGCGACGGGGAAAGGACAGTCTCCTAGACAAATGGCTGTGGGAAAGACGGATAACCACGTGCGGCAGAAGAATGGAACTGGAACCCTACCTCACACCACCCACAAAAATCAACTTCACATGGGGCAAAGACTTAAACGTAAGACCCGATACCATGAAACTAAAAAAAAAAAAAAAAAACATACAGAAGAAGCTCCTCGGCTTTGGTCTTGGCGATGTTTTTTTCCAGTGCTCTAATAACAGAGTGACCTTCGTCATTTTCAGGACCTCTCCCCTCGCTATCAGTAGACAGGTGAAAGCGATCCAAACCAGCAGGTCTGAGTGACAAGAAGAGGGCCCGTCTCTGTCTTCTTCATTCATGCAAAAAGGGTTTCAAAGTGTGCCGTGAATCAGTAAACGAAGGGACAAATACAGAGCGGCAGTGACCTCCTTCCCCCACCTCTGAAAAACCAGGAACTGGCTAAAGGCTGATCTACAAAGCGATCTGAGAAGCATCCCTTTTCACGGAAGACGTGGCTGAACCCCGCCTGCGTCAGAAGCAAGGAACTGCAGCTTACCACGGCAAATTCACTGTCCTTCCTAACAAGAACGAAAACAGTGTAGTTCCTCAGGACCCCAAACCCACTTTTCTTCAACCTGACAGCTCCGTAATTAGAGGCAAAGTCTCTGTGCTGTGCTTTGTTTTCCACGTGGGTTCTGTCTTTTGCAGCACCAGAGGCTTTCTGCCAAGACCCCCGCCATGTAGGACCTCCTGCTTAACACAGAACCATGGCAGGAAACGGCCCGTTTCCCTGTGCTTTGTCCCCATTCACAGCCAGGCAAGTTTCCTCCTCCTACACTTGTCTCCTCAAGCTTAGAAACGCCCCAAGAACGACATGAAAAATGTACACACTGGCCAATTAAGAAATAACCCTCTTGACTACTATTATATATTTCCTGTCCAATCTCCCTACATGCGAGAACATACGGTGTTTCTCCTATGATGTGATTCTACGCATTACAGGAAAATCTCGTTTTGCAAAATTCAGTACTAAAAATAACAGAGTTTGGGGGGGGAAATGGTTTGGGAAATTCCATGTAAAACCTATGAGATCTCAAAACACAATCAAACGTAATAATTCAGAACCTGCAAATTTAATCTGGCCACCTGGGCGGGTGGCTGAGGAATAACCAGTGGCTAAGGGCAGACATTAAAATACATACAAAGAGCAGGGAAATGCAGCGATGCTCTAATTAGAGCAAGACTGGCAGGTGCTGAAGGTGCAGAAAGAGCCAGCAAGGCCAAGACTGCACCTGTCTGGGCAGGCGACCCCGCCAGGTGATTACTGAGACCTCACACACGCACACACGCACGCACGCAGTCATAGCAGCTGAGCTGTCTGCCTGATCACGTTCAAACTTCGACTCCCGCTACCCTGCTCTCTCGGCCTGGGAACATCTATCTAAACCAACATAATTTTGGCCTGGCTCACAAGTCTTGCCCCTTTTAACCAACCACACGTGATCTACCGTGCATCGCAGAAGACAGCACCCGGTATTTCGTGCTGTCCTCGAAGTCACCTGCCTGAGCAGGCCGAATGTCCCTGAGGAAGGTCCCCTGCTCATTAGTGAGCAGAGGCAGGTAGAACCAGGAATGAAGGCCTCCTTAGACAGGGCTTTCTCTATCCCATAATCCATCCTATCGCCTATTAAAGAAATAATTCCCAGAGAAAGATATGAGAACAGAATCATAGCAACGGAAAAGCGCAAACACTTACATATAATATGTCGGGTAGAGTCCTTCAAAATACCAGCAATGCTTTTTGGCTTCCGTGCACTGCAAACAGAAGGAGAGAGGCCTGGTCAGTGGTAAGTCATCTGCACGCTGTCGAGACCACCTCCCGAACAGAAAGGAAGGAGGATGAGCAGACGGCGCTGTGGGCGTGGGAGGCAGGGGGCTCGGGAGAGGATGCGTTCGAGGGGACCCTCCCCACCGCGCCCTCTCCGTTCTTTACAGTTCATGAAAGGGGAAGAACACCTAGGAAAACATCGATTTCCCTATTAGTTTTCTAGCCTTTCATATCTCTAAACACATTGAGTGTGACCAATTTATTAAAAAGGTAAATTAAGGGTAATCCATTTTTTAAGTGTACACAGTATTCGGATATCCAACAAGTATTAGAAATACAATATTAGAGATTTCCATTTACCCGTGTTTGTTTTTGAAAGACATTTCCCACCGTTTTAATAGTCCCAGATCCTTATATTTCAGAATATTGTGAAAGCCACATTCAAATCGCTGATTCCCCACTGGGGACCGGTGCCTGCCATACCCTAAGCCAGGATGTGCTCACCAGCCCTGGTGGCACCCTGCCTGCTCTCATTCCCAAGGACGAAAAGAGGGAGGAGGGGGGGTGCAGAAAGACAAGAGGAGCCCCCCCCCCCACGAGGAAGTCAGACACTGTACACTCCAGAGGGCAGTGCAGAGCAGGTGCCAAGCCACCCTAGTGGCTTGAGTGACAGAGAGCAAGCCAAAGGCACCAACCACTGCATGCGACCGCCAAGCCGAAATGCTCTGCCTTATCTGAAATAAAGTTTTCTAAAATTATTCCACCCATATTGTTTTAAATTCACAACTCCCTGCCTCCATGGCCTAGTTCGTTGGCCCCTATGTGTATAGAACACCTTCAAAATAGTATAGTACAAAGCTACCCGCAGGAAAACGGGGTGAGGCGCGGTGACAGCGAAGCTTCCTCTGAGCAAGGCACCCCCTGCCTCCCACCCCAGCTCCCTTGGACCCGGCCAGGGCTGCGAGCTCCCGGCCTTTCTAGCAGGCGTATGGCGATGGCCTCCTGCCCCAGAGCAGACTGCAAATCTGTAGCAGATTGCCCAGGAAGAGGTGGGTGTCGGTGGCCTGCGTTCCACTGGCCAAATCGGGTGGGCTATAGAAAGAGCAAGGACAGTTTCGCTTTGTGTCTCAGTGTCTCGGGGCTCTAAGACACTCAGACGCACACTCAGCCCCCAGGGGCCCAGTTCTATTCATGGAAAATGAGTTTAATTTACACCGCGTGAGCTCCCGTGCAGTCGGAGAAATGAAGTTCAGACAGCTGAAGAAATCCATTTATTTCGGCAAGGAAGAGCGATTCCAGGTCTCTGCCCCAAACAACAGTGCACTGCACTAGTCTCCTGCGATACGCTGACGAACTGGGTCTTCCCTTAAGGTGGCATTTTCAAGGGTCCCTCTGGACTCTGCGTCACCGCGGGAGACGGGCCCTTCCTTGAAACTTGACACTTAAGTTCCATACCACGAGCGAGGGCCACCTCTGATGCTGCCTCTGGAGCTCAGGGACGCGAGGCCCCTTCCTGTCTGCCCCGTGACTCCTGCAGGCATCTCGCCAACAGGCCCAGAGGACGGCCAGGCCAGCGGCGTCCCCGGCAGACGGTGAAGAGCAGCCCTGCCCACAGGCCTCTACGTGGGATCTCCCTCTACTTAGGGGTCCCCAGTCCAGCAGTCCCAACCTGTGGCACCAGGGACCGGGGCTCCTATGAGACTCCAACGTCCGATGATCTGAGGCGGAGCTGAGGCGGTGATGCCGGCGCTGGGGAGCGGCTGCAAACACAGATGAGGCTTTGCTTGCCTGCCGCTCACTTCCTGCTGTGTGGCCTGGTTCCTAACAGGCCATGGACCGGTACTGATCCACGGCCCAGGGCTGGGGACTCCTGCCCTCATCTGAAGCAGCCACTCATTTGAGACCCCAGTACCCCATCTCTTAACTCTTAAGGTTTCAAAAATAAATTAACACATTCATCACCTTTGAGGGTTTTTTTCCCTTGGCGAATATTAGGAATGCCTTTTCCCAGATGAAAGGCTGGGGCCCGAGGGGGTGTCTCGCTCAATCACTAAGCGCCTTTCCGGCAGCAAAGTCAACAACCCTGGGCCTTTTCTCCTAATCAACAGTACTCTGAGGAACCTACCTGGCCCACCTCCTCTCTCCGTCTGTCCTACGACTACAGGACGACGGAAGGAACAGACAGAGATGTCGAGACCCCGCGGTGGCTCTGCCGGTGGCAGACTCAGGGAAAGGCAGCTCGCTCACCGCCCACACGGGGGTGCGTGGCACACGCACAGCTCACCGCCCACACGGGGGTGCGTGTGCACACACACAAGCCTGTGAGTGTGGATCTGTGGGAAGGTCAGAGGTACGACGGAAGTAAAGGCGCTAGACCGTCGTGGAACGTAACCGCCAGGCGCTCGCACACGCGGCTGCTGGGGAGGAAACGGGGCGGGATCCGGATGCTACTCGTGCGTCTGTTTCTCTTTCGTTGCCATTTTCTTACAACCAGTGTGAGTGGCCGCAGCTGCGAGGTCACTTGTCGTGCATTAGTTCTCATGGCCAATCCCAGAAATGACGAACACGCCCACTCCTGGCAGGCTGGCGAAATGAACGACACTGTGTCCACACAGTGGAGCACTAGGGATCCAGGAGCGATGAGATCTGTCAGAACAGGCAGCAGACGATTTTCGAGACGCAGTGTGAGCCGAAAACGCAACGCGGCCACGCGCCGCTTAAGGACGGAGATTCGTCCTGAGATGTGTCATTAGGCAGTTTCCTCATGGGACCATCACAGACCATGTCCACACACCTGGCTGGTACAGCCTACTGCACACCTGGGCTGTATGATGTAGCCTATTGGCTTGGGCCACAAACCTATACAGCGTGTTACTGTAACGAATACTGTAGGTAACTGTAACAGTGTTAGGCATTTATGTGCCTAAACATATCTAAACATAGAAGAGGGACAGTAAATACATGGCATAAGAGGTAAATGGCACACCTGCACGGAACACTGACCGTGAATGGAGCCTGCAGGACCGGAAGCTGCTCTAGGTGAGAGAGTGAGTCAGTGAGTGTGAGCGGATGTGACAGCCAAGGGCATGAGCTGCCCGACTGTAGGCTTTATAAGCCCTGGACCCTCAGGCTGCACTAAACTTATAAAATAACACGAGGTTAAATCAAGCACAAGAAGAGACGATGCGAACAAGATGTGGTGAACACGGGACACGTAAGGCAGCCGCTGACGTCACATGGCTACTGTGTTACAGCAGACTTTTTTCCTAATAAGTAGAAGGAGTACACTCGAAAATAACAATGAAATGTATGTTACAGTAAATGCATAAACCAAAATGCAGGTGCTTATTATCGTTATCAAATACTATGTAGTGTGCACAACTGGCAGGCAGTGGGTTTACACAAACATCGCCACAAACACGTGAGCAATGCATCGTGCTATGACGTTACAATGGCTAAGTCGCTAGGTGACAGTTTTTCAGCGGCATCATAATCTTACGGGGCCACGGCCGTGTATGAGGTCCGCCGTCGACCGAAATGGAAACGCAGCGCGTGGCTGCATGGCGGGGCGGGGCTGCGGTGACACTGCAGGCTTGGACCCGGAGTGCCACCCCAGAATGAGACCCGCAACAGAGCAAGCAGCATGAAAGCCCGGTTCCCCAGCGCATGCGAAAGCTTCGTTCACACTACATTGCAGTCTGCGGCGTGTGCAAGAGCACGAAGTCTAAAAAGCAATATACGTATCTTAATCAAAAAACACTTTATTACTGTAAAATGTTAACCATCGTCTGAGCCTCCAGTGAGTCTCAATCTCTTTGCTGGTGGAGGGTCTGGCCTCAATGTTGATGGC
>NW_011888973.1:1867757-1874594 GCF_000151845.1 Pteropus vampyrus | reverse complement strand
GAGGTTCTGGATGAGGAGGCCCTCAAGGAGCTCATAATGTAACATTCTTTCCATGCGTATAATGGAAACAATAATAAACACTGCCATCTATTTCTTGAAGAGATCACAAAGAGTAGCAACATACAATTTGTAAACTATTAACAAAGCAGAATACACAGGACTGTGAGGAGATGCCTACTGTCAGGAGCAATTCAACTGAGGAAATCCAAAATTCAAACTGGAAAGGCTTGTAAGACGTCGGTACTCAGGGAAGAATCCTGGTGGTCTATGATTCAGGGACTAAGATGTGCATCCATGTAGTTAAGCTCTCCCAAATATAGTTATCCAGATTTAGCCAGGATCTGAATAAGCCCCAAAGAACAAATCCTTGCTAATCCCAAACTGCAACCCTCATATTGACAAAAATTATTCCACGGCTATCTGTACTTGGTACAGGGGAACCAGGATGCCACTGTTTGATGAAAGGGCGCACCTTTTTTCTAGTCCTAGTTAAAAGAATAACTGTGCCATGGTAATATGCAGTTCACCCGTGACTTTGGGATACACGGGAATTAAAAGCAAGGGTCTTAGGGATTCAAAACACTATGGTTTTACCTAAATTCCACACCCTCTCCTTTTGTTTAGTGGGTGAGGTTTGGGATCTTTAAATGGATAGCAAACTGCCAAACTAACGCTTCCCTAACAGTGCTAAGCCCACCAACACCTGGGAAGTAAGGGTGCTTATTTAACTCACAGAGGAGATAATATCAGCTGATCTGTCCTGAGCCAGTAAGTCCACAATGTGCTCCCAAATGGCTGGAAGACCCAGGAGGATCAGCCCGATGACTGTTGAAGAGGAAAGGTGCCCTGCTGTGCTGATCTTGACACACACACGCCATGGGATCGTGGCTGCGTTCAGTTCCGACCTAATTAGAGGGGGCTCCACACAGGCTCCTGACAAAAGGGAGCCTCTGGGTGCTGCCAGCAGGTTTGAGGCTCAGGACCAGGGACAGAGGCAGCAGGCGGGGAGAGGCTCTGTTGAAGTCACAGCAAAAATACACGTAGGAGAGACAGGTAATTATCTCAAGGTCTCTGAATTTCAAATAATAAGAATAATCATGCTTTAAATTCCTATGTTGGAATTTTAATCAATTCCCTAAGTGCTAATCATTTAATCCTGGGGTTTATGGACATTCTGTTTTTCAGGAACACCTATCTCTAAGGAACCTTGATTTTTTTTTTTTTTTTTTTTTTTTAGAAACAAGAGTATGAGGCTTCTCACGAGCATCATTTATCAAAGAGAAGAAAGCAGAGAAAACTCTTAAGAAAACAGAAATAAAAGATCCTTCGGAATCTCACAGAAGCACCCACATCAGCAGTGCATAAATTGCCAGCAAATAACCATCGGAGATGTAACACTGTCTACCGATATCTTGAAGATTCTGGGGACATGCAAACGACAAGACATAACTAGCTCTAGTGCGTAGCCCTGGGGAAATTCTACAAACTCTCATCACTCACTGAGAATAAAGTCTCTTTGTTTGCTTTATCGGTTTTAGTTTTTGACAAAAGCATGGAAGGAGAGTAGAGGTCCTCAATGTTCCTAATTTGAGGACATAAAAATCTTCATCTCCGGGACATGAAAATCAATCGATAACCAAATTAAAAGGCACACAATAGAGGAAAGTACTGAAATACAGTGAGGTAATATCTTCAATAAACATGGAGCTTATATAATTCAGTAAAAGATAAAAATCTCAATACAAAAAAAAAAACGACATAGACAAGAGAATTGTTCAGACAAGAAAAAGGTCAATACACCTATTTTAAGAGATAAAATTGATCAGTAATCAAATAAATAAAAATTGTAACGGTATGGTTTTGTCTGCCAAATCCTAGCACCCAGTGTTGATGAGGCATGAGAGAAAAGACGTCACATCATGTTGTGAGGAATATAAATGTGATGTCTCAGGAGGACGATGTTTCGATACATATCAAAAAAAACCTTAGAATGTACGTAACTTAAATAGGGTTATTACCCTTATCCCAAGAAAACGATAGTGACGTTTGTGAATAGGTGTTATTTATTAAGAAAAACTGAAAATAACCAAATTTTTCAAAATATGGGTTTGGTTAACAGAATAATAACGCATCCAAAATACACAGGAGTGGGCATATACTAATAGATTATAAAGAAATATATAATAGTATAAGAACATTTCGCTAAGAAAAATAAAGCCAATAAATAGCATGTCTAGGAGAGTATATTATACATCACAGGAAAGAGAAAATAATAGGAAACAACAGATACCAAAATACTGACAATAAATTGTCTTTTTGATGGTATCAGAGATGATTTTTTTCCCATGGTACATCTTGGTAATCAGTTTCCACGTTTTCCGTATGGAACTCATAACATTTTGTTTTAAATTTTCTATTAATTTTACTTTAAAATCAGACCACTTAATGGTCCAATAAAGAAATAAAGAGTAAATATAGAGAGATATTTAAATTAAGAAAATACACTTGGTTAACAAAAGTGAACCTTATCCAACTAGAAATTAAATAAAATGTAACAGATGAGCAAAGTTCATAAAAAATAATACACAAAGCTAGACAGGGTCTACTGAAACAAATACTGCTATAGTCAGCCAAAAAAAAACTGTATTTATAAAAAGTTTAACATCATGGAAAATGCTTCTATACAGTCATTTTAAAACACATTACATGTATCTAATTTTAACAATGCAAAAATAAATATACATTCATAGAAGAAGAACAGGACAACATAAGCCTCAATTCGTAGCATTACTTTGGAATGGTGTGGTTCCCTTTGGGTTATTTTCACAAATCTCTACCTGAGACTTAAATTCTTCTAACAGTAATTAGAAGCTATTGTGACAAGAGTCCTAAACCAGAACACTCCGCACACAGGCATTCCTACCCAGGTCCATCTGAACACGAGTTCTGAAAAGATGCTATTTTTTGGAACATAATTATCAACATGAAGCATACTTTATGAGACAGTCACGTGATCCGAGTTCTACCTCAATATGAGGTTTGAGGTACACACATTGTGTTGGAAAAACCTGCATTGCTCTTACACTACTACCACAGCACACCACTTATGTCACCAAACATGGGGGTGGGGGGGTTGTCGCCGGTCCAGGGTGTCACCTGTGCTATATATCAGAGGTTCCCCTAACTCTCTCCTTAGGTTCCATTAATTTGCTAGAGTGGCTCACAGAACTCAGAGAAATATTTTACTTACTGGATCACTAGTTTATTATAAAAGTCTACACTTCGGGAACAGCTAGACGGAAGAGAGGTACAGGGCAAGGTATAGGGCCAGGTACGGGGCAAGGGCACGGAGCTTCCACGCTCTCTCCCAGCGCACCTTCTCCACCTGTTCACCAACCCAGAAGTTCTCCGAACCCTGTCCTTTCGGGTTTCATGGAGGCTTCATTATATAGGCACGATGCAGGAAATCCTTGGCTGTTGGTGAAGGAACTCTCTCTCTAGCCCCTCTCCCTACTCTGGAGGTCAGGGGGTGGGACTGTGAGTCCCAACCTCTAAACACATGACTGGTTCCCCAAGCGAGGACCATCCCCACCCTTAGGTGGCCCAGGGACTTTCCAAAAGTCATCACGTTAACATAACAACAGATTCCTTTACTGAGATGAAAACCAAATATATATTTCTTATTATAAATCACGATATCACAACTATAAAATTGCCCATTTTCAATGTAGTTTGGTGCATTTTAGAAATTTATGCCGCTGTGCATTCAGCACCACAATCCAGTTTCAGAGCATTTCCATCACCCCCAAAGTTCTTCAACGCCCTGCCGTCAATTCCCGCCCCTATTCCAGCCCCAGGCAACACTGATCAGCTTTCTCTATATACAGTCCTGCCTTTTCTAGAGATGCAATTAAATGAAATCATGCAACTTACAGTCTTTCACGTCTGAGTCCTGTCCATCTGTGTCGTTACATGTATCGGCAGTACGCTCCTTTTTAGTGTTAAATACTACTCCATTGAATGGATATACCACATCCCATTCACCATTCATCCGAGTTGCTTTCTCGTTTTGGCAATTACAGATAAGGCTGCTATGAACATTTGTGTGCAGGTCTTTGTGTGAACATGTGTCTTCGTTTCTTGGGTAGATACCTAGGAGTGGAACTGTGGGGTCATATGGTAGCTCTGTGTTTAACTTTTTGTGACATCCCCAAATTGTTTTCCACACGGAAATGTGTACTAGTTCACATTCTCACGAGCAACATGTAACACTTCCTGCTTCTCCACCTCCTCGGCGACGCTGACATTCCCTATCTTTCTAATATTAACCATCTGATCCTCTATGAGGATCTCATGGGATTTCCCCAAAGACTAATGAGGGGAAACCTCTCTTCACTCTAGCCCGATCTGGAGCGCCTTTTCACCCGACAGAACGACCCGGCGAGCTGGGCAGCACGCGCACTTACAAACGCGCAGACCAGTGTCCCGCAGAGGTGCGTTAGCCTGGCCAAGGCAACAGGACGCAGGCACAACGCGGGGACAGGATGGGGTCCGCCAGGCCCCAGCCTGTGTGTTTTCTCTGGCGGTGTACAGATGCTGCCATTTCCTGTGCCGCAGTCACCCATGATCCATGCTCTCACAGGGAGCCAGAATTAGATTTATTTTAGGCATTATTTCACTCCAGAAGAAAACTAAAATGATGACTGAAAACATGAAAGACCCCTCACGCCATCCTCCCAAAATAACCTTTTATGACTTCTTAGGAATCGTGCCTTAGAGCACCCCTCATCTCTCATTCACCGGTCAAAATAAAGAACGAGGGTGCTTAGCAGTTTTGCCAAGAAGACTGTGGTCCCCGCTCAGCAGGTCTAATGCACAGGAACGATGACATGAGGGACGCAAAGCCCAGCCCGGGGCAAACTCCGACACCAACCTCTCTTCACACGCCGAGAAGAGAATTTTCAGCTGCTAAAAATACTCCGAGGTGCGACTTCAGGGCACAGAGGAACACAAAATGAACGCATGGGCCGCATGGGCCGCCGCCGAAAACGTTTACGGGACACATTTTCCTGACGCCACAAAACAGCATCCATTCGAAAGCTGACAACGGGGAGATTTAACCGGAAGGGCCCGAAGGCCATGATAACAGATGGGAACAGCGCTACCGTGCCGCGCTGGCAGCAAATGAATATCGTCACCCTCAGCGGTGGGCACAAGTCCAGCGAAAGCGCGGAGCGCAGACCACACTGTCAGACGCTGCCCCTAAGGGCCTGATCCGGGAGGTCGCTGCTTCCCGTGTCACTGCACCGCGTGCCAGGGCTACACCACGGACAGTCACCGGAGCAGCTGGGCAGCCACCTGATCTATGATTCGGGCGCCTGGCAGTGAGGCTGTCACAGGACATGACTGAGAAAGGTGAAAGGTCAGCTGTGTCCAGCCACATCACGTGGTGCCCCCTAGAGGGGTAACAGATATAGACTTAGAAAGACCCCTCTTTTCCAGCTGGGCCTAAGTCTTTGCCAGCGGATCCAAACCTTGGCCACCAGACTATGGAAAAGACACCAACCTCTCACCTTTTTGGACAGAAACACCTAGAGATTAGTAAGTCGAGCAGCTTCTAGAGCAAGAGCCAGAAAAGCAGATGGGAACGCCTCGCCTGGGGCGCCCACCGCGCCCCCTCTGCCTGATGCTTCAGGACGAGCGTGTCTTGGGTGCTCCGATGGCATGAGCTGTTGAAAGTCTGAATTTGAACTCTAAGGAGCCCAAGAGAATGGAAAGACCTGGGATTTGACTAAAACGATACTTAAGGTTGGACAAACAGGGATGCTGCCCACGTTCAAAAGACAATGTGACTTGCCAAGCGCCTCCAGCCCTTTCTCTGTCCCCAAAACGTCCCATACTGTTGTTCTCTGGGGCTTCGATTTACCAGTGTACTCCCCTATCACCACCCCCAATGTCCCCATGTCACCCGTTAGTCATCCTTCAAGTCTCAACTTAAATGTGAATTTCTTCCTCAGTCTGATGCTGTCACGGACTCTGCTGACCGCTGCCAACACAGTCTGACGCTCCCACTGAGTCGCACGTCCCAGACTCCTCTGTAATCAGTGAGTCCTGGGCTGGTGTGAACTGCCACGCCCCTCCCTATTCTCCTAAACACGGGACACGGACAGAGCAGCCGAACTCACATTTGGGTTGCTAAGGCTACCATACTGCTTGTGTGTACTGGGTGCTTCGCATAGTTCAGGAATGACAAGAACTGTGCCCCCAAAGCAGCGTCCGGCCACGCGTCTGAGCGACCTGCCTCACCCAGCTGTCTCTCGCTGCACTCAACTGATGTCGGGGGTGGAGCTTTGCTGTCTCCCCCTCTTGCTGCTCTGTTTTGGGCACCTCTCACCCTCCTGGCCTTCCCTGTACCTCTTCTCCTACCGAGTACGTGGCGTGGGCTGGGGCAGGAGGGGAGGGAGGTGGAAGGAACCATCCGCAGGAAGGAGAGTGGCAGAACTCACATCTGAGAGAAGAACAATCCTTTGCTTTAAATGTTGCAGACAGTCACGGTTTTCCACCCAAAACAACACATTTCTGAAAGACCTATCGGCGAACTCTTTATAGCTCTGTCTCCTAGCTCTGTCGGCCACCATTTCCAATCGCTGTCGCTGTGTCCTGCTTTTTAAAATCTATGCTGGAAATGGTTTGGTGCTTTCTTATTTTCTTAAAGGGATGAAGAGAGAAAAGGAAGATGATGTGGCAGCATAGTTAAAAAAGGAAATGCAAGCTGTGACAAAAAGTCTCTACAAACACGTCACGAGTACAGTCTTTGGGTTTCCTAGCTCAAATACC
>NW_011888973.1:1850556-1867174 GCF_000151845.1 Pteropus vampyrus | reverse complement strand
GAGACTTCACAATGCCCAGGTGGCTGAACAGGGCTCTGCTAAAGACAACCCCACGGACAAAGCACCGGGCATCAAAGCCCACTTTGAAATCTCCAGTCGTTCACCTTTCGATGTACGTTTCTTCCTTTCTTTTTTTCTCAAGGTCGCAAAAACCCTTTCTTCTGAGCCCCATTTTCCCCTTTGCAGCGGTCCAGGACACGGACAGGCCGAAGTGGTGGTGCTCGGAGAGCCAGGTCCACACGGCCTCCCCCCGGAACCCTGAAAACGCCTCACTGATATGCAACTCCAGGCTCAGGGAAGGTCCTGCCTCGGTCTGGCCAAGCCCTCCTGCCCCTGTCACCTTCCATCCACCTGCCTCGACTGCAAGCTCCTGGAGGCGAGCCTCGATCTTCACGACTTCCGCCTGCAATGCTCTGCCCTGGAGTTCCCGTCATCTGGAGCTGGGATCGGTGTCACCTGCACAAAAATGTCCTGCATTCCCATGGAAATCAGATGTCAGTTTCCTCCTTGGGGCTTTGACTTAATTTTACCCAAACTATGAGCACTCTAGGATACAAGGGTTTTCATTTGCATTATCTTATTTGGTCCAAAAAATGCTGTGAGTGGGCGGGCGGGCCGCTGAGCCACGAAGCTTGCTAAGCGGGGTACACGGCGTCCCAGGCTCTGATCAGGGCAGGACTGTCCTTCCGTATGGAAGGGAGCAGCCTCAGCAGGCCAAGCAAGTGGCCACCACTCTGCAGCTGGTGCGAGGCTGCCTGCAAGGGCCGGTGCTCTCTCCCTGGGGACGGTCCACTCCGTCACACCCCTGCCCACCCACCTGCACTGCAGAAGCCTCGGAAGTTCAGGGGACAACCCTGTCGGCCCTGCAGGCCAGTGTGGGGACGAGGGCGTCTGTTCGGGAAACGCTCGCACATCCTCTCTGCTCCGCCTGCTCAGAAGTGCTGATTGACTGGACGGGACACTGTGTGTCTGCAGCCTGGCCCTGCCTGGCTTTCCGATCAAGACCCAGGCCAGACTGAACGCAGGGGGCAGAGATGCTAGCGGCACCCATGCTGTGGGAGGGGAACCGAGACTGACAGAGTGTCATCCAGACCCTCGGAATCGGTCATGGGAGGAAGGAGAGAGAGAATGACGGAGAAGCATATGCCATGTGGCAAGACCGCAGGGTAACGCTGGTATGGAAGTATGCGGGAACATTGGCCTGGGCGCGGGAGCGTGGGGGTGGCACAGCGGCTTTGACCATCGTTCAGCCGGGCGTCAGCCGCAGGAGAAAGCCTGTACCCCTTTGGGTGGACGCAGGCACCCAGCCTCCCTCCCAGCAGGACAGGACATACACCCCAACTACCCGGAACTGCAGTAGAAAGTGAACCAACCGACTGGAATCCAGTGTGCTGCAGTCCAGGCTTGCAGCAGACTCGGGGGAAGGAGGCCCCTGGGGCCTGCCTGCCAGCAAACTCAGATTCAAAGTGCGAGAAGCTAGAGTTAAAAAGCTCGGCGGGTTTAACAGAAACACTACGTAGTAAGACGCTTCTGGAGGGAAGGGACCGGCCTTTTCCTGACAGTCACCTGAACGCGGATGGTGAATCGAGGCTCTTTCAACCTGACTGCCGAATCCCCTAACTGCGGAGGGCTGTGAGAAGCCCCTTCCGGACCAAGCTGCACCTGCGTGGACGCGCTGCTCCGGGGACCTTTCGGTGGTGGCCTCTGCTTGCTCCCATCTCGTCTGCCCTGACACTCGGCCTTCAGCTCCAACCGGTTTCTGCTGGTTCCCTTGGGCTAAACCCACCTGTTTTGTATCCAGCGCACTCAACAGTGTCAGCGAAGATTGAGCCAGGCACCTCATTTAAATCTCCCGCAGGCGAGTCGGCTGGGCCCTCAGCTCACCTGTGAGATACCTGCACTAAGAGGAAGTCTACACGAACAAACTCAGCAGGTAACAGCTTTCAGGCTCCCGGATTTGAGCGAATGGGGGCACGTAAATGAGACAAAGTAACTTCGCATTCGAGTTTTCAGGAAGATAGCAGACAACACCCCAAACTTGCCTTCTGAGGCCCAGGCTTTGGGCCAGGCTTCAGCAAGTGTGACCATCGGCCAACCAACCACCTGAACACGTGAGACTGTATCCTGTGTTCAGGTCGACACCACACCAGGTGCCCAGAAAGACACGGCAAAGAGCCCCGTCGGTGGCTGGCCGAGTTACCTGCCATTGACTAGGACACATGGATAAAACCAATGACAGAATGACCAAAAATGAAAACTGAGGCTCGGTTTCAATTCCTGACTCTGCTGATGTCCTCGTCTGTTGAAAGCAGACAGTAACATCTACGCCACTGAGTCAGTGTGCTAATGTGTGCAAAAGCACAAAAAAATGGACCGCCCCCCCCTTTTCTAGGCCATTAAGAAATAATCACCTTCTAACAGCTGCCACCTCTTCTTAAATGAAAATCCAGCTCTCCAACCACCCAGCAGAGTTCGTTCTCCCCACATCCACTTAGGGAGTGATCTCTGAGCAGGGTGCTCCGCCAGGCGCTGGGTGAGGGCCCGGGTGAACCAGGGCCACGTACCCACATCTGCATTCTCCCCACACCCTTCCTTCTCTCCTTAGCTTCTCTCCACAAGCCAGCGAGAGGACCAAAGCCCCACTGTGGATCCTGCAGCTCTGGGAGAGGAAGCTCACACGGCCAGACCCGAAAGTCCGACTCCAGCCTGACCCGACTCCAGTCCGACTCCAGTCTCACCAAACTGCCCCACCCCAGCCTCCCTGCCCGCTGCCCCCGGAACCTTGGGCTACCAGACACCTCCCCTCACCAGCTGACACGGTGGAGAACCTGGATTACTCATCTACACTAGAGATCGTATCTCCTGGCTCATCACACTGTAAAAGTGTTTCTGGAATACAAAATATTGCAAAGTCTATACCACTAACCACAATGGGTAGGTGCTATTCACAAATGCCAACCCTTATGCAAGCTGCACTGTGGACAGCTAGCTACCGGTTTCCTACTTGGAACGGTCATCTCTCCCCGAGCCATTCCCTCAGTCTGTGTCCACCCCCGAGCAAAGATTTAGCCACAGTCCTTCCAGCCTCCAAAGTTATACAAAGATGTAAAGAATAAGCTCAATACCGTGAAAGGACAAATATGTTTGGGACCTTTTGTAACTCAAGTGTCATCTCAAAATCAAAATGTGAGCCTTTCCTACCAAGCTGCAACCTAGCCACCCACAATGAATCACGTACAATCAAAGCCCCATGATTATCCGGAAGATAATCACAGTAAATTGTGATCTTTCATGGTTTAATGACAAACATAACAATCCGTCAATGCAAACTTTAAAAAGAGCATAAGACAGACACTTGCCCAAGAGTTTCGCAGGGCATTGTGTTTAATGGCAAAAAGCTAGAAACTACATATCTGTCAAAGAGAGCTGATTAATAAATCATGATCCTTCACATAAAAGAACACTCTGTAACTCTAAGTGGAATGCTGTGGGTTTCTGAAAGGCGATACGGAAATATCTCCAAGAAATAACTCTTAGGAAAAAAAAAAAGAGGCAGAACATTGTGTATAATATGATCCCATCTGTGTGCTTGTAACAAAATATCTGAGTATATAATTTTTTAAAAAATGCATTGGGCTGCAAAAGAAACTTAACAGCTCCCTCTACAGAGAAGGTCTAGGGTTTGGGAGGTACTGGGGAGCGGAGAGGCCCTCAGATTCTATTTTATAGCTTTTTTAAAATCACACACATGCACTCATTTTGTTTAAAAAAATTAAAACCCTCGAAGCAATTATCTGTGAAATTGGGTAGCAAGGTCAACATAGATGAAATCCTCAGATCATTTAAGAAGCCACTTCGATTGGTATTCGCCCCCTTTAAAACAAAGCTTCAAACTGAATTCAGTTTCCTCCTGTTCCCCTCTCTCTCTCCTTGCCTGCCCTTAAAGCAAAACTAATGAGCTGCGAAATGGCCAAATGCCTGGCCACAAGGAAGAGAAACAAAGGCTCTGAATAATTCACAACTGGATAATCAGCTTTTCCATGAGCCAGAGCCACAGCCCAAACAGACCTGCTGTGGACCAGTTCCCCGCCTTCCCTAAGAGACTGTGAGGGCCCGAAGGAGGACAGAGGTTCCTGGGTATTCTGGAAGAGCCTTGGGACAACCATGGCCATAGGCAGGCTCAAAAATGGCTGCTGAACCAACTATATAGACAACCACACGGGGCAACAGGGTGTCAACTAAAGATCGCTGTCTCCAATTCAAGACCAATAGGAGTCCCCAGTTTGGGGTGTGATGAGGGCAGAGACTTCCTTCAGTGAAAATAGCTCAATCATGATACAGCCCCAGCAAGGAGGCCCGGGTGTTACAGCTCAGTGTTACAGCTCAGCTCAAGTGTTACACTCATCCGGTTTCAGCTTGCCGATGCTGCACCTCCAGCAGAGGAAACACGGGCTCCCAGGCTCCCCAGGAAACTGGAAGCACACTGTGGGGCAGCGGTAAGGCTGGCTTATGTAGAGAAGAGTGCCCACCTCATTCCCTGATGGGTCCATTTCTATGCAAATGAGAAATCCAAATCCTCATAGTTTGATTGGTCGAAAGGAAGCCACTCTGGTTAGTAAGGATGCAAATGAGGCTATAGCTGCACGGCTCCTATTGGACGAGGAAAGTCTCAGTCCTACTGGTTAAATTTCAGTCCTAGGCGCTCTCTTCAAGGGCGGGCTCAGCGGGCGGGAGCACAGGGCAGAAGGCTCCGCAGCCCAGTGTGTGGCTTTTCACTGAAACGCAGCCTGTGTGAGTGACCTCTGCAAACAATGGCTGCCGGATGCTGCTGTGAATTTGAGCCCAATTAACTATATGAGGAATCCTTTTTGGTAAGTATATTCTTCTTGGGGTCAACATGGGATAAATGGATAAGCATGTTATATATATATATGTGTGTGTGTCACATAAAATTGGACACATACACACAAGCACAGCTACTGAAAAGAACACTAACGAATAACGCAGGTACATCCCAACTTAGAAACAGATCACATTTCAAAAGACTATACCTAAATTGATGATTTAGAATTTAGGACCCTTTTTCTCACTGAATTAAGTGAGAAATTGAATTAAGCCTGAATTCAATATGGTATCTGGGATTAGATTCTGGAACAGAAAAAGACATCAGTAGGAAAACTGGTGAAATTCAAATAAAGCCTGAAGTTTAATTAGTAGTACTATATTAATGCAGGCTCCTTTCTCAGCACCTGTAGCGTGGTGATGTAAGATGTTAATTAGTATGAACTGGGGAAGAGGTACACAGGAACTCTATATTAGCTGTGCAACTTTTCAATAAATCTAAAGTTATTCCTACACTAAATGTCAGGGAAGAGCAGGACTTCACTATAAAATTAGCCAAAATGTCCTGCCTGGCCTCAGTATTTATGTGGCATCATGGTTAAAAAAGAGCCACAGAGCTCACCTGGTTAAAAAATATATGAACTAATTGTGCCAAAAAACAAAACAACAAAAAAAACCTGAATCAAGACCCCCAGCTTTGAAACACAGAAAGCAGCAGTGGGAGTGATGGAGAAGAGGCTGCATCAGGTAGCTTGGGGCCTCCACTGTGAGGACTCTGATGGCTTTCCCCCTGAGGTTGATGGGAAGACAATACGTGAGAGCCACTGTCAGGTGGCCTCCCAGCATGCCTCGGGCACATGGGGCGATGGGCAGCCTTTGGTCTGCAGAGGAATGAACCAGCAAAAGCAGAGATTACTCAGCATGGGAGCAGAGCAGTGATAGGGGAGGGTCCACTCTGCCCATCCACACTATGCCAACTGCCCGATCCGGCAGAGGGCCAGACAATTCCTAATCCTCTGACCTGGATGTATGCAGCGCCAGGTCAGCTGCAGAGATGCAGGTGCAGCTCTGGGAAGTAGTGGCAGGTAGATGTTATTCCAGTGCCCTCACCGGAGGCCTATTAGCATCCAGGTCAGACCCTGTCCCATCTCTGAGGCTGGGGAGAAAGACAAAGCTGCCTGCAGGGATTTCGCAGAGAACAGAATCCTCACAGGACCAAGGTGGCTTCTCCGCTCCAAGGAGGGAGGAGTATGAGAAGCAGCAGCCAGGTGGCCTCCGTGGCTCTTCAACCACGACGCCACATAAACACCGAGGCCAGGCTGGGCATTTTGGCTCATTTTATAGCGAAGTCCTAGTCTCCTCTGACATTTAAGCATAGGGATCTATAATTTAAACTTAAGTCTCTTTATACCAATAAATCTTGCGAACTTCTTGAAAGTTACAGAATCATGTAAATTCGAGAAACGACAGGAAAATACCTTTACAGAGACCCACTGAGCACACAGAAGTAATTGCACCAAACATTGAAGCCCTTGCTGGAAACTAAGTTGAGAAAGGTCATCTCCAACCAGCCACCCATAGGCGTGTTTTGTTTGGTCCACGACACCTTTAAGATAAGGAAACTTTACCGAAAAATCTAGATGTCCAGCTTTTTTGACAAAAGTCTTAACCAAAATTAATTTTGGACCATAAATAAAAATTAAAAGCATTTATTTGAGCCTCAGGAGTTGCATGCAGCCTGGGAGACATGGATCAAGGCAGCAACTCAACTGCACTCCGAAGGGGGGAAAAAAAAGGCAGGATTTATAAAAGCAAAAACGACAAAGTAGTCATTATTACACACAAATGAAGGATTCTGGCTACGTTCACGGGGATCAGTTATTTCCAAAATGCAAATGACGGGGCAAGAACTTCAAGAAAGGAAGCAAAGTCCTTCTGAGTTGAGGCAACAGTTGCTGTTCTGGCTGGTCCAGTTCAGCCTTGACCAGCAGGTTTAGCGACTTACCAGCAGCTCTGAGCGGTGTGTGCCGAGCGCCCAGTTTCTGTTCCTCGGCTTATGTCTCTACGTTGCCATTCGTCCCCAATTAGAACGCATTCGTTTTATTTTCTTAATAAACAAAGCAATGTGTTAACCACGAGTTTGAAAGTCAGAGAGTGCACTGGCTCGAGGATCAGCATGGGCTTCCTGGAGAAGGCTGTGTTTGAAATGAGATTGGAAAGACGGGAGATGGGGCATTCCCAGAGGAGGGTGCAGCGCGACCACAGGTACAGGGCAGGTTCCAGTATGGAAACGCTCAGCACTGGGCAAAGCATCTACATAAAGCATGCACGCCCCGCCCCTAACCCAGAGCCACCATCATCTACATAAAGCGCGCACGCCCCGCCCCTAACCCAGAGCCACCATCACTCAGCGACCAGAGCAGCTTTCTCCCAGACGTCTCCCCAGCGAAGCACCTGGCCTGTGGTTGCCGTCAATCTTAGCAGGAGCTTACGGGAACGAAAACCTATCGGCCTGCTTCCTGGCATGTGATCACTTAGAATTAACGGGAGTTTTCATTCAGATCGAAGTCTTGTGCCCTGGAATGTTCCCACGAGCGACGGGATTGCCCAGCTGTGCAGTAAACACGCCCTCCGTATGCCCGAGCTGGCGACGTCTTCCTGCCCAGCTGGAGCGGCACAAAATGCTCGAGACTGAATCGGTCCCCAAGCACTCCCCAGAGCACGTCCCGAAGGCGGTTCTGCCATCCATGCGAACGTCTAATGCGTGGAAATAGAGGGAGGGAGGCCGACTCCTTTCTCCCAAGGAGTCGGGAGGGGTCCGTGGGAGCCGGCTTAGGGACCAGCGAACCCGGACGGGGGCGTGGCACCCGCTGCAGCCGGGGCTGTGCCCTCTGCAGGTCTCAGCACACATCCGTGGGTCAGGTAGTCCCTTAAAGGACGAGATGAGCCGTCAAAGGCCAGTGCCCTTGGATTCAGAAACGGCAGCGAGGGGAGGAATCCACTTCGGCCCATCTCAATGGCTCTGCACAAAATGCCTCTCCTCCCCGGACGCTAAACTGCCTTAAAAGGCTGTTCTCGCCACTCTCTCTAGAAATGGGGTGGCGAATATTTTCTCATTCCTGTCTTACATTAGATGGCTGTCCCCACCAGAAAGTCTATGGCATACAGTAACAGCCAGCACTGCTCACAGACGTTTATTATCTGACACTCCGCCACACTCACACAGGGTCTCTGAGCTCACGCATCTCCCGCAAGGCCAGCGTGATCCCTCAGTGCTCCCGATAAGTCCGGGGACCCTCAGGGGCAGGACGGAGAGGGAACTGCTGGCATCAGGGCTGTCTGGCTCCAAAGCTGCCCTTTTGCTACCACATGACACCACCTCCCAGGACTATGACACCCCAGGTGGCAAAGCCCCACCTTCCTCCTGAGGCAGAGCGATCTGCCAGGTCGCTGACATATGTCGTTCACAGGAGAAATCAAAAAGGCAGCTGGGGAGCCCTGTCCTCCCAGGGGACCTCCCCAGGCCTGAGTCACTCGACTGTGCTAAACCCAGAAAGGAGACAGAACACTGTGGAGACAAGACACAGGGTGTCCTTGACTGCACCACCGGATCTGAATTAAAACCATACACACTGCCGACCGCAAATTGCCGACAAAGGCTCGCCCTCCAGGGAAGATGGGCACCACCATCCTCGACTTGCAAGTCCTAATCAAAGTCAGGATGGGGCTTTCTGTCTGGGTTTCACTGTTGGTGCTACAGTAAAAAAAAAAACAACAAATGCTTGACAATGCAATTACAACTGTCAATCTTCCCAAAATAAATTAAACTTGGACACTTTCCCGGAGTTAACTGTCTAGGCACACGGCAATTACGTCTCACACCCCCATTCGCGTGTCTGCGTTACTCGACCAGGAGGCTTTGTGAGATGGGAACCCTCTGCTACACCCGCTATCTGTAAATTTGGAATTCGAATTTTTTTTTCCAAAAAGGAGGGTTTGGGGGACAGTTTCTAATGTACTCCTAGCAATTAGTCCCACACCCAGCAGAATGCAAGGGGAGTGCATTTCCACCTCTTCTTCTGAAGCAGTTGGGAGGACTCAGGGCGGGCTGATGGATTCTCACCAGTAAAAATCTTTGTAAGGGGCCTGCTTCCAAAGTGAGGGAAATAAAGGACTAGCCTAAAAACCGGAGGGTGTGTACCAGTGACAAAAACCCGCACTAGGTTTGGCTGTAAACTCCAATTCATCTACTGTAAAACAAATAATATTTAGATTATAGATAGATCTTGGCCTAACAATGTTGGTTTTGATTTAAATATTTCCCTTAAAGAAACCAGTGAGAGAAACGGGGGTTCGAAAGTAGATACTTCCCCCAACCGTATGAGAAGCCCCCACCCCCTGTCCTCAACCCTAGCAACCCCACACAGCATGGCTACGTCACATGGCCCCATGCCTGTCTTAGACTGCAGTGCTACCACTGTGCCCCCTTCTCCTCGCCCACACACACACACACGCGCACACACGCACACACACTCACACACATGTACGCAGACACACACGTGCACACTGAGACACACATGCACACACACTCAGACACGCACATGCACACTCAGACATGCGCATGCTCACTCACATGCACACACACATGCTCACTCACACATACATGTACGCTCACACACACGCATGCTCACTCACACACACAGACACACATGCACGCACACTCAGACACACGCATGCTCACCCACATGCACACACACACACGCTCACTCACATGCATGTATGCTCACAGACACATACACATGCTCACTCACACGCAGACACACACACATGCACACTCACACAGACACACATGCTCACTCACAGACACACATGCACTTACACACAAATGCATGCTTGCTCACATGCATGTATATAGACACACATGCACGCATGCTCACTCACACATGCAGACACATGCACACATACTCGCACGCACTGACACACATGCACACTCATACACACGCATGCATGCTCACTCACACGCAGATACACACGCTCACTCACACTCTGCCTGGGCCCAGGGGCCAGGACTCATTTCCTTCCAGACCTAGAGCCTCACAGCATGGCTGTTTTGGGATAAACCAAGTCCATCCGGTTCAGCTCCACAGGCTGCACACTGCACAACTTGGGGGCGTGCCTTTTAGACTGACTGTGTGGTGACAGGCACGTCTCCGAGGGATGCATCTTGGCAACACTGGCTGCGACTTCTTCCCCTACTCAAAACTGATGATCTCAGACGTCTCTCCCTCCCACCCACTGCGATTTCCAAACCCAAAGCTGACCCAGAACTGAGCTCCCGGGTACGGAAGAGAGGCACAGAGAGCCCGTGCACAGAGGACGGCCCTCCTCTCTCCTTACCCACGCGCTGCTGATGAGGGCGGCTCTAAAACTCGCGACACGATCGGGTAATTCTCATAAAACACTGAAAAACGTTCCATGTCAGTTACCTCCCTATCCCACAGAGCACCTGGCCAGGGAGAGGGTGTGGTGCCGGGAAGGCTGGGGACAGGAGGCTCCCCCATGTGCCATCCAGGACACTAACAGGGCACTGAAGGGCACTGACTACGTCAAGTCACAAAACTGGTCAGAATTTTAGGTCCGTTAATGGATTTCAAGCAGGGAAGTGACACGCGGGATTAGGGTTTCAAAAGATCACACGGCCAGGAGGACTGAGGCAGGGACACAGAAAACGGAGGCCCCGGCCAGGTGTGGTCTAGGAACCTGGAGGAACAGGCCTTGGGGACTGCAGAGGACGCGGGGACGGGCCCCAGGTTCTGGAGTGGCATCCTGGGTGGGTGGCGGGGCCACTGCCTGAGGCGGAAACCACCGGGGGGGAGGGGCCAGGTCAATGCCAAAAGGCATCCCCACCGTGGGGTACAGTGAACAAAGAAACTCTACTCAGTGAAACAGCTCGACTGTGATACAGCACGGCTGTGGCCGAGCACGGCTGTGCGGTGCGGGCGAGGCCCCCCTCTGGCTAGCCAGCCCTGGCCCCCTCCGCCAGAGCGAGACATCTTTGATGGTTCCGCTCCGGCTGGAAACAGTCTTCAGTCTTCGCTCCCGGTCCCTGATTGGTCCACCCTCATGCAAATCCTCACAGTTTGACTGGTCCCAAAGGCACTGTCCAGATTAGGATGGAGTCGCTTTGACCGGCTGATGAAGACGCTAATGAGAATATAGCTGTGCTGCGCCAATGACATGGGGAAAGTCTCAGTCCCGTAGGACTGGATCCAGGAGCTCCTTTATAAAGATGGCAGGAACACAGCGCAGGCTCCTCCCTGAACTGCGGTTTGCATGAGAGGCCTCTGTGTAGAAACGGCCACTAGCTCTGCTTTTGAATTTAAGCCCTGTTAGCCACCAGGAGCCCTTCTTGGTAAGCATCTCCTTCCTTAGGGTCCACAGCATACATCTAGAACAGCGCCCCGCACATTGTAGGGGCCAGGTAAGACCCAGCTCTTGCTGGTGGCAGTGCCAGTGGGGTGAGCGTATTGTTCTAGATGGCCCTTCCCCTAGGTTTCAAAGTATCAGAAGCTCTGTAGGTGTGCGTACCCCCCTTCCCTGCCCTCCACCTCATCATACAGTAGCAACAGCCAATTATCTTCACACGAGCAGCATGCCTTTGGCTAGGAACTATATTCTTCATAACTTCAAAACACAAAAATTCACTCGCATAATTTCTACTTACAAAGGCTTTTCAGGGACTGTAATCCTGTGGCTATAAAGGCTGCTCGTACTGCAATTCTTTCAATGAGCTCTACAAACAGCGTGAGGACGCAGCCAGGGGCCGGCTGGGAAGGAGGAAGTGGGGCCCCCCCAACCAAGCTGGCGCCTTGATCCGATAGGCTTCCCAACCTCCAGAACTGAGAAATAAAACACTCGTGGCTTAGAAGCCCTCTAGTAGGCGCTGTTTTGTTACAGCCATCGAAGCGGTGACGCTGCCGCCATCCAAACATGACACTTAAGGACCATGCAGTTACCCCCTGGGGGTCAGGCCCACGGCTGATCAATTTCGAACCCGATTTATGAGATACGATCTCTTGGTTCTGGGCTGAGGCCGTTGCTCTCTCCTCAGGAGTTCTGAAGCAGGCAGCTGCGTTCCCTGAAATAATCTCTCTCTCTCTGTTCATCGCCTCCCTGTCTGCGCCCAGCACTGGACTCCTGAACCCTGACGAGTGAAGGTCACGGCTCCCTTATCACCAAGCACAGCGGCTTCGCGTGAGGGTCCCGCGGGGCGGCTCTGCTGTGTGCGTTCAGGAACTCCCAAGTTTAGATGTCCTGCTCCTTGACTCCTAGACGCCCGTTTCTTGGCTCCCTCCTCGCCAAGGGCAAACGATCGGACGCTTCGAAACGCTTCGCGTCTGAAGCTGAATTCTGATTTTTTGAAATGAAGGACATCAGTGTTTGCCAAGTCAGAATCTCAACCACCTACCTCAGCACCTCCACCTTCTACTCAGTTCTGCTCGACCTCCTCATGAGTCCGTCGGATCAAGACGGCAATGCTCTGACGATCAATGACAGACAACCATAAAGGATGAAGGGGGTAATGCGAAGTATAATTTAATCAACACGTGGTTCTCGATTTAAGTTTCAAAAATTATCCTCAACAGCTGTACGACTGCTGTGAGGGTTGGTGAGCTACCCACGGCACACTGGCGACTCAACGTGAACCTCCTAGATTATCTTGTCTGCATCATGAAAAGGTCCAACCGAGGGCTGTGACAATGACGCTGAGACCTCGTAGAGAACAGTGTGTCCTTCGAATAAGTCCCAGTGGGAAAGAGATGGGACAAAATGCACTCAGCGCTGAACTCATTCCTTCTAAAATAGTGCACCGGTACCCCAGCCCACTTACGCCAGCGACTCCGTCATCAGTCCCTGACGACGGAATCATAGCAGAGTACAACGCGAATGTCACACAGATAGACAGGAAAATGACCCTCAGGGTCTCACAAATGCGTAGTATCTCATGAAGTCTATGAAAGACAAAAGAACCTTGAGGTTAAGCCATTCGTAATGACCCAAGAGATGCCCAAAAGAGAATATGAATAGAAAGACCGAGAAGCTGGAGGTTGCGGGGGAAGGGTGTGGGTTTGATCACAAGAGCAAATAATTCTGGGGAAAAAAAAAAAAAAACACCTACTATGCTCATGCCGCTGACTTCCAGGGTCAAGTGAAGACTATCCTATGATTGTCACTGACTTTCGTCACAAAAATGCATCTCCCCCGACCCCAAATTAACTCATCGTTCTAAGAATAAATACTTAGGAGGAACTTATTTTTACAATTTGGGCTTTGTTTTTTTCAAAATAAAGTCTCAGTCAAACATTCCTTCCACTATTAACTATTAAAATTTGAGCCCCGTTTCACGTGACTTCACTGAGAGGCCTTATTCTAGGACCGATTATCTTCAGCTGGCGAGGACTGTCCGCGCACTGTCCAGGTGGCAGTTTTAAGGGGCGGCTGTGAGGATGGAGAGATTGTTCCAAACCACGTCTCAGGAAAACAGAGGAAGACGACGAAGCCTAGAGAACACGTAACAGCTGTGCTCAGACACCGAGGGGCTGTCGCTGTGATCATCTCTCTTCCGAAAAGCCCCGGAAGACAACACTAGGACTAGGTAAAAACATCATTTCTCCTCAATGTAACAGAAAACGCGAACATCTGAAGTTGTCCAAAATGTCGATGCTTTGAGAGCTAGCGAGTTTCTATCACTAGAGGTGTTCGGACAATGATTACCTATACGTCCCAGTACAGGTGCCCTTCCTTCGAAGTCCATGGCTAATCGATTACCTTCCCTCCCACCACAGACCTACTCAGCTCCTTGCCCAGGGTCACTACCCTCGATCCGCGTACTCAAATACTTCCTGAGCTCCTACTCCGTGTCAGGCACTGTTCTAGGAGCTGGGGGTCTTTTGGTTAACCAAATGGAGCTAAATCTTTGCCCTTACAATCTTAGAGGGTGGAAAGTAAATTCCATCATATTGTGAAGCTAACAGATATGGAGGAGAGAAGGGGCCTGGGAGGGGAATTGGGTTGGAATTTTGTACAGGGTGGTCATGCCAGGCCTCACTGAGAGGGTGACAGCTGAGAGGCCTCATCGAGAGAAGGTGACAACCGTGACGTCTAGGGAAACTGCTTTCCATCCCATGGCTCGATGAGTCAAGTGGCTGCTAGCCTAAGCCACGTACTTCTAGAGTCACCGAAGCCAAAAGGAAGCAAGAGGCAATGAGTGCCCCAAATCCAGGCCCAAGGCCCCTGTCCCCGCACCCCCGGAACCTGGAGCCAGGTTCCCCCCACTTCAGAGTCCTTGCCACCTGTTCATTCATCACTGTCGCCTCTCACCCACGGGCGCCCGGCCTCCACGGAGCTTCCAGAGACAAACTCCCCACGCTCTTATTTTTCATTCCAATTGCACGTTGCTCAGATTCTAAAAACTCTGAAGAGTGGGAGGGTTGAAAAGGTTTATTTCAGAAAATTGGCACCCAGGGGCTGCCATATTCATTGAGATTCCAGGGCACGAAAAACGTTGGGCACGAGACGAGAAAACAGCCTTAAACTTGACTTGGTTCTAATTTCAGCGCTGCTGGGCGTCAAAACACACAGGACTTTAGAAAATTACTCAGTGATCCTCTCGTTTTCCCTGGTTTCAAAAGGTAAGGTTCACTTTCCAACCTTCTCTAGAGGAGACCACTCCTTCCTCGAGCCTGTGAAGGGCCGTCCTGGAGCCGAAACGACTGTGAAGCACATGGCGGCTTCACTTAAAGACGTCCAGCGTTTGGTTCTGGGAGGGGGCGAGAAGGCCGAAGCCAGCCCCTGGACGAACACAGCCTAGCCCAGAGTTCGCCCCGCAGCGCGTGGAGGCAGCGAACCCGCAGCATCGCCCCTCGGGAGTTGTATCTGAGCGGTGCCGTGCGCCTTTCCCAGCTCACGACTAAACCTCGAACCAAGTGTCAACAACCCAGCCTCCAGGAGCCAGCAGCGTCCACATCCAGGAAACACTGTGGGGAGGGCTGGGGGCCCCCGTGCTCAGGGCCTAGGTGCTCCCCAGGCTGGCAGGTGAGTGCAGTCAGGTGAGAAGCCTCTTTCCACTGGTGAGGAGCAGCTGCGGCCCAGTGAAGGTCGTGGGGAATTTCTTCACTGAGGGACTGGGGGCTGGGCTGGCACCTTCACTCCGCACGCAGCCCGGTCTCAGGACCTCACGTAAGCCAGAGGGCAGAACAGAAGCACAAAACTGTATGACCTAAAAAAGGCCTTTGGGGTTCCCCCACACCACGGCCAGACTCAGGTGCCTGGGACCTAAGTGGCTGGCACAGTGACTGGGGGAGGGGAGAGAGAAAGTCACAGGAAACCCGGAAAGGTCACTTCGGTAGCGAGCTCCTGAGAAGCCACCCCGGAGGAAGGGAGGGTGCTGCCAGCACCTGTTCCCACTTCAAGCCCCGCCTGGGCTGTAGGATGAGCACACAGCCAGGGTCCCCAACAGTCCTGGTGACCCGCTGCACAGGCATACTAATTCACAGCCCTGATTTCGCCCTCCAAGGTGTCTTAACTTGGATGCTGAATGATCTGGTCCCCTAAGGATCTGTGACTGGAGTTTCTAAAGGCTCCTTTGTTGGTTGCCCTACTCCCCAAGGCCACTATCCTCAGGGCATACCACGTGCATTCCCTCCACGCCAGTATCTGGGGGGCGGGGTGGGGGGGCGGACAGCAGCACAAGGAGGTGGAGCCGGGCCTGGGGCTATAGCTCCCGCCCCTCACATTCCCCCAGCAGAGAGACTGTGGGCGAGTTCTCTAACAGCTCTCATTTGAAATAAAAATAGGGATAATTGCCAAGAGGATTAATGGCTTAATATTTGTAAAGTGCTTAGGACAATGCCTGACACAGGGTAAGCACTCTAGAAGTGTTTGCTAAGTAAACATACACGCAGTCTTTATGTCTAACAGGTAAGCGATTTCTACGCAGGGATGGAGAGGCAGGGGAGGACAGACCCTTCTGCAAACCAGATCCCCTCCCTACCCCAGCGCTTCCAGCTAGCATGCACCCCTCGCCATGGCCCTGGGGGTACTGGCTAGGGACAGGGTGCTCAAAGGCCAGACCGGAATAACCGGAGGCTCCCTTCCTTATTCCGGGTGGTTTATGATCAGCTACACAACAGTGAAAGCAGCTCAAGCAGAACAAAGAAACAAAGACTAATAGCCGGGTTGCAGCTGGCTGTCAGAAGCCATCAGACACCTCTCTCGACTGTCACGAGAATCCTCTGCCTCCTCACACACCGAGCGGCTGTAAGCGCACATTCATGTATCCTATTCGGGACTTCCAAGCATCGGAGGGGTTCCGCTAACGACATATTTGAGATGAAAGTCAGAGCGATTTGAGATGAAGCATCTCAGATATACATCTGACGCATAAACTCCCATGTCGTGAATTATGAAGAAATCTCCTTAATTGCTCAGACGCTCCTTAGGATAAGTTGTAAAGTGGGCTACCCCACATATCCTGGTGAAAACAAAAATTGCCTACCAGCTAGACAGTCAGCTTTGTGAAAGCCTCGCCTTAGTCACTTAGGCATCCGTGTTGTCACAGTCCTGCCCGGAAGATCTTTCAGCCTTTCGGTCATGGTCTGAACTCTATTTAAAGACGAGAAATTCCTAAGCAACAAAACGGCTATTTTGGAAAGAACTGAGGCCCTGTGGCAGTCGAGGACACAGCACCACACACGGTGCCCCGTGGGAGAGAAGC
>NW_011888973.1:1845330-1847516 GCF_000151845.1 Pteropus vampyrus | reverse complement strand
GCAGAGCTTAACAACAAGAATACACAACAGAATTAAAACAACGTAGCAAACTTAGTCTACATGATGCATTTAAGCCAGGAGTTTGGACCTGTAGGGGTGAAACGAAGACCATCGTTATCTTGGGCAGATCCAGGTTCCTGGGTGACAGATCCAGTAACGGGGAAAGTGTCTCCTTTCACAGTAGATGAGGAAATGCAAACAAGTGTGTTCGCCTTCCAAGGAAGAGAGATAAAGTAAGAATTAACCGTGAGGAAGCAGGTGCACAGGCCCCATCCGGTCATTTTGGGAAAGCTGTCCCCTTCAGAGGCCATTTGCTTTCATTTCTGACAGCTTTAGTTTCCAGTCACCAGACTGTGTGCGGTTCCAGTCAGGGAGTGGTGCCTTCTTTAGGTGACACGTCTCCGAGAGTCTGCTGCCTGGGGTTCGGCAGCCCAGGGGTAGTCGGCAGTACCGATGGGGGCCCTCTGGGGAGGCTGGAGGGGGTCTTTATGGAGGTGTCTTTCCAGGAAACAGTCTCGAGGGCGGAGTATCAGTTGGGGGGTTTTCATCCCCTCGGTGTTCACGTGGAAAGATGGCTCTACCAGAGCTTGGGGACTGCCACCAGAAGCGACCAGGCCTTCGCAGCATCGAAGTGTGTCTCCCTTTATCAACTGTGGATTCAAAGAAGCAGCAGCTAGGTGCTCGGGCGCCCTGTGACTGTCTCAAAGGGTGAGCGCTTAGGAGCCCCGAAGGGGGCGGATGGAGGTTTCAGAGGCCCAACGGCAGTGCTTTTGGTCAGGGGATCTGGAGGGCTTCTACACATTTTGCCAGTTGAATCTTAATAATGCCGTTAACGCATCCACTCACCCTGAGGGTGGAGGGTGGTAAGCCGTGAAACGTAACACTGGCCCAACAGCACAGGCTTGTTGCAGCGCTGACCAGTAAGATGGGTCCCTCCGTGGCTATGGGGCTGGTGGCGTTGCCGGTGGGGAGTGGCTGCTCTCAAAGGGCTTCAGCCTCTGAAGGGACATTATTAGCCTGCCTGCAAGATCGAGCTTCAGTCCAGTGAGAAAACATCCGGACCACGACTAAAACATGTTTATAGCCCCACGAGACGGGGGAAACCGGATGAAATCTATTGTCCAAACTTCATGGTCCGTTAGACGAGTGGCCGGGGCGGTGCGAGCAGGCTGACGGGTGAAGTAGGTGTTTTCACGGCCTTATCAATATTCTCTCACCGATGCTGATTGATAAATGCTGTTATTTTGTCAGTGGCCCAATGACTGAATAGCAGTCAGGAGCGGTGTCAATGAAAGGCCGAACCTAGAGACAATTTTATAAGAGTTTATTTGAGCCAATAACTGAGGACACGCCTGGAAACGAGATCTCAACGGATGGAGAAAATGCTCCAGAAAACGTCGATTCGGCAGTTCTTTTTATACATTTAGAGTTAAAAGGGAAAGTGTAGGGAAGGTTATATGAAATCCATTCGTGGTAGATTAAGGAGGCAAGAGAAAGCAAAGCAAGGAAAATCTCTAGAATTCGACACAAAGCAACATGGAGAGACACACAGTCTTTCACACTGGGGTACAGGGTAGTTAACATTCAACATTTCCCGCGCGTAGAGATGGGATGCGGGGGAGGAGGTAACAATGAGAAATTTGGTGGTCACTGTGCTCCCAGTGCCTGTGGCCTGGCCCCCGAGGGGTCTGGAAAGGGAAATTACTCTGACGACTCAAAGGTATTAATTATCCTAGTTGCAGGAGAACAGCAGGGCTCATTTAAAAGAAAGCTTAAGCTTTTCCTACGAAAGCTCGCCTGCCTGCCTGGCCGCTTTTGGTCACTGAGCCTGTCGGTCTGCTCTGTGGCCCCCGATCGTCCACAGAGGAGAGTTCAGAGTCCCTGGTAAGACAGGGCTGTGATTTGGTCTGGACCAGGGTTTTCTCTTTTTTTCAAAACAGCAACCGTTAAGTTTCCAATCTTGTTGTTTCTTTTTCTGGAGCTAACTATCGGGCTCCTCTGTACAGTATCAGCTGGGGGGATGTCCCCTTGGATCAACACAGAGCTTCCACCTCTAAGGGCCGGGAGTCCTGGTAGAAGTGTCAGCAAGGTGATCTTTCACTTCCCGAGAGTCGAGTTTAAAACGCCCTGAGAGCGTAAGGGTAGCAGATCAGCAGGTGAAGGAGAGCGCGCGACAGTTCCTGAAC
>NW_011888973.1:1839304-1843785 GCF_000151845.1 Pteropus vampyrus | reverse complement strand
GGGTATATCTTGCTCACGATAAGACGCTTTCTCTGAGAACTCCCCTCAATAGCCATGTTTGTACAATATGGACAGCTGGTCAACTGTTGTCTGCTCAGGGAGACGCCTCTCCTCGCTGAACTTCCCCAGCTCTCATTCCCTGCAGCACAAAATCGGGCACCGAACCACGCCCTAGTCTGGGTTCTGCCATTGTGTGGTGGTCTCATCTGTCCACGGAGGGCGAGCAGCATCGGGGGAGCACGTCTGCGTGGTCAAGAGACTCTGGCGCTTAGTAAACGCCCATTACCTCATGGGAAGGCACTTGCCCAAGGGGCTGGACGACAAGGCCGCTGCTCGTGGACCCTCCTGAGAGTGGGGTCAGGGAGGTCCCTTCCGGGGAATTTCCCTGAATCTAAAAAACCTATCAGCCCCTCACTAGAACCAGCGGAAACCTTGGCCTTGGCCTCAACCCCTGCCCTCACCTTCTTACTGTGAATAATAAAAGTAACGGCCGCCTTCATGAATCGAGTGCTCGTCAAGTGCTAGGCGTCACTCTGTTCATTTGGCTGCATCTTCGCAGCAACGCTGCGGAGTAGGGATCGTTCCCATTTTACGGATGTGACGGTAGTCAAGGTTCAGAAAAGGTCCAGAACCCGGCCAAGGTCACACAGCTTGTGAGCAGCGGAGCCAGATACAAAGGTAGGTCCTTCAACTCCAAAGCCCACTGTCCTCACCACCGGCCAGCTGACCGTCCGGCCCGGCGGCCACTTTCCCCGGACACAGCCACCAGCTGTCCTCCGTCTGCTGCGACAGCTTCCGTGCCCTCCAGGCTCCCACACTGCATTTTAACTCTTGCCTCCTTTCTTCCTCGTAAATTGACCTCCTTCTCCTGAAATAACCAGCTGCCGCCAGGTGTCCCTCCTCGCCTGCGAGTGACACCACTTGGCTCGAGCTGCGAGTGGGAGCCGATGCCAGCGGCCTGGAAACTCGTCCCAGAAACTCGTCCCGGCTTGAATCGGTCGCACGAATTCACGTTCCTGAGCTGAGGATGCCGAGGGGAGAAAGGCACACAAAGCGCACAATGTAAGGAGGCGACCGAGAGTCGAAGGGAGTCCCAGGCTCAAGTGGATCCGGGAAAGATTCCTTCGCGACGTCTACGAGCGACGTGGAAAAAACCTGGCTTTCTGCCATCTGTACCGAATGAAGGTTGAAAACGGACCCCGGACTGCATCTCGAAGGCTACTGAACGTCTTTTCCGTTAGAACATGTCTCTTCCGAATTTAAGACGCGGTTTTAGGAGCTGCACCACACCGAGGGGTGGCCGAGGCTCTGCCCGCGTCAACGCCTTATTCTGCTCCTCGGGTGAATTCGTCCCCTGCCTCACTTCATGGTCTGTGACGGTCATGGGTTTCAGTTGATTGTCGAATATTTTGGTGTTGACAGATTCTACTTTTTTATCTTGAGGGGTAGAATTGTTTCTAAGTCACTTACAGCTGTTATTTCTAAGAGGAGGGATATCTGGCCATTCCTAGGCGCTATCCACCTCCAGGGATGTCAACATTCTCTCAATGGATCTGCAACTGTCTTCAGATGGAATATTCAAGACAGGAGGCGCCCATTCAACATGAAGACCAGGTGGGGTCTGACTCAGGGGCAGAGGCGGGTGATCCTAACGTGCAGCTGGGCTGCCGGCTTAGGCAGGGCCCTGCGCAGCGCGACTTTTCTCGAAAGAAAAAATAAAGCTCTGACTTGGAATCATTTGTGTCTTGAGATCAAGATCCAAGACTGAACGTTTTCAGCGTTTGTGAAAAGACAAACTGCTGGACGGTCCACCAGCTTGGCCGGGCTGCGTGTCTCACGTCCCCAGAAGTCCACCAGGTCATGGATCACAGAGTTTCTGATGCAAGAATAGTTCTCTGCTCTCCAGAAGGTTCTCCCAGGGCAGGAAGTGGAACAGACCCTTGTCTGGCTTCTCCTCAGTTTCCTGACCCTTCGGGGTGCTGGGTTCTCACACACATCTTCTGCCCTTCATCAAAGCTGGGCATTTCCTCAAACTGGAGCCTAAGCTCAGCCCCGCACAGCGGAGAGGATCCAGACATGGAGGGGAGGAGAGATGGGTGTGGGACGGAGGGGGTGGAGATGAAAAGTAAGGTGGCTGAGGGCGAGAGTGGGGTGTCTTCCGAGGACATTTACGGGTCCTTTGGTAAGAGACTGTTAGTGGTTCCTGCAGATTAAATACAATCCCCACAACTGGCCAGAGGTCCCCCTCCTTAACATGCAATCATCGGTGATACAAACAGCAGAGCCGGAGGGATTTTCGACCGACTTCTCTGCTGTCAGCAGTGGGAACGCCCCCCCATGTGAGAGGGGGAGATCCTGGACGTCAGGGAGGCTAAGGAACATCACGGAGAGGTCGAGGCTCCCCCGTTACTCACAACCGGACCAGACCGCAAGCCCGAGCCTCCGCGCAGCCCCCCAACAAACTGAGCGTCAGGCTCATTGCAGCAGCTTTGCGAAGCAGCGCGTCCCCCAGTCCCGCCCTGCCTGCGACCTCCGCCGCTCAGAGAGCAGGGGCTAGGACACCGGATGTTTTTAAGCCTCCCAGGTAATGCTTCGATGGGCCCACTGGGGAGCTGCTGTCTCCCGCTGGGGGTGACAGGTCACTGCTGCTTCTTACCTGTCTTACCTGCGGTTTGGGGATGGGATCACGTCTCAGTCTTCTCTCTAGTCCTCTGTGTTGTCCGCACAGAGCAGCTGTACCGTCCACACTGCTGGGCACAGCATGGATGCCCAGTGCTCACTTCTTACGTGGAATTACGTTTGCTCTGAATGGCTTCGTCATCACTTTTTTAAAACTCCTTTTCCTCTTCATGAAAAGTAGAATTATGTTTCACTCATGTTTTCCCTATAAAAAATTTAATGAGATGCTTTCATCTTTATTTACGAGAATAAGTAGACACGGGGATTCCAAAATGAATATTTTCATGTTTCTTCTTTTCTTACCAAAAAAAAAAAAAAAAAAAAAAAAGATACTTCCTGACTCTGTGGAAAGATAATTCACAGCCCTGAAGCTCTTTCTGTTTTATAGCTGCGTTTGGGCAACTCGTTCAGGGAAGAGAGATGAGCAGTCTTTCCTGGGGAATCTATTTCTTTTGCTCATCCTCTACTGAATTTAAATGGAGTCATTCTTTTAAGCTAGAATAAAATTATTTTTTACACCCTGACTCAGAGAGATATTGTTTCTGTTAAAGTTATCTTTCTAAGCAATAAAAAATGGGTTATGACACAATCGTTTTGTGTACTATTTTCCCTGATACCTCGGTGAGTCCAAATGACATGCACACCAGAATGCTTCCCTTTTCCCACAGGCTGTAGATTGAAAACAAAAAACAAAAAGACTATATGCATCCAGCCAATATTTTAAAATGGGTCAATGAGAGCTGTTATCCGCAAACCCACATCTCGGGAGCCGTGCTGGCCGGCGTCCTCCGGGCTGTGTGGCAGGGGCTCCACCGATGTCACACGGGCACAGCAGGACAGTGCAGATCCAGAAGGGTGGACCCAAAAGATGAATGAAATGATTTCGCAGACGCTATATTGTAAAAACCATACACTTCTTGGAATAAAAATCATTTATTGTTGAGCATGAAATACATCCTCTGTGCAAGTAGAAAGATTTTTTTTGAAGCATAACAAGAGCAAACAGATTCTAGGAAAGAAATTTTTTTAAAAAGGGTTGTTGCATCAGCTTCTCTGTGGTTTCTGAAATGATGTCACAACAAATCCTGATCATTATTTTGCCATGCCCCATCAATAATGTCAATAAGAATTTCCCAGTAAACACAAAGTTCAGATTTTTAAAGTATTCTGCATGTTATCTATCAATTTCAAGAAAATGAGTGTGCAGCATACATGTTTTTGAGTGCAAAAATGGGTAAACAAAATGTCCTGTGTCTATTTCATGAACTGTTTAGTGTTAGGTGAGTTTGTGTGTATGTGTGTCATTGTAGGGTAAACCCCAGATGACAAAATCATACTACGTTCTTCAATAGACTTGCACGACACAGTTTATATTAAAGATTTTCTACGACTCATCTTCTCTTGGGGCTCATTTACATCGCGCCATACCTTACATCATCATAAACTGGGCTAAAACAAGGCAGGTTCCAAATATCCCAAACGTATAGTCCGCCACGGTAGTTCAGCAAAAGCCACAAAGTGATCGATTTCTTGCAAATTGATCCACGGGGTTCCGGAAGATTTTTGTGTGTGAGAAGCGAAGCCAACGACACCCCTGACTGTACGGAAGGACCCCCCTCTCCCCCCGCCCCGACTTCACTGTGAGCATCTCTGGAGCAGGGCAGTTTGCAGAAAGAGCTCGCTCAGCATTGCTCCAATGAACTGGGTTCTCTCGTGACCCCTCCCCACCCCGTACACATGGCCGCTACCACCAATGACCAGGAGGTAACCGGCTCTGAAGCCCACGTGTCCCCTGTCCCTGG
>NW_011888973.1:1830582-1838657 GCF_000151845.1 Pteropus vampyrus | reverse complement strand
TTTCCAAGAAATTAAACGCAGAATCAGTACTTAGTATGTGGACTTCTAATCATTTCCATTTCAGGCAAGTTTTTTCCAAGGTATGTTTCAGAAACCAACAATATTAGTAACACGCCATTGGGCTTAGCCAATAAACTAACGCGGGGAGGTAAATTCGATGACAGAGCGTCACCTTCCGAACTGGGGACAGATTGCTGCCCAGAAGCTGCCTCTCCACCACATCTGAAACATGACGTTGAATGAATTATGATCCAAGACACGAGGGAAGGGTTTCAACTGAGCTCTGCCGCATCGCACGGCAGAGATGCCACCTGCTTCTGGAAAGCGTGAAGCTGAAGCAAATCCAAAACACGTGACGCTTTTCCCCTCTTGGGAGCTGCCTGCATTAATAAGACACAGAGGAAAACAGCAGCCATGTTGGCCTCGGTCCGTTCCACAGTACACGGGTTCCAAGTTAAATGCCAAAAGAAAGCAGAAAGGGTCCCGTATGCAAACAAGTTCGAGAAGATTGACATGCTGACCCACCTCTTGCAAATTCACAGGAGGAAACAGCCTGAGCATTATCAAACCCAGCAATTCCCAAATGAGTTTCAGCAATAGAACCTTTTCTCCCTTAAGGCAACATTTAATAGCATCCCATGAACCAGGTGTCCCTGGAATACACTGCTTGGCCACTTGACGCTGCCACCAGGCCACACAGGCATCCATAGCAATCTATGCTTGTTGTCCATTATTCCTCTTTAGGACAGAGACTGTGATAAAAACGAGCCCCCAAAAGAATGTACTCAATATAAAATAGTCTTGTTTTCCTTGAGTAAAAATGCCAGTTATAAAGAAGACAGGTTCTCACAGTGAAAGCAAAAGGTCTTCCTTGTTAAAGACGGGCTTGGATCAAGTTCATTTACAGATGATGCCTGTGCCAACTCCCGCCTTAGAAGGGGGCAAGGTTCACCTGAAGGCCGCAGGAAGCCTTTATTATTACTACCACGCAGGCGGTGGGGAATGTCTGGAGCCAGACAGGCCCGGGGTTCAATGCCAGCTCTACCTCTGACTAGCTGGGTAAACCTGGAGAGATGAACTGTCTGGGCCATAGTCCTTCATCAGTAAAACCGAAAGATCAGACACTACCTTGAGGGGTAGGATAAGGATTTAAGATCATAAATTTATGTGTCTGCCACAGAGTAATTGTTTAATAGAAAGACACTCTTTCTTATTCAGGTTTTGTTTCTGGCTTCTGAATATGACTTTATCCTCAATAGAAAACACTAGAAGCAAATATAAAATAAGCCCTTTTCCTACAGGAGGAGGAGAATAACAATACTGAAATGCGTGGTCCTTGACGTCAGGCAGGCGTGTCTTCGGGCCCTGGTTCGGCTCTTATCAGCTGGGTGGCCTTGGGCGTGTTAGCTAACCTGTCTAAGCCTCAGATTCAGCAGCGGTAAAAACAGAATAACAACGGATCCTGTGCTACAGAGTTCTTGCGAAGCTGTGAGCAAACAGACATCGAGTGCCTAGCGCAGTGCCTGGGACACAGTGAACGCCCAACGTACGGCATCTTTTCACGACCATTCCGTTCGCCTCACTGCCCATCACCCCACCGGAGGAAGCGGCTCCGCTGGGCTGCTCCCACGCAGGAGGCGCACCTAAGGTTCCCGACGGTTTAGTCATCACCCCACGCGGCAGGATGATATTTGGAGCCTCAGTTTATGTTGGTGTAACATTTCAGAAAAGTAACCCATGTGAAGGAGTCGGACACTGAATGTGACGATATGTCACAGACCCGAATTAACGGGGAAATCTATGCATCAGATGAAGAAAACCTAGAATTAGCTAGAATAAGCTGCCTACCACTTGACAATCAGGGACCCCATGTGAGAAATTCGAGTGTTGTAGAAATATTTAATGTACGTGTTTCTGAATTTGTGGCTCTGTGGGCTTATGCGGTGGGCACGAGGTGGCCCTGTCCCTAGCGACATCGGGGGCACTCCATGCCTTCATTCGCCCCGTCTGTCAGCGTAAGCACCAACTGCCAGCAAGCACTGCCTTCTGACAGGAGATACAGAGCCAGGGCACACGAGCCGTGGAGAACATGCCGGGGACCGACTCACCTATGAGGAACATCACGAAGGAAACCAGCACCAGGCCGACAATCAGCACGACGATCAGCCCCAGGAAAAACAGACTGTGGCTTCGACTTCCTGAGTTAGTGCCAACATCTGGGGTTTTCTCCTCCAGTGCTAATATCAAACAAACAAATAACAATGACGACAGAGGCTCCCCAGCCTGCAACTGGGCAGCGGAACCGAACCGGCTCCCACTCTTAGGGACGTAAGGGCTCTGCCCGGCTTCCCTGTCACGTCTTCGGGAAGGCACGCATGTTTAAGGTGCTGGCTGCCCTTTGCGAATTTCTTACCGCCTTCTACCTTGGTACCAAAGAACAAGCAGGGGCCAGCTATCTCCTTACGCCTGTTTGGAAAGCTCTGTGAAGATCTGTTAACACTGAACTAGCAGAACGGATTGTTCTTTGGGGATGTGAAGGGATAAAAAAGTTAAGGGGTCAGAGGGATGGAGACCCTATTGCCCTTTTCCCGAAGTGACCCAGGAGTAAAATCAGTCGGCTGTGGGACGCCTGTTTTGGGTGGGAGGCTGAACACGCCAGGATATGTACCAGGAAGCTCATGTCACTATAGGAAAAATCAGTTAAGTCCACATCCACGTAAACGAAAAATGGCCCCGATGTATTCTGGTTTCTTAAAGCTGTTTTCAGGAGGGACATGCTTATACGACAGCTGCTTCACCTAAGCCGTGGCTTGTCTGCGTTTGGTCATCATGTGGTAAGGCCTGCCCAATGACGCCCAAATTAAATCGAATAAGAAATATGGAAACGTGGGGCGACGGAGAACCTCGAATTACGTTTGTAATCTCTCCTACTTTCCTGCTTCGGTCTCGCACCTGTGCTGTTTGATTACAGATCGGTGGTGGCCCACGCCCCATACTATATCACCCCCACACCAGCTTTTGCTTCCTGATCAAAGCAGTAGCATAAGCTGGCACCCAAATGCCTACTTTAATTGAGAGTGACGACTGCAGTAAAAGCAGGTGAAAATCTGGATACGTGCGAACAAGAGAAAAGTGAGATTTAGAAGGAGAATAATAGATATAAAATTGGGACGATACGATTTCGAGTGCGCGTGAAACAAATGCCAAGTCAGCACCTAACACCGGTGTTTGGGCGGCCGCGCTTGAGCCAGAAAAGATGGGACTTAGATCTCGTTCTGAGACAGAATGCGGACGCATTTGCAACCGTCAGGGGCCGAGATACGCACTTAGTGTTAGCAGAGTTTTTGTTTTGCTCTCCCCGCCCCCCTTCTTTCTAGCCTTTTAATTTGGGCGACTTGTCACGCGTAAGTAGAAAATGAAGATGACGTTTTTGCCCAACAAAACTTTGACTTTTTAAAAAAACTGGACACATGTGTGGAATATTTTCTCAGCAACTCACTGTGAAGTGAGACCTCCCTAGGACGACGGGCACCACGAGTGACCTGGCCGTGGTTAGTGGAAGGCATGACAACAGCCCAGCGGGATGCGCAAGCCTCCGGGAGACCAGCTCTGTGGTCCCCACCCCTTTCCAGGGAGAGCGAGCCCGTGGGGGCTTCTCAGAACTTTTGAAGACAGGGCTTCAAAGTTTGCTTAGGAGCCAAGAAAGCCCACCGCCCGAGGGCTATTCAGAGAACAAAAGCAAATCCTGGCAAATAATCAATAGCATTTCTGGTATCAAGCTGATAGCAAGGCCCACCAGCTCCCCACACACCCTCACGTCCGTGTCCGTCTGGAGCAGCATCTGCCTGGACGCTGGGACGGCCGCTGAGCTGGGAGGGCTGCTGAGCTGGGAGGACACACTTACGGAACAGATGCTGGGACCCGGCTGGACAGAGGTTCAATTTGTTCAAGTCGTTAATGGAATCCACGACGTAAAGCTTTCTGTCTTCGTGAATGCCGTCGGAGCCAGCGTCCTGGGGAGAGTGATTCATTGTCCCTGGAACACGACAGTGGTGTTGCATGCGGGGCAGGCCGGGGGACTTCGCGAGAACCACAGTCGGCGGGAAGCTGGACGAGCCCAGACATAGCCCCCCACACTCGCTGTTTCCAACCGAAGTCTTGCACAGGCTCTGCTCGTCCAGGAGAAAACAGTTCCTTTTGGGGACAACGCTGTACCTATTCTTTCTGCTTTGCTGGCCAGGAGCCCTGGAGTCCAGCACGCGGCCCAGTTTTAAGGACCGTGCGTGCAGTGCCTTCCAGCTTGCCTCTCTGCATGTGCTCGTTCCTTACCTCGATCTCTTAACCCCGCTTCCATTTTCCCTGGGCCTCCTTTTCATTCTGTGATTGGTTTTAAATATTTCTCTTTTATTACACAATTCATTTGCTGGTGAGATGTCTCACATCCTTTGTGCAAGAAGACCGTGTAACTACACAGAAAGATGAAATGGAGCTAGCCCACCCGTGGCCATAAAGAAAGACTCTGACACAAGAGACTATTACCGTGGACCACTACAGTCTGCACGAGGCTTTAACACAAAGCTGTCATTTTCATAGTCTCCTTCAACATGGCATAGGAGTCTCTACCTTAAAATGCGTCCTTAGCCACTAGATGCTGCCTGTGCATCCTCGAGACAAAATCTGAACAAGCTGAGATGACAAAGAAGCAGCCCGCAGCCTCTGGCGGCTAGACCCCAGGACCTCTGAGGTGTCAGTCCCCCGAGTGTCCTTGATTGAGGTCGCTTACAATAGATCATTTTAAAATTAAGGTTCGCATTTAATGTAATATTCTCTAATGACAGCACGACTTCAAGCAACACTGAAAAGCCCAGATAGATGAAAATTTCTATTTTAAGATCTTGTGGCCTTTTAATGACGTGAAAAGGGGCCCCTAGCAAGACAAATCCCAATTACTATCAGAGCTTTCCCTTTTTATCAAATGAGTCTAACGAGCGAGCGATCCAGGACTTTTCGGGTCTGGGAAGAATTTTAAGCGTGCTCTAGTCCAGCCGCAATCTTTTCTACAAACGAGAGGGCTGATGCTCAGAAGGTTTAGTGCCAAGCGGACAGTCAGCTGGTTGCAGAGCAGGAAGTGGGCCTGGAGCTCCGGAAGCCACTGTGTCTTCCCTCATGCTACCTGTCTTCTCCATAGTCATCCCAAATCCTCCTTCTAGACGCAGCTCAAACCCCACCTCCCCTAAGAATCAACCTGTCTTCCCCTGACACCCTCGCTGGAGCTCATACATTCTTCTATCAGGAATATTTTATAGCGTTGATTTGCTTACCTCTTTCATCTCCCCGGTGGACTGCAAACTGCTAAGGGTTGGCATCAATCCTATTCTTCAAATGCCCCGTGCCAAGTGTAGAAGCCAGTGACTTGTGTTAAGTTGGAACACCTAAGATATTTTATTGAGGACTTAAATCTCACTATTTTCAAAAGAATTTGAGGCAGTTAATAATAAGTACACTAATAGAAATAAAACTGAGGGTGAAAATTCTCACGTGATATTTATCTGGATTCTAATAAAGCCAATAAACTTTGTGCCTGCCTGTAAGTGGTGACACGTGTTTACTTCCTATTAACATTTAAACATTTTCCTTTAATACCCAGCTACAGAATGCAGAGAAACAGTTAGGAGAAACCAACGTCAGGAAAAAAAAAAAAAAAGAAGAAGTAAACACCTAGAGAAGATCTGAAAGCATCAGCCCTTTACTAAACAGCTTAAACTGTGCGCTAAAACTTCAAAACCCAGCAGCCTCCTGGTAATACCTACGACCGACTAGTACTTGTAAAAAAATATGCTCCCCAAACCCTTGCTAAAAAAAAAAAAAAAAAAAAGACAGTTCGAATAGTCATGGACTGATTTTTTTTCAAAGTTAAAAATAAAAATGGTGTTTCAGTTTTCCTGTGATTTTAATGAAGAACACGAATTCCCTGAGCGTTTTAGATAAGTGAAGCACTTTAGATATTGATGTCACTGAATTCCAAATATAAACATGCTTCATGGAGCATTCCTAAAAGAATAGAGCGACCAAAAAAAAAAAAAAAAGCAGCATATAGAATAAAGGGGCCTTGGAGGTCAATCAGACCTTATCCTCTTACACATAAAAGCCAAAGTGTTGACTGATGGCATGGTCACAGTTTTCTAAACGACTTTTCCAGAAATGTTTTATATTTTATCATCTTTCTACTTTATTATTCCAAATACTAACATTTAACGAGGAATGAAATTGGTATGTGTCACATCATAGGATCACTATTCCAAACACAGCTTGTTTTGGGCTTGGTGACTAAGGCAGGGTTCATTTCTGGACCTCTGACTCAATATCCTGACCCTTAGCTTCCCCCCTTAGGAATGTAATTACCAGTGAGTAAATCTCACTCTGAGGCTTCATAGGCTTTATAGACATTTACGTGGTAGAGGGCTAGCTAGAAAATCATAACCACAAAAACTGCCTTAAGGGCAGGGCAGCTAATAAATTCTCCAAATTATTGGCCTTGCAACTGACTCAAAATGTGACTCAATGTAATACCAAATCCCAAAGCACTAAAACAACTTAGATTGAGCTCTGAAGAAAATGTCACAATGTTGATAGGTGCTATTTCAATGTATTTTTAAATTAACTGCAACATGCAAACAGAAAATATTAAAAAAAAAATTTAAATTAACTGCATCATGCAAGCAGAGAAAACTGAGTTGGGTGTGTGTGGTTCACTGCCATCAGATCCTGCAAATGACTCTAGAAGTAAGTGGATACAAGATCACATGGCCCCCACACCAGGGCCTACAGCTGTCTGACACCTCGTTGTTGCTATGTTTGGCATCTCCATGTGAGGGCATCTGGGAACAACCCGCAGGGCTAGAGGAGTCAGAGCCTTACTAAATTCTGCATCGAGCTGACTCAACCCACCTCCCCGACTCTGGTGTGCTAATTGGTTCGTTAAATAAGATTGACCAAAGCAAGCATCCTTTTAACGGGACCCTTTCCAAGGCCACGAGCTGAAACGTGTAAGTCATTTCATCTTCCTCTGGTTTAGATCAATGCTAGCAGCTGATTCTTTTTGTCATTTAGGAATCGACTACTTGCAGACGAATATATTGACAAATAAAGATAGTTGCCAAGGAAAAACTGCTTTGTTCTTTATTCCTCCCCACAGGTCCTTGGTATCAGACCGCAGAAATAACTCACACTAGTATGGCTTGCTGCAATATCAGAATTGTTATAATAGGGCTTAATTCCAGGCTAACAGGAAACTTTATTGAGTCGTGGTAATTTGTTCGTTAGTTCTGTTTCAGAGTCACTGCCTCTTCACATTCAGCAAGTAATTTTAAAAATCAAGTCTAAGTGATTTCTAGCAAAAATTAAAAGCACAGAGCCCATGCAACAAAAAAACAAATGAGCCTCGAGAATCATCATTCAGTCTCATAAAGTAATAGCATGCAAATGACTTACGAAAACGTGACCTTCGACTGCTAGGTGACTATTAATTACTCAGAAGCAACTATCATAAATCTTTCTGCGAATTCTGTCGTTCGTCGTCTCCCTTCAGTGCACGGCTGTCCCTGCAAGGCCCACAAGCCTCAGCGCGAAACTGCTGGTCTAAATTGAGTGTTCATTTAGCCAAGCTGCGCGAGACCCCAAATGCTTTTCTCGTACTGTCTGAGGTTTTCAGTAAATACATTACTGAAACGCTTTAATGGAATGCTCCTTGTGTAGACGCCCGGGAGCGCTGGGGCTGCCGCTCTGAGCTCTGACCGCCCGCTCGGGACTCTAGACCAACCGGGTCGGGGGTGGGCGGGAGTAAGGAGGGACAGACCAGGTCATGACTTTGTAACTGGGGTGATGGCCGGTCAGAGGACCGCTGGGGCTTCCAGGAGCTACGGGAAAGGACGGTGGGGAGGAGACTGCGTGGCTACGGCCCCGCCGCGGGCTGGAAGCGCCGTGACCCCTCCGCTTCCCTTCCTGCCCAAGGCTTTGTCCTGCGAGTTCTGGGCACCCTCCTTTCTCAGAAATGTCGTCAGCCCTTCCCTTCTGCG
>NW_011888973.1:1828280-1830067 GCF_000151845.1 Pteropus vampyrus | reverse complement strand
GAGCCTCGAGAATCATCATTCAGTCTCATAAAGTAATAGCATGCAAATGACTTACGAAAACGTGACCTTCGACTGCTAGGTGACTATTAATTACTCAGAAGCAACCATCATAAATCTTTCTGCGAATTCTGTCGTTCGTCGTCTCCCTTCAGTGCACGGCTGTCCCTGCAAGGCCCACAAGCCTCAGCGCGAAACTGCTGGTCTCAATTGAGTGTTCATTTAGCCAAGCTGCGCGAGACCCCAAATGCTTTTCTCGTACTGTCTGAGGTTTTCAGTAAATACATTACTGAAACTACGCTTTAATGGAATGCTCCTTGTGTAGACGCCCGGGAGCGCTGGGGCTGCCGCTCTGAGCTCTGACCGCCCGCTCGGGACTCTAGACCAACCGGGTCGGGGGTGGGCGGGAGTAAGGAGGGACAGACCAGGTCATGACTTTGTAACTGGGGTGATGGCCGGTCAGAGGACCGCTGGGGCTTCCAGGAGCTACGGGAAAGGACGGTGGGGAGGAGACTGCGTGGCTACGGCCCCGCCGCGGGCTGGAAGCGCCGTGACCCCTCCGCTTCCCTTCCTGCCCAAGGCTTTGTCCTGCGAGTTCTGGGCACCCTCCTTTCTCAGAAATGTCGTCAGCCCTTCCCTTCTGCGGTGGCCTCGCACGCACGCAAGGCAGATTGTGCCCTCTGCTGTGCACAGCAGCAGCTACAGTGGGATCGGCGATCCCCCGAGTCGTCCCCACACAGACCAGGACAAACTAACCCAGCAAGAGACCACGGGTCGGGTGGGGAGGTAAACTGATATGTGGCCCTTGATAATCCCTCCCACTGCCGTGACTAGACGGACCTTTGTTGTCCCTGAAACATAACTGCATGTCAGTTGTCTGCTCTGCAAAATTTCTTTACACTGATATTCAATTCGGCCTCACTCTACTTTGGGGGAAATTAAGTGTCGTCAGGCTGCAGCTACATCGGAGGACTGGTCCCATGAAGACCACAGAACCAGTAAGCGTTTTCTCAAAAGCATGTTCTTTATACATTAAAATGCAATGTCAAATTTCTTGGGAAAGAAAATGTTTTTGTTAGTTGTTATTTTAATCATGCAGTTGTAAAAATAATCTCCAAACTACCCGATGCCTTAAACTATCTATCCTTTAAAGAAACGACTGCCTCATTGTGGGCATTCACTGTTTTGCTCTCCCCTGTAACCTGACGACCCCGTACACTACTAACTCCTCCTTAGGGATGACAGGGGAGACTAAGCAGCTTCTCACGCCAAAGGCTGAATCCAACCGTGCTTTAGGCCAGTGAGGGGGTGAGATTGGTCATGGCTTCTGACCAGTTAGAATTCTGCAGAACCACTTAGGAGCAAAGAGCAAAGCAAGGTATCACACCTCGCTTTACCTGAAAGGCCATATGAAGTGCTTCTGGTCGCAAGAAGAAAATATTCCCACATGAACTGTTTAATCTGGGGACTTTTTCAAGTATTTCTTGCTTTTTCTTTCAAGTATTGTATCTCACTTTATCTAGAGTCAACTCCCAGGAAATTCTGTAAATGGCATCAGAGACTTGAGTCACAGATGCTGCTGATTGCTCCAAAATTAATGCTTGAGCCTCAAAATTAAGAGCGTATTACTTACACAGGGACTATCTTAAATCCCTTTAAAACAGCAAGATTCAAGGAAAGAACTGGTCTACCATACACCGTTTTACTACTTTCAAGAACATGCAAATGTTTATACTCGGACTCCCCAGTGACCTCGTCCAGCAAGCTCCCCTCTGGTCCTTAACATGCAC
>NW_011888973.1:1807572-1827530 GCF_000151845.1 Pteropus vampyrus | reverse complement strand
CACATGAACTGTTTAATCTGGGGACTTTTTCAAGTATTTCTTGCTTTTTCTTTCAAGTATTGTATCTCACTTTATCTAGAGTCAACTCCCAGGAAATTCTGTAAATGGCATCAGAGACTTGAGTCACAGATGCTGCTGATTGCTCCAAAATTAATGCTTGAGCCTCAAAATTAAGAGCGTATTACTTACACAGGGACTATCTTAAATCCCTTTAAAACAGCAAGATTCAAGGAAAGAACTGGTCTACCATACACCGTTTTACTACTTTCAAGAACATGCAAATGTTTATACTCGGACTCCCCAGTGACCTCGTCCAGCAAGCTCCCCTCTGGTCCTTAACATGCACGTTCACGTCCCCTCACACTCAGACCCCAGCAGAAAGGCAGAAGAGGAATAATAATGGCGAAACTAAGAGAATGAAAATAGGAGTAAAAGATACTGAACAAGATTTCAACCAGTGTGTTGCATACGGAGAGGAGACGGTGGTTGGCAGCCACCTGCCTTAGCGGATTCAGTGGGTGATGAGTGAGGTTGGCCGCCTCGTGGAATTCAGGCAGGCTCAGGATGGAGGCAGCAGTGAAGTGCGGAGCTACACACGGGCAGGCAACTGCAGGTTGGCCAAAAATAAAAATCCACTAGGAAGGGTGAAAAAACCATGTTACAGAAATCTCCCCGAAAGAGCAAGAATAAGGCCGGAGGCTCAACCCAGCCGCTCTAGAACCTTACGGAGTTTCCAGAAAAAGGGTGTGTGGGTGGGGCAAGGGGCAAGAACTGCAAAGTATTTTCCGGTTTGCCACAGCCCACCAAAGCATACTATCGCGTAACTTCAGAATGACTAAGAACAAAAGAAAACAAGGAAACAAATCAGAAACAAAACCGCATCAGATTATCAACATTTGAACTAGAAGCCAGGAGCAAAGCATTCAGAATTCCAGATTTTCCACCTGGAAATTTCTATCCCAAGGCAACGGCCTTAAAGCCTCATAATAGCTGACCCTCCACGCAGCCCCAGCCTCGTTCCTGAAAGAAGTGTTCCACGCCAAGGAACCTGAAGACGTGGGGTCCAGGACACGTGGAATGCAACCCACGGGAGGAAAAGCAGTCGGGGGACGGTGGTCTCAGGAAACAGCCATGCACCACCAATGAGAGGGAAATCGGTTTGTGCGGGACCTGGTATCCTGGCGGGCTCTGACCACGTGGAAAATGGATTCGGTAAGTTTTAGAGCTACTTGGGACTGGGAAGAATCGGCGTACATAAAACGAAGTTAACCCCTGTGCAGAATGCTGTCTGGGAAGGAACTCTAAGCACAGCGAACCATCCAGTTCAGGGACGAACACAGAAACGTGGTCACTGCGACGCAAGCAATGCTGCTGACCGGAAGGAAAAAGGCAAACGTCTTCACCTACTGGAAACTGTCAGAGGTCTAAAAACGATACGCTAAGAAACAGCTGTAGCGCGCATAACCTCGCAATCTAACACCACGGTGCTAGGGAATCACTGAGGGCTGACTTTCCTCCGGGGCTGAGCCAGGGGCTGGGCCAGGACAGAGCGGGGAGCAGTGCTTTTCAGCCTGCAACTATTAACCCACGTATACATCATCACTTTAATCACAGCTCGTTTTAATATGCATGTGTGGAAATTAAAAACTTAGGAAAACACTGCTTGCAAATCTCTTTTCCAGGGTTCTGACCTACTGGGAATGGAGAGGTGACAGCGCAAACCGCAGCTCTAGATGCCACGGCCGTTTTCCACAACACTCTCACCTCCAGCAGCGACAGTGACACCACAGGCCAACGATTACTTTCAACAAGGGGTCAGTCACATTGGACTGTCCAGTTAGTGGATGTGGGAAGACACTGGCTTGGAAGACACACATGGGGTGGCTTCGATACGTCTCTAGTGCACACTGTCCCACCCCTCACGCGCCTTGTCACTGCTTCCTGCACCGATACCAGCGAAGCATGTGAATTCGAAACTGCAGATGTTGCCTGTGCAATGTAATTTTAACATAAACTTTAATAATGAAGTCCTAACGCACTGTCACAATGCTTACAACTTTTCTGTAAAGCGAAAAACCGTCTCACCGGGTCAGTCAAGCAGCAATGGTCTTAGAAGTCAGTAACCAGAATCCCAATGATGTATCGCTATATTTTTTTCATCTATTTTCCTATTTCCAAACATACAGAGTAAGGTATGTCTCCCGACCTCTGTACCCAGCTTGGTCATTCTGAACCCTGTGCCTGAAACCTATAAATGATGTTTCTTCTATTAGAAAAGGAGCACTCTTAGTGTGAAAAGATCTTTATTTCAAAATAAAGAGCAGAGGTCTTATACAATGGATAAAATTAGTGTAACTGCCCCCCCACCCCGAGGTCAAGGTTAGCGACCTTTCTGGCTGTGCTAATTCATCTCGGACACCGGACCCACTGAGCAGCCTTAAGTGTAGCTGTAAGGTCTTACAGTATACTTCCCTGTGTTGATCCCAGTGACAAAATTAAAATTATTAGGTTCCATTTAAAAGTAAACACAGTAGCTTTCCCAGAAGAAACAGCTCCGTAAACTGTATCCAGAACTTGTCTCAGCTCTTGAAAACCTTGTGACATCTGTGTCATTATAATAATGCAACTGACGACCACAGTGTAAGACATTTAACGTTGGCTAATAGTTTTCTTATCATGAAATACCATATTTTTACTCTCTTCATAAATAGAAAATGACCAAACATTACAATTTATTCGTGTTTGCTGATTACATTTACAGAGAATATTCAATAATCAGAACTCACCATCTGTAATACTGTACAAGTAATATAACCCCTGCTATAAAAGCTATCTATTGTGACCGAAGATAAAAACTGTCTCGAGTTTAAACACATCAGAAATCACAAAAGGGAAACGCGAAGGGAGCGAGAAGGGTCCCGGGAGGGAGCGAGAAGGGTCCCGGACGCCGAGGGCCTAGAACTCTCCGACGTCTGCTCTTTTATCGCGGCACTTGCTCCGAGCTTTGGTCCGCGCTTTGAAGGCTGCAGAATTATACAAATGCTGCAAGGGGGAAAAGGGACAGGCACGTGAGCCGTGGCGACCGGACGGGAAGAGCCACGAGCCCACAAAGGAGAGGAAGGGACTACTTCGACCCCGTATTTTAAATGTTCGTAACACACTCACACCAAATGAACACACGTAACAGTTCTCTACATGAGAAAATTCCAATGAAAAAATTTTTAAAAAGTGTATCAACACTGAGTCTGATCAAGGAAAAGTGAAATTATGAATGTAAAAAATGTCCAACCATGCTGTAACAAAAAAATATGAAGTTCCATTTTAATGCCAACAAAATCTTAATAAAAGTATAAAACTCAATGCTGTAAAATATGCAACAGCTACATGCTTGTACCCATTGCTAAAAACAGTTCAAAATGACAGAATAACTCCGGAAGGTCATTTGGCAGTATGTATCAAAAAGTCATGATCCAGCCCTATACTCCAACGTAAGGATTTGTTCCAAGAAATAATTCAAAAAAAGTATGTACAAATAATATTAAAAACCCAACAATGAATGATGTGGTCATAAAAACGATTAAATTTAAAGATTCTATAAAAATATAACTAAGCACTCACACCTACCAGGATGCCCATAATCGAAAAAGAGATTGACAAGTGCGCGTGCGGACATGGACTGTGAGGGTGCGGCTGCCTTACAGAAGTCTGGCAATCCCTTCAGGAGATAAACTCAGACCTGCTACGTGACCAGCAAGCCCGCTCCGAAGTGCACACCTAGAAGCACCGAAAGCAGGTGCTTAACAAGATCTTGGACATGAATGTTCACAGCAGCACCGTCCATTACGAGTGGACCCCTCCTAGATGCCCGCTGGCTAATCAATGGGATGAGCGTGGGGCGGCCACGTGGCCAAATGACGCTCTGCCACAGGGAGGGCTGGAGCGCTGACGCCTGCTGTGACGCGGGTGGACCCGTGACATGTGCTGGGTGCAAAAAGCCAGACGTGAAGGGCCACGAGCTTGACAGCTCCAGAAGGGGCCAAGCAGAGGGGCAGAGTCAGCAGCAGAGGACTCCAGCCGCTGGGGCGGGGTGGAGGGGGCAGTGAGCGCTTCACGACTCCACGCTCCTTCTGAGGACTAAGTGGTGACGGGTGCGCAGCACCAGGAATGTGCTAAATGCCTGCAACCCTGTCAAGTAGGCTGATTCATGTTACGGGAATTTTACCTCCATATAAAATAGATAATTAAGACATTTTAAATGTGAAGTGAGATATTAATTCCTATGTAACGTCACATACTCTCTGAGCCCTTCAGTGTCCTCATTTGTAAAATGAGTCTGGTACTTAGTTATCTGGTACCAAAGCAGCACTGAGTAAATTATTTATTCTTACGTATAAAAGGAAACAAAAAGTAAAAGTAACTTCCACATTAAAACAGGATTATGGGTAAAAAGTCTGCACTCCCCCCATGATAGTCCCTACACCTGGGTGCCGTGACTGTGCCTGCGTCACGAGGCTCTGCGACCCCACAGACACAGCAGAGCACCTGTCACCCGGCAGAGCCGAGGCTCCGGCTCCGCTCTCTCTGGTGCGTTAAGGTCTGTTGGAAACAAAAATAAAACCCACCCTTTCAAAACGAGAAATCTTCATCGTTTTAAGCGTTGCAGCATCAAGCATCACCGGGGGTCCAAGTTCAAACACATTGCGAAGGAATTCATTTGACTTTGGTAAAAGAAAAAGGTGATAAGGCTCAGCATCACATCAGCTCTTTTTTACTACATAAAGTGAAATCGATTCATTAAAGTTCTGTGGAGCTTATACATGTGAACTTAAGTCACTGATTTTCTTTCTCTGTCACATGAGAACAAATTTTCTTCTGAGGCAGCCATGGGCCAACTATTTGTTTTCACGCAAAATATGAACGATGCTCCACTGGACTTGAATACAAAACAAAAGGACAGTTTTATTTGTATTTAATTTCACTTCCAAAAGTAAATTTACTGTTATGTATCATGGTGAAAGCATTGTGTATTCAACTAACATCAAATGCCAATTAGCTACGTTAGAAACTGCTTTCTGGTTTAAAAGCAAACAGAGAAGACCTTGGCGCTCACCTGCAGGTGGTACTGCATCCCGGATCCCAGAATCTCCTTAAAGGTGTCATAGGTGTGTTTTTTGACCCAGCAATCAATATACATGCGTTCAGGACCGAATTTAACCGTTTCTGTTGGAAAATCCCGTTCCTAGCCAACAAAAGAACCAAAGCTATCAGAGGAAATAAAATGGTCTAAAGAGACTCTACATAAATAATTTCTAACTAGACATACACGTGAGAGGAGTGAACGATGTGGGTTACACCGACACCTCCGCCCCAAGACGCGCATGGACCGAAAGCACCGCTCTGCGTGTGCACCGTGGTGGGCGTGGAGGCACGACTCAGTCTGGATAAATTTAGTGGCAAAACACTGTGAATGTTCTGAAATCTCAAAAGCGCTCAAGAAAATTGAAGAAAAAGTCTAAAGCTGCGTCTGGGAAGGGAGGGAGAGAAGGCTGCAGGGCGAGGCACAAGACGAGGTGCCCCACGAGCCAGGGCTGGAGCCGAGGGGAAGCTGGGCTCTGGAGACGGGAAGACGAACGACCGACCGAAGGAGAGGGCCAGGAGGGACGGAGCAGGCCCACCCGACCAGGAGGGGCACGGCTGAGCTCAGGATTTCAGACGAACAGTTCGCCAGAAGACAATTTCTGAAGTGTAACCACGGGAGCGGACAAACACACCGTAGGGTTTTCCAAACGGTGACAGGCCTTGGGAGGCACCACTCTTTGATAAATCACGAAGGTAGAATGACAGCCAGGACGAGAAGGGATGACCACCACGGACAGAGAAAGAAGGGATGGGACTTCCCAGGCACAGCCACTCCTGCGCACCCCCAAACCCCCCCCCCCGCCGCCCCCGTGTCGACCCCGCCCCTTCTCAGCGGACTTGGGGCACAGGGCGGCACAGGGCCGGGAGAGAACTCCTAAGGCTTTCCCGGGTGTGCCACTCGCCGGCTTTTGACTCTGGCAAGTAACTTAACCTCTTTGGGTCTGTTCTCCTGCCTGTGACACGGGCGCCTCTGCCTCACCCACACGAGGTGTCAAGGGGGTGAGACAGAGCGAGTCTGTGGAGCACTGCAGGCCCTGGTCTGCCAGGGCAGCTAGGAAACAAGCAAGCAAGCCCCGAACAGTGGATTCTCGTTCAGAGAACACTCTGGCACTCGGGAAGCGCTCTCTACACTTGTCCGCAGCCTCCCGGCTCCTCCCCGAAACCAGCGCCTCCCGCCCCCCCAGAGCGAGGCTGAGCATCTCTCAACTGCCTCAGCTCCCAGTCAGTCCCTGAGCTTTCAGACGCGCCTCCCCGCCGGGTCCTTCGCCACGCGCTGTCTCTAGCATCTAAACCGCTGTCTCTAGCATCTAAACCGAACAAAACCACCAACCCTCCCGCGACCGTGACCTTCCCACTGCAGCCACACTGTGAAAAGCACAGCAAGATGCGCCACCTCCGCTTCCTCACGCTCACTCCCCGATCTGCCTCAGTCTGGCCACTAACGCTGCTCTCGTAAAGGTCACCAGTGGCCTCCTAACTGACGGATCCAGCCACACTCCGTTCTTGCTCCCGCCCCGTCTGCGGCGTCTGGCCTTGCTGGAAGGCAGCAGAGCACAGCGGGCTCAGAGCGCAGCTTCACTGCTCGGCGTTAACTCTTCCTCTGGTGCCCGTGCTTCCTTTAAAAGACGATTCCATTTGCTAAACGCTATCACGGGCTTAACAAAAGAAAACTGCATGTTAAAGCACCTAACATGTTAAACGCCTGCTGATCTGAAGGACACATGAGCTTCAAGAAAGATTTTCAGATGAAAAGAAATAATGGGGCGGCAGCAACCACACCACAAATGGAAAATTCTCCTCTGCAGCAGCTGAACAGCCTTGGCTTTAAAGACCCATCAAGGAAAACAGAGAAAGCTGGGTTCCAATGACAGAATGGACAAAGCTCAGAGGGCGGGCCTTCGGCAGGTGCGCCGACACAGGGCTGGAGCGAGAGAAGGCAGTCGAGGAACTGAAATCCTGAGATGAAGAGACGCGGGGGCGGGGCAGGGGAGAACTGTGAGCAAACGGGGCTTTCGATTTTAGCAATGACTGACGGGGAGGGGCGAGGGGCCCGGTGAGCGGTGACACACCAGGATGCTACACGTCCGTCTCAGAGGAAGGAGTCTGCGCTGCTGACCCCTAAGACCCACCACCCAGATAGGGTGCATCCAGCCTGAACCCCGGGAACTGGGTCTAATTCTGAAGTCCTGGGACACGTCTCTTGATTTTATAGTCATTTTCTTGAGTAACTATAAATTACTCCTATATCTGACTTCTCTGGCCAACAGGATCCAAACACAGGAATAGTTTACAGATATCCAAGAATTCAGCTTGCTTAACTTGGGGACAGCACCACACTAATTAGAAGACAAATAAAATCAATTCTTAATATGGATGTCTGCTCTAGTTAGGGATTTTTTTGTTAAATTATAAGATCCAAAGTAAATATAAAATACCACTATAATGCAGTTAGCACTAACCAAAATTAGACCCCAGAGGATCTCTAAACTAATTTAAACCCTAGGCTTTACTTTTCGAAACAGATTAAAATGAAGGAGGAAGTTTTCAGGCGGGCCTCGTGAGTCACTGGAGCATGTCGAACATGGATCCGGGGGCCTTGGCATCTCTACTTTTTAATTCCCATTCTAAAATTTCATGTGCATGTCTGGCTGAATGACTCTGATACACTTACTAAAAGAACTGCCCTTTACATCCAAGAAATACTTTTACGTGGACACACGCACACTAAGCAACTGCACAGACTGCGGTGCTGGGGTAAGCCGGCCGGCATCCCAGGCTTTCTTCTGACCGTGCGTTCTACGTCCTGAAGGTTGCCAGGGAGACTGAGCAGGCCAGAGGATCACAGAAGGGCCTCGAGCACCGCCTATGACTTTAGACGGCCTCATTAAAACACCGGACTTTGTTGTTCCAGTTTTTAGCAACCGGCCTCCCCAGGGCGATCACAAACGTCTTTGTCTGAAGGTGCTGAGGGGCAGGCAATAATCTACTATTCACAAAACACTATGCTACATATGTATACTCTGAGCGCTGTGGCTTAAATGATGGAAGACCGTCAAGGTGAAATGCAATTCTATCACTATGAATTTTTTTTACATGTCGAAAATAAATTTTTCTTTGTAAAAAAAAAAAAAGTTTTCATTATTGTTGTTAAAAACCCACTCAGTCTGAAGATGAGAAAATTAGTTTGGTTAAAGGTGAAGTTCAATCACAAATGACCCGACTGTCAAGCCCGGCCGGAAACAGCCCGATCGGCCGGAGCACGACGGGGTCGAGGCCCACCTCCACCGCCCGCAGGACGTCTCGGAACACCGAGCGCTGCTTCCGCTTCTCCACTTTGGCCCGGTGCTTATTCCCATCTGTGGCCAAAGCCCTGAGCGTGTGAGTCAGAGACTCCATGTCTTCGTAAAAGAAGTCCTGCGGAGGGAAAAACAACGCGGTTCAGTGTGTTCCTGCGCGCCCCCAGCCCCCGACCCCTCCTAAAGCTAACGCAACTGTCCGCCCTGGAGAGTAACGGCAGCTCTGCACAGGGCTTGGCTCACAGAGACGTATCTTTATCGCCACGCCAAAATCCAACCCAGAACCCCGACAAGGCGAGACGCTACAACGACCAACAGACGCCCCCATGCAAGCGTACCCAGATGCCTGCAGCAAACGGATGCTGCACCCCGACACAGTCGACACATTACCGGGGTTCAAAGGCTCAGGGAGTCAGACACACACGGAGCAGTATAGCTTCTACCCTTTGGCTCCCCCCAGGCCCAATGCAGATTCCCACAATTCCCAGTATTCTTTTTCCACAAGTGCAAGTTATCAGTAATGCTTTCTCAAGCACCTAATTTCAAATTTACTGGCCATATTTCAAATAACCAATAAAGCATTTATATCGCAGGCAACTCAAATGATTACATTAAGATATTTTAATCCCTTCTGGAGGGAAGCCACAAAACATATTACTATTTGCCATTACCTTGAATTGAGTATGGGTTTTCTTGTAACAGCTTAAGTGGCTACGCTTTTACAAAGTCTCTGTATTTTGGGTGTTTTTATTCCCTAACTACATTTTACAACCACATTAGAAACTAAAAGATAATTCGAAGTTATTCAGTTAGCCAAAACTAGGACAGACCCTTATAGAAGCCAGAGGTGAGCAGTTCTAGTTATTAATGCCTGTTTAACCTTTATTTTAAATTAGCAGTAATAATTACTTAACTTATCCTATTAAAATAAGCTCTTATTCTGGGAATTCTTCAAATTATATAGCTATACAAATGTATAAGTAATTTCTTTTAATATCTAAAATGAAAAAGCTTATTATACTAGTGGAAAATGGGCTCGAAATTAATATAATAGATACTCTAACTTTTAAGTACATGAATTTTTTTTTATTGTCAGTATTTTAGAAATTGTGTATTATCAACTGTTGTAACATATTTTCTTCAAATATTCCAAAATTCGGCCTCCCATGTCTGAGTTAGCCCGAGCCAGCCCCCTGAGGATTTGCATCTAGAAAAGCAATTACCAAAGCTGACGAGGTATTAAAACACATCAGTTAAGTTAATCTCTGTATTTAAATTTCGATAAATTTGATTCTATCATAACAAGATGGAAATAATTTTACTTGTAGAAACGAGTACATTCAGGCACTGGCAGTTTTCTACTCACTCCATTAGAGACAGAGAGAGAGATATTTTTATAGTAGTCTAAAAAAAATGTATGGAAGATTTAAGCATACTTATGGAAGAATAAACCAAAAATTTAGAAAACTACACAGTATCTTAATTTGTTCTAAGAACTGGGAACCACTACCAGCAGTTTTTTGACAATTATACCTCCCATGAGACAACTGATTATGACTGGAGCCACTTCTGGTTGTCACCTCCAGGAGCTGGAATCTAGTGGGCAGAGGCCAAGGATGCTGCTAAACATCCTACGATACACAAAACAGAGCCCCCTTCCAACAACTTATAATTATCCAGTCCATATATCGACAGTGCTGAGAGAAACCCACTGTAACTGAGCTCAGCAATCAATAAAAATCTAGTTAACAATCTGAATCACTGAGGTCAATAGAGTATTAACTTGGAAAAATAAACATTAAATATTAGGAAAATGTCTCCATAAAGTATTTGGGGTTTAAAAAGAAAATGTAAACTGTAACAGAAATAATAGCATCCAAAAGCCAATGTACTGGTGATCTGGATAACTATACAGAAACACTATACACTCAGGAACAAAGAAAACCTGAACCCATCGATAATACAAAGAAAGCAGCAGAATCATCACCATACAACAGGTGTATGCTGTCTACCTGCAGGACTTCCCATCAGGGCAGGTGGGGGTGGAAGAGGGAAAGCTGAGAAGGTGCGATGTCACTATGCTTTGGTATGTTTTCCTGAGCTAGCACATGGCATGGCCCCAAGATCTATAATTCTGCCCACAAAATAATCTTGGTCTTCTTTTCGGTTACCCTCAAGAACTCATAAAAGGCCACTAAAAGTCTGCCAGAGAGGGTGACAGTCAACTCAATGGACAATTAGTGACAGCCACCACTCCCCCTGCACTTACCACGTGCTCTCAGCAACCCTAGGAGGTAGCTCCTACCACCTCCTCGTGCTGAACACGAGGGTGCCGAGGCACAGAGAATAGGCCCAGCGCCATCTGACGAGTGAAGCTGGAGACCAGAGCCCACCCAGGCGGCGTGGCCGCACGTGCACCCCCACCTACTCAGTCACCTAGCAAACACGGGCCTCACCCAAGAGCTCCCGCTGACTCCTCAAAAGCAGCTCTGAACAAGGAGCCATCACTACTTCGCCAGCTCCCTCTGTGAGGCCTGAAAGCCAGCTCTCCACAAGGCTTTTCCTAAGTCTCGCAGGCAGAACCCATCACACTGCTAGAGTACCCAGTTGATATAAAGTCATAAAATAATTACGTCAGCAAAAGGCTCTAAATAATTCAATGCTACACGTTTGCCACAAGGACCCAAAGTTAAGTCAATGCCTATGGATTCATTAACCTTGGTTTAATTTTTTGAACATCCTATAACCACCACTCCCACCCTCTACTCTGACCCTGTCCACTCACTCCATTCAAAAAGCTTATTTCCTTAACAAAAGCAAACACACAAAACACCAGGTTCTACTTTACAACCCAGTTCATTACTGTCCTAGACAAGTCCTTGGTCAAGTGAGACACGTGTGGATGAGGTCTCTTGGCCATCTCACATGATGTCTTAGGCCAGAGAACATTAAGACGTGTGGGTCGTAATATACTTTGTGTATACAAATTTAAACAAATTCAACAGGTATCAATTTAAATTGCATTAATATTTCACTATTAAGATGCATTTCAAGGAAACAAAATTACCATTTCTAACCAGTGGAGGAACGTAAGATAAAAACTGGGACATCTGGTTAAGGAGCCATTAACTAGCTCAATAAAATCAAATCGAATGCTAAACTTGAGTCCAATTTCTCACATGATGAGAATCATCAGCTACTGACAGCTGTAACAACTTTTCAGTGCTACCTGCTATCCTTCAAAAAAAAAAAAGGGGGAGGGGGCGCATGCTAAAAAAGACAACTCCCAGATAGAAATTTTAAGAGCCTGTACATTTTTTCAACAGTCTGAAATCATTCACTGTTGAATAACTGAACTGCAGGAAAGTTTCATTCTGGAAATACAATCTTTCTCCTTAAATTAAAAAGCATCTAGTAAGTGATCCTAAGTTCACAACAGAGGTCACAAATCAGGGTGACCAAATGTCCCAGCTAGACTGAGGGCTTTCGGTGCTAAACCGGGACCACCACCAGGACGGTGGGTCGCCCCCCACCCCGGAGCACCTGAGAGAGAAGGCAGCAGCGACGCCCACGAGTGGACCGCGGTGGGAGTGCAGAGCGCAGGCCCCACCGACAGGCCGTGTCCGCTTCGGCCAGCGGCGCAGAAGCTAAAAGCAGTGGCTCAACTCATCTGATCCAAACCTAGGCCGACTCAGCACCCGTCTGCCTGACATTTACTATCAAGCGTCCACGCCTGAATTCTCTCTCCCGTCCGAAAAACCCAAGCAGACCCGCACAGATCAAACCATGGGGCACAGAGCGCACCCCAAAACGTCAGTTGCACAGATTGCAATAATTAAGTACAATGAACTTCATTCAAATGCTGCTCTAGTGGCACCACTGGTTTATGCTCTCACGAGTAATCACATCACCACCGCCAGGAAACGGGCAGGTGACCACGAGGTTCTTGAACTGGCCATGTGCCGACATAGCAATTCTTCACTGCGAAGGTGACAAAAGAATAAACGATGGTCCCTGTGACAAAAGCTCTCTCCTCCTTCGACTCGGCAGACACTTACACTCTCCATTCCTCTGGCCAATTCGAACAGAAGCGCCAAAGATTCCCCAGCAGCTATTCTCAGGTTCACGTCATCGGAAGACAAGAGGCTTGGCAGTTTGTGGAAATGCCTAGGAAACAGTCCGTCGTTACTACGCAAACACAATCAACGTCAGTAACGTGCTTAGAAAACGTGAAGTGACGAGTACGCACATCTCCAGCCTTTTCTTCACTTCGCTGACGGGGCACACGGTCAGCAGCAGCGTCCACGCGAGGAGCGCACTGACCTGCAGCCCCGCACCGGAGGCGCTGCCCACGACACGTGTGTCCTTCTCTTTGAGACAAGACTTGGTGAAGACGGTCTCCAAACACTCCAGACTCGAATACAGCTCCTAACACGTGAGGATACGAGATGACATGACCGTCTCAAATTAGAAATGACAAGGTAAAGGGAATTAAAATGCTTTCTACTCACAGTAATGTCGTCTGTGGCAATAAAAGAGCAAACGCCAAAGCAAGTCGCACACTGAAAGGACAAACAGAGTAAACAGACATTAATGTTTACCACTTTCTACTAATCCTACATCTTCCCGCTTTTATAATTCGATTTGAGAATTTTCCCAACTACGTGACATTAGGTCCCAAGCACAATATTAACCAGAGAGAGACTATTCGGTTGAGAGCTCAGGGAAGCAGGCCTGGCCCAATCCCTGCTGCCAGGCGCACAGCACGAAGTCAGGAAAGTCACTCCATCTCTCTCGGGCCGGCCTGCCCGCCTGCAGTTGGCAGATCACTTCAAACTCATTTCCAGCTCAAAGACAGAGATATGTTTGGATGTTTGAGATAAAGAAACCTACTCTCTCCATTAAAAACCTTTTAAAACATTGTTAGCTCCAAGTTTTTAACCTCTTAAAATCATTCATATTCATGTACACTCTATTATGAAAACTTCTAAAAGAAAATTAGTTCCAAAAAATAGCAAACAGGAGAAATCTCATAAAATTTAAATAACTCTAAAGAAGGATTCCGATTTTACTTATTTGGGAACATGATGAAAAGAAACTGAGCGTCTTTGTTGGGGAAACACGAGCTACACAGTGAGGGCGTGGCAAGGTCACCCAGGTACAGCTTACCCCACAAAGTGCTCAGAATCCAGTATCTGCAGATAATCTGCTTGCGCCATAAACTGGAGCATCAGTTTTCAGAACATTGCTCTAATTAACCACATAAAATCAACTTGAAATTGTGAGATTTCGTTATTCTCCATTTCCCTTTTCTCCATATGTTGTCACTAAAATTCCCTCATGCTGTTTCAAGTACCACTGAAACTGGAGTCGTCAAAGCCACCACTCACACGCCCAGGGTATCCTGGCCAGGCAGAGCGATCAGTTCGAGCCCTTATACTTACAGTCTGCCTGGCCTGGACGCTAGCGGCTCCATCGCAAATTATTTTCTTCAGGATCGGTCCAAGAGTTTTTAAAACCTCTTCACTTTCAATTCCAGGGCCCAGCTGGATACAAAGAACAGACGCTAACGCTGCGGCTGCACGCTGCTCATCGCTTTTACCTGTGAGAGGCCAAGAAGCAACCATGACATTTTCGGTCGACTAACTTGTTAAGGCAGCGATTTCCCAAGTTGGTTCCATTTCCGAATATGCGCTCCCATTTACAAAACCCATAACACATGTGCTCGGAGCTTTGACAGAGCCATGAACCAATGAGATTCAAGAGCTCAAAGTCTGCAAACTGACCTCGCTCAAACCCTAGACACACCGCTGATTAGCCAACTGATCTTCAACTAATTGCTCACATGCTCAAAACAGATTTCCTCATCTGTAAAACTGAGACTAATGCCTACTTTAAGAGGGACTAACAGTTCAGCAAAATAACGCGTTTCCAGCCCACCTGACATTCCCAATGCTTCCTGCACCCACAGACCCATGCTCTGGGAGCCTGAATCACTCTCTCCAGCCTTTCAGATGTGCATGGCCCACGAGGTAGACCAAACCATCCCAGTTCCTCACCCCTCCCCCACAATTTTTAAAACTAAGACATTAAAAGTCAAGGATTCTTTAACACCACAGAAAACATCAATATAAAGGTAAATAAAAATGAATTCCTTTGAGAACTGTATACACTGAAGGATTTGGGGAAATTCTGAACTTACGTCGTTATCTGAGAAATTAAAATTTTATAAAATATGCAGGTTGAAATGGGATTTTTAAAGGTCGCCTAGTCCCACTACCTTATGAGACAGCTTCCACGTAAACACCTTTAACAAAGCCACTGTGCTATCAAAGCAGGCCGGCTCTGCTATTGACTGACCATACCACGACAGTTACATAACCTTCGGCCGGTCTCACGTTGCCCAGGCCTTTCTTTGTCACACAAAGAGGAAGGTGGACCAGATCAAAGTTTTCCCAACACCCTTTGAGATAAAGCTTCACCTGCGGCAAAATGAGACTAAGGACACAAAACTAATCTCATTCAACCTAAAGGGATGTGTGGCTTCCTACGTTTGTGGTGCTAGAAACATTCTGTTTAAATAAAGTGATGATGATAGTAAAAGGAATTCTTATAACGTTCTTACTTGGTAAAGAAACTACGGTGGCAGTCCCAAATCTTTCTAATTTTGGTGGTTCCTAAAACTGAAAAGCCTGGTAATACTAGACTTAATCTTGAAGGCCTTTCTTTACTCTTAAAAGTTCTATAATTTTAACAACATGAATTCCAGAATCTCCATTACAAAGCTCTAGAATTTAAATATTCCAAGGAACATCTTGAATACGATGTCATCCACAGGTATGATTGATGTTTTAAATAAGTACAAGGAAAAATGAGCTAATTTTAGAATAATGAAGTAGGATGGCTTTTTAAATAATTCTTTTGTTGACACCTGACATAAGCTTTCAAGCCTTTCTCATATACACGAATGGAAATCACCCTTCTGATATAACAAAGGATGATAGTCACGCCAACCCTCCCTAGTTTCAGGCTGTTTATTACGTAAATAAAAACAAAGCTTCTGACAAGTCAGGGGTTTGAGTTTTAACAAGCACGGAGTACTCCTCAACAATTCTAAAGCTATACAACTGAGCCAGTCTTCCAGTGCCATTAACATGTTATTGCAAAGAAGGTAGAAAACTCCTTTTTGGTTCTGTGCCTCTGACTCAAAAACAAGGATATTACCTTTTTTCAGGCAGCGTTCAATGCTATCAGTTAAAGTCATTCTTCTTTCCAGAATGAATTCGTAAAGCATTTTTGAAGCCAGTGCATTTTTAATACCTTCAAGAGCTGCCTGCCTCGTCTTCGCGCTGTTTAAAACAAAACGTTAAGAGAAAGAAGTTCCAGTTGGAGTGTACCATCCATGACTTAAATACTTATCTTATTTCTCTTCTCAATTTTTAATAGATTTTTAAAATATAATCAAGTTCTAAACATTTTTAGTAACGTGATTTTCATCTACAACTCACTTATTTTACAAAAGATTATAAGCTGCTTTATATCACAGCATTTTTATTAGTTTAATAACCACAATTTTAAATGACTACACAGTATTTTATAGTCTCAATGTACAAGAGATGTTCTCTCTCACATTACACGTTTAAAGCAAATTCACATTTTTTAACACTACAAAAGTCTAGAGTTCAAGTTTGCATCTTTTGGGCCTTTTAATTCCATTTGTTTTAAGTCACTTCTAGAGCTACTGGGAAGAAAACTAGCTTTGAAATTTTTCACATCTGTAACCAAATTAGTGAACACAAGCTTAAAGAAAGTTTAGTTGTCCTTCCTGGTTGAAGATTAACTTTTAATTCAACAAATCAAGCTCAGTTATAATCAAATACAGTTCTGTACTATTATGCCATAACAATGACTAATCTGAGTCAATCAATCTAAATTCTACGGCATGTTTCTATCCACATTAAAAGTCCAAAGGAACAAGAAACATTAATATCATCCAAAGTAAACAAAGCAAGCTTTAGAAACACACAGTTGAATCAGAGAACTGTTCACATTATTCAGATCAGGTGGCTGCTAGAATAGCCCAAAATGAAGTTTCCAGAGCTTCCCACCTCTTATCCAGGGTCAGGTCAATGAACCCCTTCAACTTATACTCCAAGTCTTCTTGAGTTCCCTCCTCGTCGAGGATTTCTGGTCCTAAGGAATAGCATAAAGCATCCAACCGCTATAAGTTAAGCAGAGAAAAAGCAGATGGGGAACACTACTACTAGTATACCTAGCTACAAGAAATCCTCCACCTAAAACATCCTATACCTAATCCTCCACCTAAAACATATTATACCTAATATTGCAAACTGAAATTTAAAATGCATACCAAAAACAAACAATTAATTAAATTAAATGCATACCATCTTCAGCAAAACTGGCGGGGTCGCTGTACCCACTGCAGTGGCTCATTGTTTCAATCGAGGCATCCTCATCACTAAATGGTTGAACATTTCGATGCTGGCCACCTATTAGGTAAAAGGTGGAGGTAAATGATTTTGTTGTCATTTATGCAAATATTTAGCTTGGGAATTTTCAAATTTACTGATGCTAAATCCAGTAAAACCCAATCTTACTTAAGAAAACATTATTATGTTACGAAGGAACACACTTAAATACTACTAAAATAAGTCAATTCACCTAATACGTACTTCAGAGCATCAACAATTTGCAAAACGCATCCACTTCTGAAATATATCAATCATCTAACAGGCAGTATCGGTTTACAAAAATTGGTATTACAGATGAAAACGTTACTCTAAACCATGACTTCAAATCATGAGACAATGACTACAGATCCAGAAATAAAGTATGACGTCACAGAGCATCATAACAACATAAATGTATTTTCCAACGAAAGCGCCTGGGCTTAGTAAACACTAAGTGGTGAATGGGTTAGTCTTTAGGTTCATGTGTTTTATGTGAAGGGGATTTAAGGAGTTACAGGATGGTAGTTTTAAAGATAACTTGAATTGGGGGGCGGGGGGGAAGCCTTAAAAAAGTAGTTTTGGCATTTGACATAACATAAAAGACTGTTAGACGAATTAGCTTTAAAAGAGAGGTTCTAATATAACCACAGTCTACTAAAAAATAAAATCTTTTTTAAAACTGGACTCTTTCTCCCAACTTCATTAACCTAATAAATCCATATTTTTAGTCATTGTCATTTCTAGTCACTGCTTTTTCTAGGAATTTCATATTAACATTCATGAATCACATTGAGCACTGAGTTAAAGTAAGTCCTAAATTCTGCTCCAAAAGTGACCTTCAGTCACCTGATTTACCTCTGAGCCCAAGTTCCTTATCAGTAAAATCAAAGATTGCACCAAATATCACTAGGCCCCCGTGTTCAAACAGTTCGTGACATTTATTGCTGTAAGATAGTTTTAAAAAAATCTTCGAAGTTGAAGTCTGTTGCTGTTTTTTTTTTAATGAGGGATTAACTTTTTTTTTTAAATCAAAACAAAGAGAATTTAGCAAATTTTTAAATCAACAAAGGCAAGCAACCTTCAAAAGTGCTTGCTATCCTAAAGGGAATAAGCTGTGCCAATCAACAGTAAAACATGAAGAATAAGCAATGAAGCCAAGATCCCAAAGTTCTTAATCCGAGTGCTTAGGACAGGAGTAAACGAAATAAACAAAGATCTATGACATCATACTCTATTTCTGGATCCATCTTCATGTGTTTTCATGATTTGAAGTCATGGCAATAGTTGAGTAATCTGATTAACTTTTACTAACAGTGATTTGATCAATTGATAATTTTCACTTTTTATGTTCAGCTTATTTCTAAACTGTCAAAAAGAATATTCCTATGCAGGCTTTACTCAGCTCCCTTCTCCAGGGAAAGAAAGATTTTAAAAAAAATCAAGAAAAAGAACCCTGTGCAAATGCCTGGTATCTGTTACATTCACCTACCCTCTGACCCTAAGCACCATAAATGGGGTGGAACTCTCGACACAAAGTCCTCCTTTCTTAGAGGGCTTACTTAACAAGGCTTTGTTCTTCCCTAAAAATGCTCTCTTCAAGTGTTATAGCAAGTATGCATACTTGTACAAGAGGTCAACTCATTAGAGTCCTGGAACCTTCCACCAATTTAAAGAATAATTTAAATGGAAAATCCATTTAGAAGCTGTACATGTGAAGATCTCAGTTGAATCCCATTTCCTCTAGATGTCATTTTAAAATACCAATAAGGTAAGTGGCTTGTAAGTTAGAAGTGTCTGACAATTTTCCAGCTCTTCTACTCAACTATTATTTTTATTTATTGAATAAGTAGTACCTTCACCTGGAACCAAATTTAAGTCTTTTTAAAAAGTAAAACCACCCCCCACGCTTTCCAGAGGCAAGCAAAGTTAGTAAGTGCCAGTGTAAATTTCCAAAGATACTCAAAGCATATACAGTTTTATAAACTAATCAAAGAATTTCTTTCCAATTTCTTATGTATACATATACCTCTTCTACTGAAAATAATCAAAAAGGCAGCAGCAAGAAGGCTGATGAAAAGTAAGGAGCCTTGAGGTAAATTTGAAAGACCACCTGAGGTTATTCTGTAAATTCCAGGAAGGAAGCTAAACAGGAAGCTTCAGAAGGGAATAAAGATTTGTGATTCAAGGAAGCCATTAGCAACATCATTACAATTTTCAAAAAGGCTTTAGGTTGCTACTCCTTCATTGTTTCAACAAAAGGTAAATTTAAAGAATAAAATTAACAAGGACTTTTAGACAAAATACAAATGTTTACTTCAGACAAAAAGCTGAAGCACAGTTAAGAGTGAAAAAACTGCATTCAAAACAACTCATTTCCTATCGTCAGTTACTAAATGTTTAATACATGATCATAAGTTTTTCTCCTGCTAGAAATCCTATAGGAAAGCTTTCAAAATGCCTCTTTCCGATCTTTAACAAGAAAACTGGCCTGTACTTTCTAATGAAGGCAGGCATATCATTCTGGGGATCAGAGCGGCAACGGTGTTGACAAACACCTAAGGACCAGTAGTATTTCCGATACGATAACGTCTGAAGATATCCCATACTTAACGTCAAAATCTCAATGACTAAATGAGATATCCAGTTTACTTTAATTCTCGGTTGGAGTTTAGTGTGGTGTTTCGTAGGGCTTTGCGCTGGAAGTTCTATTAACTAACACTAATTCAGTTAAGCACCCATCCATCTTGGAAAAGCTTCAGCTTTGCAGTGAGGAGACAGAACACCTAAACTTTTGGCCAATTGCAACCTGAGCTCCCACCACACCACCGGGCTCAGGGCAGAGAGCCTACGGACGGCAGCACAAAGGAGAACGTGGCTTCTGCCCCCGGCGAGTGGGGAGTCGCCTCGTCTGGTCACGGTGGAGCTGGGGGCTCGGTGTTTCTGCAGGTGCCAGTCAGAGGCAGGAACAAAGCCCATGGTGGGACGGTGCCCCCTGCCCGGCCTCCAAGGCCCGCGCCCGGCCAGGTGGCCAAGCGGGATGCACAAGGAGGGA
>NW_011888973.1:1781333-1802857 GCF_000151845.1 Pteropus vampyrus | reverse complement strand
GGGCTGGGACTCCCTTTCCAGCCGCAACTTAACTGCTGCCCTGGGCACACCTGCCCCCCAGCCCCTCTGCACTGCTCTTTCCCAGGACACAGCTCTGCTGCCCCCCTCCATTCTACCACTCACGTCGTCCCATGTTCTTGTAGAGTCCTTCCTCCCATCTTCACCTTACAAAATGTTATCCATCTTTCAAGATCTAGCTGAAACGCCACCTCCTCCAGGAAGCCTGCAACAAGAATGGCTTCTTCCTCACAAATCTTAAAACTCTTCGTAATGCTCTCCTGGCACTAATTACATCCCTGCAGGCCATGTGACCTGTTCAAAGGTGCTATTCAAAGGGCAGGTCAACTGCACAGAGCAGGTAAACTAGATATGGATGAGGTGGGTGGACTCGGCTGGTTGATTCCCTTGGACAGCCCTTCGGATGCCCGGTGGCCTAGCTCACGCTGAATGAGATGACCACAGGCCGGAGAAGTGCAGAGTGATACTTTTTATAACCCTGGGCTCTTTGTCACCCTGAAGTACGTTAGGTGATAATTCTGACACTCCGTGAGCCGCATCACCCAGGCTCACAGTCCAGGCTCTGGGCCTTGAACCGTGCGTTTTGGCTGCATTTGGGCTTCACTCTCTTCATCTGCGCCCTTCATGCTGCTTAGAGGCTTGTCGTGGGCAGGCAGTGCCATGGCCTACCACATCACACACGTACCGGTTTGTAAACACATCTGTCATCTCATGACATTGTCGGCTCTCCAAGAATAAGAACCCGTCACGGCACATAAAGAAGTATTATTATCTTTGTAATTATAGTAGATATATGTTAAATGGATGTTTGAGAAATACTTGTTGACTAGATGTTTCTAGGTCATGGAAAGAGAGCGACATTACATTATTTTCACTCTGAGAGGTACTTTTGACGAAAGCATCTTACTGTATTTTTATGTCTACAGTTTAACTCCAGATCAGTACAGACACTAGAAGGCTTTAGCCATAGACTTAATTAGATGGGTCCATGACGCAACATATTGGCTTCACGACATATTTGAAGAAATGAGAAGACTCCCAACAACAAGTGAGTCAGCAGATAACGAGAAATACCAGGAGGAAAGGGGGACAGGACAAAGAGTCCTCCCAGCCAGGCCTCGCCTTTTTATCTGGAAAAGAACACCTTCCCCAGGAATCTGCCTACATCGCACTGGCCAGGCTTTTGTCCCGTGATGATCCCCAGCCACAATGGAATCGAGAAGACAAATGTTTTTAGTTGGGCTCACCGATCATCACCTTCGATGTTCTGTTGCTAAACATGAAGGGGAGATCATGGCTGTGAGGTAGGCGAGCAGCAGCGTGTGCCTCGTGTGCTATGAGGCAAAGCGCGTCCATGCTCAGATATCACACATTCGTGACTGGCTTGACCTCGTGCTCATAGGAAGATGTATCCTCCTCGGTTTAACATCCCACCTGACAGCGCCATCGGGGACAATGCCTTCAGATCTTGCAAAAATAAAATTTTCCATTAATCCGAATTTGTGGACACACAGGAGAAGAGTTCTAACCTCTCCTGGGGTCTGTACATTGAGGACTTGGGTTCAAGGACAGGTAACACGAATAAGACGTGGCGGTCAAACCTCTCTGAAGACATAAACGTGAAAGGGTTTCTTCGAATGACTGTCGTCGCGGCTTCCTCGAGGTTCTTGGCAGAGCAGTCAGCAGAAGTCAGTGTCTCCCAGACCCTCTGTTTACGACTTGTCATAATCGGCTTCCTTCTCGTCTCCCAACTGCCCTCTCATCACCCGACAGCACAGTCTCTTTCCTCCTGCCACACGGAACTCCCAGAAGGTCTCCGCCTTCACCACGGCCGGCCTCCTGGGCCTCGCGCGAGTTGGGTGCCCGCCTGTCTCTCCACCGCATCTCCCGGCCCCTTCTCACCTGCTACGCTTCAGGCACATCAGTCCCCTTTGCCAAGTCAAAATACAAAGTTCATTCCCCGCTTAAGACTTTATAACAGCTCCTCCCTCTGCCTGACACGATCATCTCCTGAGCTTCCCACAACTGCCTTTCAGGTCTCAGTTTAAAGGCCACGTCCCTGAGGAGGCGGCCCACACTCTCCATTCTCATGTAGCCCCTTACCCCGCCCAGCACCACCGCCGGCCTATGTTATTCTCCTAAAGCACACCTCACTACCTAAGAATTCTCTCGTTCAATTGTTCTTGTTTCTGCCCTACTAGAATGTTAGAATTATGAGAAAGGAAATTTCGTTTTGTTCACCGCTGTATCTTCAGTACTGGAACACGGCAGATATTCAGTTCATGTTTAGTGAATGAATGAAGCAGTAAAAAGTGAATGTCGCTGCTCTGCCTGTAACGCCCTTCTCCACCAGGTCCCCCACGTCAGACCCCGAACACCCCACCCCTCATTCCTCGCCCCATCTGATTTAAATGTCTCTCTCCCGTGTTCCTATAGCGTCTTGCCTAGGACAGCATCATTTATATATACTGTCATTCTCGATTACCTGCCCATTTCTCCATCTGACACAAAGTGAGCAAAGCCTAAGTTCGTCATCTCTGAATCAGATGCCAGGCTTTATGAGCACATGCAAAGTAGAAAGAGGCCGGGCAGGAGCCTGACGAGTGGCAATGGGCTGGGATTCCCCCACCCCTCCCCGCGGCAGGGAGCAACCTGTACACCTGCCCGTCAAGGCTCTGCTAGACAGTAACTGTTTAATTCAACGAGGGAGTGAATTTTCTCTCTATGAGCAGTTTTCTTAAAGGCAAAGAAACTAGGGCTGGGGGAGGGACGAGAATTATCAAAAGCTTCCTCTTTCACTGGCACTGTTCTAGGTTGTTCTGTTTCCTTTTTTTTTAACCACTTTTTTGAGATATGATTGACACACGAAGAGCTGGACATGTTAAATGTGTACAACTCGATGAGTTTGGAGATAAGTATACACCTGTGAAACCATCACCACGATCGATGCCATCAGCAGACCCATCACCTCCAACAGTTTCCTCCCATCCTCTTCCCTGCGTGTGTGCCTGTGTGTGTGCATTAAGAACACTTAATTGTAGGTTTTTTCCACACGTGTCATGCACTTCTTACAACAGCCCCATGAAAGAAAGATTAGTCTTATCACTCTGGGATGGAGAAATGGGCTCAGAGCAGTTTTGCAACTTCCCCAAGGTCACAGTGTTGGTAAACAGTGAGTCTGTGACTAAAACCCAGGCCCATCTGACTGTAAGGTTGTCCCTGGCTGACCTTGAGTGCGTGGAACATGGCTGCTTGTTCCCAGGAGCCGTGGGTTATGTAAACAGTCCTGCTAGGACAGGTCCGTCTGGGTAAAAGCTTACCTTGTCCCCCCTTTTTTTAGTGTCCCTTGACCCCTAGTGGTGTTGACTGCCTGATGATTGTTTGGCAGATTTAGATTAAAATTCTCTGATATTTCTAAGGCTGTAGCAGAATTGTATTATCGAATAGGAATGTTATTCAATCAAATAATTAAAAATGGATTACCGCTTGTTATGTTTTAGGTTACTTTGCTTTCTTAATATGTTTGCAAGTTTCGTTTTATTGCCGGGAATGGTGATAATGCAACATGCTAAATTTCAGATCCCTGTTGGTTTGTTTCTCTTCTAAGAAAGGATACGGTGGCACATGTAGTTATCATTCCTTAAGCCTTAAACTACATTTTGCTTGCCTTTTTCTTTTTGTTAGGAGACAGTTCTTTGTGGCTTCCAGTTTTGAAATTGCATGCACTTTCTCTGATGGAATTTCTGACAAATAAAAGACAATCAGAGTAATGTCCTGCCTTCTAAAAAGAGCATGTTGCTGATCTCACGAAGCGTCGCTATTACCGATCACACAGCACGAGGCTGTACTCCCGGAGCACTGTCAGCCATACGCACCACAACACGCACCGCCGGACAGCGAGGTTTAGGGCGGATTGTGGTGGGAACGCATCTCGTGGCGACAGCACACGTGTGGATTCTCTTTTCTTCGAAGACAGAGACTCTCATTGGACTTTTTCGTCTGGATGTCCTCTGACACGTCATGCCAAACATAATCAAAATCGGCTTGTTCTTTACCAACCCTTCTACCCTACGTCCTACAACCCGAGTCAGGAATACATGAAATAACCCATGCAGAGCACTCAGTCCAGTGCCCGCACACAGTCAGCCTTTAATACCGGCACGCAGGTATTCATCTGCCTGTTCTTAAACTCTGCCGGCGCGAGGAATAACACAGGTTTTCAAGGCAGATCATTCCAGTATTGGATAGTTATGATTTTTAGAAAAGCTCTCTATTCCTTCAACAAACATCATGTTCTGCTATGTGCCAATTACTTTTCTAAGACCTGAGAACTAAAAGATGAATGAGGACAGGTGTCTAGCAAGAAAGTCCAGCACCAAGTAGCCCATGGCCATCCTGCCCTCTCAGGCCACGTGGACATGATCCTCTTTGTGTCCCCCTGGGATGTGACTAAGGAGGTGCTCATGTGCCCCCTAAGTAACTAGCGCACAGCTCCCGAGGGAGTCCAGTCCTCTCGTCTGGAGCGAGTCGCCTTGCCTCTGTGAGCCTGTTTCCTTATCTGTAAGAGGGAGTAAATGACCCCTGCCCTACTTTGTCACTGGACTGGGTCATAAAAATAAAATGAGATCATTACGTGAAGGTCTTTGCAACCCATAAGGCACTCTGCAATGACATGATATGACTCTGACTCTGGTGTCAAGCCAAAGAAGGGATTGATGGGATTTTAGACGTCAGCCAGCGAGGGCAGATCTTTCGGCTGGGAGCTGCTGGAGTGGATGAGAGGTGGAGCCATAACAAGCCCACATCAGGGACAAGACGGGACTACGTCACCAAGGCATCCGGCATTGCTCCAGAAATCTCATCAGGTGCCACGCATTCCGTTGGACCGTCACCAGGTTTTAGATGCAGACAGACCTCCACTCAAAAGGCCTCTACCACTTCCTCATTGGGTGACCTTGAGGACACTTAATCTAAGCCGGAGTTTACTCATTTGTAAAACAGAGTCTCTCCCCTGGGAATCTAGAATTAGAACTGAGAGACATTCAGAGTCTGAACCACCTACTGAGCAAAGGAGATGTAATGTCAAAGGATAAAGAGCGGATATCATCTGCCCACCGCAGACGTGAAAAAGCAAGACAGCCAGTTTGCAGAGAGGCAACGATGAGGCAGGACCGTGGAGAGAAGCAGAGACGAGGGCAGAACTGTCGCGGCTCTAGGGAGCAGAACCTCCTCAGACTCAGCTGAAGCCCTGCCTCGGGGTTCCGAGAGGCCCCCCTGAACTCTAACAATATGCCCTTTCTTTACGCTTAAGTTCGGTCTAGCCAGTTTCTATCTCTCACAAGCCAGAGTAACTGATAATTTCTTGTCGGCCCTCCCCTGTAATCTTGATTCTCGTATCTGCTGGAGACTCAGGAAACTGCAAATGGGACTTGAGAAGCCCATCTTTTACTCCTCCATGAAAGGCGGTAGGAAGTAGAACAGATTCTCCAATACTCGGAAGGCATGTTAGCATGTTTCTAAATTATAGAGAACGAGCGAACTGCCAGATTTCATTCATCATCGCTGACGTTTATTGTGAACCATCCCGGCCAAAAGAATTCCGACAGACACTTTAAAAACCTAAGCCAGACTGAACTGACCATACCATGTTGATCACATTGAAATGTTTATATTAAATAGTTCTAAAATCATAATCATTTTATTAAAAATCAGAGAGAAAACTGGCCATTGGACGCATTGCTGAAAGGCTGAAAAATGTCTTAATAAGATACATTTAGTAAATATTTTTTCATTCCACGGAAGAAAGGCTTTTGTAGTTAAAATAACAAACACCGTCGAGTGCCCACCCCAGACCCCTCTGAAGCTCCCACCTCCTCACTGACAGAACCCCAGCTTTGCGCAGATTTCCAGCCTGCTGTGAGGGGCCACGTGCTTCACGGAAGGCTGGGCCCAGCCTCAGCTCCAGGGGTTGGGTCATGATCGATCCCATGGTTGCTTCCTCTTAGGAAGTTGGTTTTGTCTTGGACACGTGACACAATTCTAGCCAATGAGGTGTCGTTGTTGAGGGGGTTTCCAAAAAGATGTCTTCTTCTTGAGAGGAAAACGAATGAAGAGATGGTCTCTTTCCGTCTCTGGATGTGAGCGTGAGGGTAATGGAAGCTGACATTCCAGGGATGCAAGAGAGCAGGATTAAAGGAGCTGGGTGAGAATTTCTGAGTCACATAATTAACCAACTGGCACCACCAACCACCTCTAGACTGCTCGTTACGTGAAATAATAAAGGCCCTGAATATTTAAGTCGGTTTTAACCAGAGATGTCTGTGACTTGGGGCGGAAAGCACCCTAACTGATACTGTTATAGTTAACAATCTCTTTCAAACGATGGTGGCACTTGGCAAGTTCGAACGTTCTTACTTATATGTGTTTGACAGTGAGCCGAGTGAAGATCATCCCCCCACTCTTCCCCTGCGGCCCTACAAGTCCCGTCAGTTCCAAGGAGGAAGACGTCTTTGAAACCTGTCACCGGCACCTGCCGTTTGTGTGCAGGCTCTCCCGACACGGCGCCCTGGCCCCTCACGCCGTCCAAGGACACCTGTTTCCACTCTTCATTGGGAGGCTCCTGTTTCTCCCACGCCTGCTCTTACCGTCTGCGGGCGTCTGTGGGCTTTTTCTTCAGTCTCCTTCTCTTTCTCCATCTTCGGCGTTCCTACCTCAGAGTTTTCGTTTCCCTTAATGGTCCCTGATCGGGTGGGTTATTTGTCATTGTTGTCAGCTGGCGTCAGAGTCTTGATAACTGAAACGTCTCTCAATGGTAAGAATCGGTTTTCCTGTTCATAGCGCCCCCGGTGCCGCTCAGTCCCTGTCTCACGAATGGCGGTTTCTCTTCTAAACAATGGCAGCGGATGGTCGAGCAACGGTGCCGTCTCCATGTTCCAAAGACCGAGAGAATAAGATGTACTCTACCCACACGGAAAGAGGGTTAATTTGATTCTACACGTAGAGGTCATGACTGCTATTTCTTTGAAAGTCATTTATTTGTCGGCTTGATTTCCATAGCCCAGTCTCCTGTTTAAAAGAGGTAGCTTCTAGTCTCAAATTATTTCCATTTATGCCTCCATTGAAACAACTTCGCCTTTGTTTTCTAGTTCCGTTTCTTAGGAGGCACTTTAAGAAGCCCCAGGCTAATCAAGGAACTCTTAAAATAGGAAGTGAGCCAACGACTTTCTTTGTGCTATTCCTGTGCTTAGGCTGGGTATTTAGAAATGTTCTTTCTCTACCTTGTTCTCCCAAGGTCTCCCCTCCTACCTTGATCCACACCCCTCAACCCCCCGTATCCACCCCCAAAGGCATGCACAGGGCACAACACTTCTCCTCAGCCCTGTAAGCTACAACACCTGCCCACATGTTTTCTTTAAAGCGAGGTAGTACATTTTGCCAGCTTCACTGTTTGCTTTCTTGTGGTGTTGTCCATTTGTTATATTTGACCCATTTTTTTTTTTGGATGGAACCAATAGTTAGGATTTGACATTTAGAGAGCTATCATCATTTAACTAATGCGTTAGTTTTTAAATCTTCAAAGATGACACTTGATGCAGTCTCGAGCTTTGATATTTCTCCTACACGCCAGAACCCTATATCCAATCACTGACTTTTACTGACACACACTGTCCCACAGACGCCTCAAATTCAACGAATTAAAAACGTAGCTACAACACCCCAACCTCACTGCTCCTGGTTTTCCTTTGCATGAGGCATCACGGTTCACAGCTCTACTGTCCCCTTGACATCCAAGTCAGAAACCAACCTTACCCACACGCTTAACCATTTCACATCAAAGATGCAAAAGAGGACCCTTTCCTCCCCGCCATTCCTGTCGGTGCTACCATCACTCAGCCCCTTACCTCACCTCTTGACTTCTAGCCTTGCCCAGCTCCAAGGTGCCAGAGTGGTCTTCCTTAAGGCGAACTCCATCGCTGTCTCCAGAAGACGGTCCAGACCTGGCCTCAGTCTCTGCAGAAAGGTGTGTCCTCGGCAACGTGGCCTAGTGCTTCGGAGAGATCTCTATCATGGGGAAGCAGCACAGCCATTCGTGGTAAAAAGTGCATTTTCTAGAGTTTGACTATTAGGATTTCAACCCTGGCTCCGCCATGACAGAGGCAAGTTACTGGGTTTTTGTGCTTCAGTTTCCTCTTGTGTAAAATGGCACTACTCAGTAGTGCTTCTTGGCATTATTGGGATAATTAAATAAGACAATCATGTTAGCACTTAGCGTGTGCCCTGCACAAGGTGAGCTGCTATTATTATTTATTATTTATTATTATTATTATTATTATTATTATTATTATTATAGAAATCTATGACTGCCGTTGCACTAACTTTTGTTTGTATTTTTCTTTCCTGGGCTCTGAGATCCTTGTATCTAATTCATCTTTGTAGCTCAGGATGTAGCGCTGGCCCGGAAAAGTAGCAGACATTCCACAAACACTTTTTGATCGAATGACCACATTATCGCCGGGCTCATAACCCTTCAGGGGTTCCGGATTGCCTGTAATGTGAAATCCATACCCTGTAGCATGGTTTAGAATGCCTCGTAAACCTGGCTCCTACCCACTGATTCCATGTCATCTTCTCCTAAGCAGGCCAAGGTCACTCACAGTTCCCCAAAAAGACACTTCCTTCCACCAAGAGTGTCTTCCCAGGCTCTTTCCTGCACCCTGGTGAACTTCTTTTCATTTTCAAGCCCCTAATCCAGTATCTTTTCCCACGGTCTTTCCGGATCCTTTTGCGGGGGGGCAGCCCCAGTCTGGAAACACAGGCAAATGCACGACAAACGGTTCGTTGGATTCTGTGACAAGGCGGGGCGAGATAACATTTCCGCATCTGCGGGCTTCATGGCCGCCCTGGAGCCACACCGGCCCTCCCTCCTCCGTGCGCCCACAGCACCCCTTGCCTCTCCATAAGCTCCGATGGCCCGACGCGGCTCACGGGTGCTCTGCCTCGTTCATCTCTGCATCCCAACCACCCGACTCCGCGCCTGGCACGGATGAGTTACGCGGCAAATATTCGCTATGAATAACATCAACGAGTATTTGTGGGCCGTCTATGTGTAAGGCAGGGAACACCACCACCCACCGAATCACGGCTAGTGAATGTCACTAACACGCAAATGCCCCGCATCACTCACCCCTGCTGCCCGGATGGTGAAGTGCAACGCTCGGCCTGGAACCTGGTGACCTCACACCGCATTTCGTGCTTTCCGCTGTCATTCACGATCAAAACATGTCTTTTTTAAATGAATATTTCCACTTCCATTTTTTTTACAAAAGAAAAATGTAAGGAAATACACTCTCCTTTAATTAGTCACTATTTGATACCTTCAGAACGAAAAATCATTGATAGAGAGTAAAAGGAATAAAACTCTTCAAAAGTAATGACACATTCAAGTACGAATGTGCACATCAGTGAGTTGATTGCCACTTCGCGAAGAGCTGTCCTCTAAACTGACCAATAAACGTATCGCCGTGAAGGCCAATTTTAACTCGTATTAGCTGACGATGCTCACAGATGCGGCTGCAGTGAGACCACGTGGTGTTTTCAGCTGGTGAAGGGATGCAGCCCCGCCCCCTCACCTGCCCCATCTGGCTCGCTGTCAAAGTCCCCAGCCAGTCTTCTCTCAGCAAACACGCCAAGGAAATGTTTCTTAAAGACGACATTTGGCCAGAAAAGTAAACACTCAACACGACAGCTTCGCGGCACAATCTGGGAAGTGGATGACAGCCTCTGGCTAGTGACGAGAACCAGTTTGTCGGATTCACGTCTCACTCCGGCTGGTCTCGTGAGGGAACCGGGCCGCACCTCCCTCTAACAGTGACCCACTGTTCCGGGAAATGGTCCCTTCCTATGAGCATGAGCCCCGGAGCAGCTCACAGCATCCTGGGAACGATGACGATTCTGAGCCCTCCGAGATGCTCTGGACCCGTACGAGGAGAGCCGGGGGATCTGACTTTTGGGGGGTGCCGTGGTGGGGAGGAAATGCGTCACCGCTGACATTTACAGTAGAATTACTGCCGTCCAGTAAGGGGCTGCTCCATGCACCGTGAATCCAGCCTACCAAAGGCAGCTCGGAGAGTGAGCCATAATAAACACGCGTTCACGGCATAAGCGCGCCCACAGCGAGGAGTGCCGGGTCGGCATTTAAACCCTCTCAGAGGGAGTCGTTAGATGACACGGGTCACTCGAAAAGAATTGATACTTGCAGAATGGACTCTTTGGTAACCAGCAAATATATGGTTGTGGGCGTGCCGGACCGTGGGTGACCAAACTGTGGGGCTCTAGCCATAGGGAAAGTATTAGGTTTGTTTATTATATTTGTTATCAACAAACGTTATAAACACATAAACACACATCACGTCTGTCGATTCTTTTTGAATCATTCTGTATAATATTACAGGTGTGCTGATCCGAGGTCCAAAAATGGGATTCAGACGGTCTGCGAAACCCCTGAAATTACGTGCAAAAATGTTGTATGTCTGACAGTTGAGGTTATTTAAATTTACCCCACATTACAATTCATCTTTATGTAATAACACGGAATCAATACGATTTTTCACTAACAGATTTTACAGTGATTTGATTAATTCCTGAGTTCACCTGTAACTCGATTTGGAATCTGAAAAGCCCCTGCGGTGTTGAGGGTGGACGGCGGACGAATGGAAAACGTGCCGTCCCGTCCCGTCCCGGCCCACAGACTTCTCCCCCGGCTGCTGCGGCAGTGGGGCCAGGGCCACTGCAGCCCGCAGAGCAGCTCTCGCCCTTACAAGCCGTGAAAGGCACCCGGATGCCCGCGTGGGGGGCGGTGCTGGCCTGGAAACGCGGACCGGGCCCCAACCTCGCTGCCCCTTGGCGGGCACCGCTGCACAATCCACGGCCGCCCCAGGGAAAGCAGAAATACACTGTGGCTCTTCAGCGCTTTTTCTACCTAAAATACACTGGACAGAGACCAAGATATACTCTTATTTAAAAAAGGAAAAAAACTATTTCATTTGAAGGTCCACATTTTTAGACGATTTAACATCTCTGAAATGGAAACATTTCTTACAGCGCTATACCTAATCAAATACAGTGAGTACATTTGCTGAGAAAAAAAGGGGGGGGTAAAATAATTCTAATTTCTATTCATTGTTCTCATTCAGAATAACTGTTCATTCCTGGCTTGAAAGACGGTGCCCCATAGATGCATCAAACACAGCACCTGGCCTTGTCCTCTGCTTTCAGGGACCCTTAGGCTAAAGGTCCCTCCTCAGCCCCGAGCGCTCCGTGCGCACCCTTCTTGGCATGTTCTTCTGCTCTGCTGGGGACTGCGATGCTCTGCCGCTCTTTCCGCCTGTGGTCCCGTGAGCTCCTACAGGGCAGGAGCTGTGGACCTCTGTCTGCCTGGCTCTACGAGACAGCAGCGTCAGCTCTGGGGCCTGCCCAGCCAGCCACTGGCATGAGATCGTGAGCGAGTCACTTAACCTTCAACAATGAGCAAAACTGTAAAGGACCGGCACGTGGAAGCTTCTTTCTACCCATCGCTATTCAGAGGCAGCGTGAGCTTTGGAATCAGATTCAAATCCTACCTTGTCACTCAGTGTGTCCTCTAACTACTGGTTACTTCTCTAAGCCCCAGCTTCTATGCACCATAAAGGCCAGGATCTTGTCTATCCCATTCACGGTGTGTCCATTTGCATCTCATACAGAGCCTGGCACTTGCTGATTAGACCAAGGAATGAACGAAAGATGAAGGTAACTCCTTACGGCACTATCGTGAGAATTACCAGGAATGTATATAAAATGCCAGTCACAGTGGTAGTGCCCGGTGCATAATTTTGGATTGTGAAAACAAATGGATATGAAAAAAACAGAACGAAAGAAATGCTGTGGGCACCCGTGCCCGCGGATTTATCATGTAAATAGTTAGCAGTCATGGGACACGGCTAACTGGCCGGCCCGAAGATGAACGCCCGCTGCCGTGAACTGTGCCTGCACCTCCAACACGACGTATCGTCGGCAGCAAGGATCACTTGTTTGTTGAGCAAATATTTACTGAGCACTTAGGATGTGGAAGATACCCAAACGGATCAACATCTCCCAACAAGTACATCCACGCGAGGCAGAGAACGAGGAAGCGCTCGGTCTCCAAGGGCCCGGGCCCTTGGGTGCCCGGAATGTTCATGGAGAGGAGACTGAAGACTTGTCGGTGGGCAGACGGGGTGCTGGCAGACAGGGTGCTGGCAGACGGGGCGCTGGCAGACGGGGTGCTGGCAGCCTCTTTGCCTCTGTAGTTCCCAAACTGCTGTCACGGCTGTGAGCTCCCAGCTCCCGACCTTTTGGGCAGAGCGACGTAGCCCTTATGGCCTTTGTCACGGATACAGAGCGAGAAACACGGATTACGAGGTCAGGGCCCGGGCGTGTCCTGTGTCCCCGGATGCCACCCCCCCTCCCACGACTATGGCAGGACGGGGAGGGGAACCATGTGGATGTGAGGACTGGGAGGAGCGAGGGCAGAGCGCAGCTCTGAGTCTAAAAATAAACGACGACACCTCATCTGTAACCTGGCTGCTGGGCCACCTCACTTACGACATTCCAGACCGACGCGTGTCCTTGTCCTCCTCCTCCTCGATCGGAGAGGGGTGGGAGGGCGGCTGACCGGAGAGCGGGGAGGCGGGGCCGTGAGGCTGAGTTATCTGTTTGGATTCTGTGGTCGCACATTCTCGTACTGAGATTCTTAATTCAGAATACGCAATAGGACATATGATTAAAACGATGTCCTGTGTCTTCATATAATCATCTCTAGGCAAAAGGGTCTAAGCGGCAAACCTCAGGCTTAGCCCTAAGCTCACTAGGCTCACGAAGCCATTGGCATGGGAGCAGATTTCTGGTCACAGAAGGGCACAAGGACACTGGTCACAGCAGGGCACATAGGACACTGGTCACAGTGGGTCACATCAGGGCACACAGGGCACACAGGGCGCTGGGAGCAGCAGCAACACTGTTTGAAAAATAATGAGCAGGAAACTCCCTTGGACCAGGGCTGCGGGAAGGAAAGGAGGGAGGGCGGAGGGAGGGCGGAGGGAGGGCGGAGAGCAGAGGATGAGGGAAGACATCATAGATGCACCTGACAGCGCCGTTCATCTCAGGGATTAATCATGTAAAACGCTGAGCCCGAAGAGCTCTGGGAAATGGCCCTTCACCCCCACTGGCCTCTGGGGAGGGCAGCGGGCGTCTGTGTCAATCAGCCGAGGAGCAGGACACTGACCGACATGAGTCCTCTGTTTCAGACACCTGGCTACGTGAGTGCCCAGAGACACTTCTGGGGGTACCACGCTCCAACAGGTGATGGGAGCCTTTGACATCTTCCTTGTTCTCTTTATGTAAAATGTCTTCCAGTCTCCCCTGCCCACCTGGACAGCCCCGGTGGAGGTGACATGGAAGGCAGCTGTGTGTGTGGATGGGGGCGGGGCGGGGGGGAAGGAGCCCCGCTCCTGGCCTAGGGCTCATCGGTTTTATTCTGTTAAAGACTCCTCTAGTCTCCCCTGGGCCACAGGACGAGAGTGCACGTGTGACATCAAGGGGACTCGACTTTGACTGTCTGGGAGCTGCTGAGGGCCCTCGTGGACCACGGGCCTGCTCCGCCCCCTGCACGGCTGGGCCAGTCCCCATGCAGCTGCGTGTCACCTCTCAGGGCTCCTGACGCGCTTCCCCATCTGCTTGACTCCAGGCTCCGACACGCTCATCCCCGAATCCCCAAAGCACCACGAAGGTCCGCGGCTTGGGCCCGCAGGAGAATTATAGTGCAGAAGCAACGTTTTCCCAAAAAAAACCTGGACTCCCTGATCCTCCACCTGCCCAGGCTGCGTCTGTCCCACGTTGCTTAGGATGATATATATATTTTTTTTCTTTCCTTGGCTCATAACCCCTTCTGTAGAATTGTGCTGGAAAAACCCAGATCTCTTTATCCCAGAGAAGCCCTTGGGCTCTGCAGGTGCTGTCAAGCTCACCGCACCTGTGATTTGTACCTGTCCACGTACAACAGAGAGCTGGGGAGGCCGAGGGAGCACGAAGAAGCTGAGAAGGGAGGTGAGCAAGGTCTGGTCTGGGATGCGTGCTATGCCTCAGAACTGTCTTCTGTCTCCTAAGGGTAATGCTCTAGCTTTATTTTATTTATATAACAGCTTTTCCTCCATACGTTATCATCTCACAAGAAAAAAAAAAAAACTGGAAGATCGTTCGTGGAAATTTTAACCAAGCTGCGATTTTTGTAACATGAGGCCTATACAAGAACACAGTATGTTCTTGTATAGAAAGACGCAAGGCCTGTCTTATTCTGAAAGGAAAAAGAACACAGTGAGACTCACTTGTTTATTAAGATTGCTAAAATCATAAATTGGTACTATGGGTCTCATTTTAGTGTGTCTCAGTGAGAATCTGTTGAAGTAGAAGGGACATCATGGGGGAGAAGCTTAGGAAGCGAAATCAGCTTTTTCATACACAGAGTGGCAGGAACTTGCTCGGACTTCGCCAATCAGGTGGCAGTGCAGCAAACGGCGATCGATAGAGACGCGGCAAACGGCAGTGAAGACCACCCTTCTTCCGGGCGAGAGAAAGGTCCGGGCAGGGGTCTGTGACTGCAGGACGCAGCTGTTTTATTCCAGATGTCGGAACTACCGAGTAGCCAGCGTTCAAAGGTTTACAGCCCAGAGTGAACATTCTAGAGTGCAAATTGCCTTTGACTCAGCTTTATGAAACACGGCATTTCAAAGTGATCACGTGTTGGGTGTACCCGTGGCCATAACGAAGAATGATGTGTGCTTATGCCAGAAGCTTCCGTAGGTACAAGACATCCCGAACACCCGTCACCACTGCAAGGCCGAGTCTGAGATGGGACAGGTGTTTGAAGTGGAAGAGACATAACGGGCGTAAGAACTAGCAGTGGACGAGAAAGCTGAACACAGTCATTGCGCCTGAAGCGGCTCTACCAGCAGATACGTCTTCGAGGACCGAACGCGGCACGTTCACGGATGACCCCCTGCTCGCTGACGGACAGGTCTGTAAACATTTGCTGGGAGATGGGAGAGAGAGGAGGTGACTAAAAGGCCCCTGGCGCGATGACAGTGGCCTTCGAGGGAAGAGCGACGCGACGCAATGTTTCCGTCTGGGAAAACGGACTCATCCTGTGTGAGGCGAATGGACAGAAAGCGAATGGGGGCGGCTGCAGGTTCTGCGTGTCCGAAGCCCACGCGAGCTTGCGAGGCCCTGGCCCCTCTGAGAAAAAGCATCCACGTGTGAGAGCACGAGAGGGCCCCTCCCAGGCCTTTGAGCGGCCCGTGCCAGCAAGGGGACCCCGGGGTCAGGCTTCACAGTCACCTACCTTGTGGGCGAGCGACAGCTGAGGCCACCGAGCCCGTCACCCCACTTACCCAGCCGCCCGAGCTGGAAACCCCAGGAATTATCTTTAATTCTTCCTCCTCTTTCTTCCTCTTCAGTCGCCATGTCAAGCCCATTTCAGTTCCTGTTTCTCAGACTGATTTCTGTCCTCGTCCTTCACGCCAATACCTTGGAGCCATCCCTCATCGCCTCTTTCCGCAAAGAACGGGTTCCCGTCCCCACTTTAATTGACTCCCAGAAAGCGACCCCTCACCCAACCACCCGGAATCCCGTCTGTCTAAAAGCGAGAGCTACGATTTCACGCTTCTGTTGAGTACACCCCATTAAAGCCCCATGTGGAAAGCCCCCAGCACCGACGCCGGCTGCCTGTGGGTCCCTGCAAGCACTCGAATGTTCCTGGCTACCCTCCTGGCCTGGCGTCTCCTCCGTCTCTCCTCCTCCCTCCTCCTTCCTACCTCCCTTTCCCAGGCTCACCTCCTCCTGGAGGCCTTCGTCCACGCCCACCCCTCCGCCACCAGCAAGCTGGCCTGGCGCTGTCCTCTGCAGCCCACAGGCAGGGCTCCACCAAGGCTCCCAGCACCCCGCGTTAGAGGGACTTGCTTATACCTGCCTCTCCGGGCTGGGATCTCCTTGTCTGATTACTTTTTGTGTCCCCAGCACTTAGCAGAATGTAAGTCCTCATGAGACATTTTTGAATGAATGACAATGTAGTGACTAAATCAATCACTGCATGAGTCACTCTCTGTGACAAAGCACAGAGAGATGAGAGGGCGGGGAACTTAGTTCTGGGCTTTGCCCAAGATCGTAGGTGGGAGAGACAAGGCAGCTGAGCACAGGCGACAGAGAATAATCAGCCAGAAAAATGAAGGGCCAGGGGGACTTGTACCATTTTTCTACTTATCGTTACGTTACGGGGTTTCTACACTGAATGCAGGTTACCTTTTACATAAGAAACAAAGGAGTTTATTAGGGCACATGGTAAGCTAATGTAACAAAGAGACCCCCAAACGAATGACTGAAATACAGTGTTTTTTATTTCCCTCTCATGTAAAATCCAGAGGTGATCAGTCTAGGGCTGGCAGAGCAGGACTCTGTCTTCCACTTGCCAGCCCTGCCACCTTGCCCACCAGCTTCCAAAGCTGCTGCTAATCCAAGTGAGAACAAAAGACGAAGGACAGAACAAGCGGTTGGTTTTAGGGAAGCAGGAAGTTGCCTGCAGCTCGTGGCCGATGTCCACACCCAGCTGCAAGGGAGGTTGGGAAATGGAGTCTCTAGTTGGACATCCACATGCCCTGCTAAAAGTCCAGAGCGTTTATTCATAAAGGGAAGAAGGGGAAAGCAATATCAGGCACCACCAGAGATCTGGTGTAAAATGTTCTGTTCCGTTTTCTATGAGACAGAGAGAGAGAGAGAGGGAGAGAGGGAGAGAGAGAGGGAGAGAGAAAGGGAGGGAAGGAGGGAGGGAAGGAGAGAGAGAATTTTTATAAAGCAGTAGAAGCAGAAGCCAGGTTTTAAGGGGTTAAGAGTTACTGGGAAGTGGACGAGGTTAAGTGCAGACCGTTTATAAATATTTAAGAGACACGGGGTGATGAGAAAGAGCATCGCAGTCAGATCGGGTTTTCGTTTGCTTTGCTTCTCCTGAGGACACCTATGCTCGCTGCAAGGTGAGGGTAAGGCCAAAATGGCGGAAGGCCCCGAACTAGAGGCTTCGGCCTCGCGACATCGGAAGGACGACTCTCTGGGAGTCGAGGGAAGGATGGGAGGGCGGCGTAGAGACTGTGACCTTGAGGTGAGGAGGAAGCGAGACTGGGAAACTGACAGGAGCCGCAGCTCGCCAGGGTCTCCCACTGCAGAGCCCCAAGCTCTGGACTGTCCCGCCCCTAATTCCAGCCAACCTCATCCCCTCCCCCAGGTGTCACCTGTGACCTATTCCTCTCTGTTTTCTGCTTTGCACAGTGAATGCAGCTGCCAGACAAGAATCAACAAAGGCTTCGGAGGACACTCTGCCTCCTGTTCACCTTTCGATTCATCGAATTACACATTCTTGATTCAATACACAAGATCTCCTTGTACGTTCCCACAGCTGGGGACATGGGGGCAAACAGGACCAAGTCCTTGCCCTAGTGGGGTTTGACAGGACAACGTGTACATTTCAACAACGACCTGAAGACGACTTACCCAGTTACTTTAATAGTAAGATTTTCAGGGAGGGTAGGAGATGGGGCAATGCTGTGAGTGATCCCTCTCCGGCGACACTGAAGACACAGCTGTCCCCTGGCGGCTGGCAGAATACGGACAGTGGATCCGTGGAACGCATAATAACTGGAGATAACAAAACACATTCACCTTAACGAGGCGAACAAGCCACTAGGTAGGACCTTAGCTTATCTGGCCAAAGTTCCAGCGGTTCTACCACCTGGAATTTCTGCCCACGGCGTGGGCCTCCCTCCCTCTGCTCTCTCTTCTCACCGTGTCCTTGGCCCACCATTTGCTTTTAACTTTCTCCTGCGCATGATCCCCTTTCGATTTTTAAGCTCAGTGACCTCTCTGTGTTCTCCGTTGGGCAGCAGAGGGTAGAGGTTAAGAGCATGGACACTTAGGTAAAAGGCTTGAGTGACAGTCTTGGTCCTTGACAATTTCATTCACGTCTCTAAGTCTCAGCTTTGGCACCTGCAGGTGGAGATGATGCCTGCCTGTGCTCTGCTTCTGGGCATCAAAAGGGATGTCTGAGTGCAGTTCTTCACACCATGTCGGCACCTGGTGACCGCCAATAATGGCGACTAGTTACTGTGTGACAAGGTGCCCGCACAAAGCAGCCTGACCAAATCGGGCTGTTGGCCCAAGTTAACAAAAGAGATAAAAGGGCGTTTACCGCGCAGACCTACAATGAGCCAGGGGCCGGAAGGAGACGGGCCTGTCGCAGCAGCTGCCAGCCTCGCCGGGGCCTCTGGGTGGGCCTGGACGAGGCTGAGCGGAAACGCTGAGTCACCTCGCTCCTGGGGCAGGTGCGGGCCTGATTCCCGAGGCAGGCCGCCCGCAGCGCACTCAGGGCCCACCGCCCATCCTGACCTCCTGACCTCCTGACCTCCCCTTCGTCTCAGCCGCACTGACGCTGCCGCCTCGCGCCCCCTGCTCCGCCTGGTCTTTTCCTTCTCCGGGCGTGAGCCTCCTGAGCTCAGGCCGCGGGCAGGTGCCGGGCGACACCCCGGAACCGCCGCCCGCGGATCAGGGGACGCCCTGGGCGGGAACGGGCGCCACCTTTCTTCCTGGGAACGTGGCTCCCGTTCTTCCGAAAGCATCAAGTGAGAGCCGGGAGGAAGCGACGAAAGGAACCGCTTGGAGACGACGGAGAAAGCGAAGCGAAGGGAAACTCGGGTGTGTCTTCCCGGAGAGCGACGGGCCCCTCGCGGCGCCTGAGCCGCCCGAGGCGGCTGCCGGGGAGAAAGGCGCCCGCCGTGGCCTCGCGGTCACAGGCTCTCCGGCGACCAACGTCCTGCGCTCTGCCGCAGGCCCGCGAGGCCGAGGGTTGGGTCTGACTTTCGGGCTGCGGGGCTCGGGACGCACTGCGGGGCTCGGGACGCACTGCGGGTGTCCTGGGCCACGCGGGCAGCGCACTTCGGCGTCTTCGCTTGCCGGGGGACGCGCGCGGGCAGAAACCCCGAAGCCTCGAGTGCGCCAGCCCCAGGTTCGCGTCCAGGGCCCCTCGCCCCGTTCCTCAGCCGTGGAGTGCGGGGGGCTGAGACGTCCCCGCATGAGGACGCAGCGGCCACAGACGCCTCCCCTGTCCCCACGGCTCCTCTTGCAGCACTGACCGCAGCCTCTGCGAGTGACAGCAGGTGGGAGCAGCTGCAGGTCCGAGGAGCAAGCGCGGCCGCCACCACCGATGCCACTTCCTTCCCTCTCGGGCTCCAATCTCTGATGGCTCCCCTCACCCCCGCGTGACGCAAATAAGCCACCCCACCAGGGTACGTGCGCCCCACCCGGGGTGGCTAAAGCGAGGGTGGGCACGTCCCGCCTCCCCGCTCCCTGCTCCCCGCTCCGAGGGGCCCTGGAGGGGGGGCCCCCCTCGGCAGCAGATGTGCCCCCTCGCCCTGCTCCCCGGCGGTCACCGTCGTGGCGGAGGGTGGCAGTGGAGCCGGCCCTCGTCTCAGCCTGGTGTTCTTGGCTAGCCCTTCGAGGCGGGCCACCGGCTCGCCGGCGCCACAGGTTCTGACTGCGACCTCTGTGCTCAGATCAAGGCCCCAGTTTTCCTTCTTGTCCATATTTGTTTGCAGACTGACTTTTTTCCAGGCCCTGGGTCTGTATGTTCATATTAATTCTCCCGGTTGTTATTCAAATGAATCGACACAACTTCTTTTACTTAATTTGATTTTTTGGTGGTTGTGTATTATTATTGAGAAATAGGACAGAATCATGGAAGGAGAACTGATAATTTTTTAACTGTTAAAGGTTATATAAAATTATTATTTTTCTTAACATTTTCTGATTATAAAACTACTGTATAATCATTTTACGAGATAGGAAAAGTCCAGGAAAGATTAAATCGCCAAGATAAAAAGCACAATCATGTCATCACCCCACGGCGACGACTCGACTGTCCACGTTTTGATATATTTCCTTCCAGTCTTTTTTTCCCTACACTTTTTAGTAGGAATAGTAATGCTATTTTTATCAGTGGCACCCTTCGGGGAAGGACGGGCGCTGTGCTCAGTGTCACATGCATACTAGCTAGCAGCCCCCACAACCCAGAGAGACAGGTGTAGCTGAAACTGGAAACTGAGTCGAGGAAGACGAGTCGGTCGCTAGTCTGAGCAGAGATCCCCATCCACGTGTCTTGCTCCCAGGGCAGAACTCGGAAGGCGGGGGACCCCCCAGGGAGCCTTTCGGTGGGTCTCACGGAGAGAATGAAGCGGTGGGAGGGGTGCGGGCGGCCGAGGCGATGCTCAGCGAGCCAGGCCTCTCCCGATTATTACGCGATCCGACCTACTGAAAGGAACTTCCTAATCTGCACGGAGACATTTTTCAAGAGAGCTTCATTCCTCCGTGAATCCAAAATAGCACTGCTCGTCAGACAGGTGACAAGACAGATGGAGGGAGCTACCTGCAGGCACCGATCCAGCAGGGCTGCGATGGGCAGGAGCCAGGCAATGTCCTGGTTGCCAGGGACAGCAGACAGTCACGGCAGCAGGGCCCAGGGCCATGGGCCAGACGTGGATAAATGACGGAGGTGTGTGTTGCAGGCCGTGCGCGGACCCTCGTCTGCGCGTGCGCGTGGAGAGCAGGCTCCGCCCCCCCCACCTGCTGGCGTTCGCTTCAAGTTCGCTTTTGCTTTCCTTCTTCATCTTATTTTAATACTGTGTGAAAATGTGTAGGACGTTGACTTTGTTCAGCGTATTTAGAGAGGTGTCACCTGCGTCTCCACCTCCCCAACGCCTTTTTCCTGCCCCTTCTAGAAAACCACTTTTACTCGTTTTCAACTCACCTTTCCAAGGCTTTTGTTTCTGGCAAAAATAATCAAACATCCTTGACTCTCCTCCTTTCTTACCAAAAGGTGGCATTCTACGGTATTTTATACATGTCTTTTATCTACCTACCGAATCTTTGGTTCCGAGTCTTGTTTTGAGAGAGTTCCTCTTTTTCTTTTTCTTTTTTTTTTTAACAGCTGCTGTTTTCTATTTATATAACAAATGCCCTATTGATGGATATTTGGATTGTTTATAACCTTTTGCTATTACAAATAATATCTCAATGAACGCTGTGCACATATTGCTTTGAATTTCTAGAGATTCTTAAACGTAAAATTGCTAAGTCAACAGGTGAATGCAAACGTCGCTTCACTAGTTAGTTTCAAAGGACCCTCCAGAAAGGCCACACGATTTCACACTCTCAGCCACAAGGACGGCTCCTGTTCCTGCGTGGCCTCCCCAACAGAGGCTGTCCTCGGACTTCTTAGGTTTTGCCAGTCAGGTAGATAACCAATAATATTTTCAAATACTTTTTAATTCCCTTGTCTCAACATAAGCAAGACCAAGTAGCCTCTTGGGTACTTAAAGGCCATTTGATTTTTGTTTATTTTCTAG
>NW_011888973.1:1779180-1780578 GCF_000151845.1 Pteropus vampyrus | reverse complement strand
AAAAAAACCAAGTTAACAAAGGATGGGAAAGAGAGAGAAAGAAGCTTGAACCTCCAAAATAACTAGGAGACAGAAAAATACAAATTTGAATCTAGATGTAAGCAGGAATGCGGAACTCCAAGAACAGCAGCCACTCCATGGCCGACCCCAGGACTCCAGACGTCCCCAGGGAAGGGCTGATCTTACCTGAGGGCGTGTGCTCCAGACCACTGCAGGCGGACTGGAGGGTGCCTGAGGTTGCTGGGGTCACAGCCAGAGCAGCGGCCCCTCCTCACCCAATGAACGTCGAGGGCATGTGTGATGGCTTAGTGTCCAGGCCCAAGGTCTCTTCTGAATCCAGTTCATGGGGTCGAAGGGCCCATGGGATTGGCAGTCACACTGGGAAAACAAGACAAACACCAAGCAATTAAGAACCCAAACAGAATGATACGGCGTATATTTACATACTGATATATCTACCAAATTATGCAGTAGAGACAATTAGGGAACAGTATAGTGTATAATAAGGTGTTAATCACAGGATGCAGGGCGTAAATGCAGTAGACGCTTGGGAATGGACAGTTCCCACGAGCTGGAGCCATCAGTCATGGGCGTTTTGGAGTGAGGCGGGGGTCGGCAGCTAGGTTTTCCTCTCTGGCGTGAAGACTGTGTGTGGGGGGGCAGGAACCTTCCTCCGCCCCTCTGAGGTTCTTCCCACTGGTCTAATGTCCAATCGACGTGAAGCAGATCGACAAGAGAAAGTAACCAGATTTAATTACAGACGTATGCATGAGAGCCCCGCGTGCACGAGAGCATCGGAGACCTCACGTACACCACAGGCTCGGGCACAGAAAGTTAAAACGGCATCCTGAGCTCAGGACGAGATGAGGCACCTTGGGGCTCTGGAGGGGAGGAGAGTCACTGCAGGATGATAAGACAGTAATGAGATGTTTGCCCTGCTCTATAAATAGGTCGTAAAATGTTATTTCTACCTCTTATTATGGGCCAACACCCTAATTTAAGCTCTTTAAGGGAGAGGTAGTTTTCTCATGAGTCTGCAGGGTCTCAGCGGGCTCCCCGCTCATGATAATTCCCAGGCCCGAGGGGCAGGTCGTGGGGAGGCCTCTCCTGAACCAGTTTCAGTTGTTAAGGGGGCTTTTGCCAAAGCGGACTAAAAATGATCAGGACAGAGGCCGTACTTTGGTGACTGTAAGGTATTTAATTGACGTGTTTCTTAGGAATGTCTCAGTTTAGCCAGCAGAGGGCAAGAGAACACAGAAACCGTTCCAAGATTGACGGTTTTGGGAATGCTTGAGAGAGGACTGTACGGCTGTCTGCAAACATAACAACAAAAACCGTCGCGAATGTGGCTCTTTTGAAAGAATATCTTTAAAAACTATATTTTAAAAAATATATATT
>NW_011888973.1:1777169-1778757 GCF_000151845.1 Pteropus vampyrus | reverse complement strand
TTTAAGAAACACTTTTATTTGAAGATCTCACAGAAATAGTCTCCGAAACTCTAATAAACACACATAGCAGTGATTAGTTTTATAAATCCCAGAAATAGGTTAAAGAATGCGATGCCATTGTAAACAGAGCATGCGATGACGTTTGTTAAATGGACTAACGAACGTCCAGACGTTAAGTGGGTTGTTTATTAGAAACGAGCAGGTATTCTGTCCCCCAGGTGAGGTGGGCAGGGCGAGAGCGGGAACCGCCCTTTCCAGCACATGAGGGCAAGAGCCGGCTTGGACCTCCCCAAACTCCCGAGGCCAGTGGCCAGGGGTCTGTGTCCTCGTGTCCATCGGCAATCCCTCTCATGCTGCTCATGCCCCGCCTCACCCCCAACTGCAGATCAAATGAAGCCATAAGCCCACAGACTCCAGACCAGATAGAAAAATTATAACAAAGTTCCTACAGGCATTCAAACTGTGCCGTTCTCACACTTAACTTGGGGGGATGGGGGGCGGAGCGCAGAGTATAAATCTACTGAAAACCGGGGTTCTGGCTCCAAGGTGGACATTCTCTCTGCATAAACCACGAACCTCTCTCGTCTATGGTATTTTTCATCTACGAAATAGAGGCGCGAGGCTGGGCGACCTCGGAGATGCCTACCATCTCAGAGACCCTGAGATTCCGTTCGTCCTGTCCCCATCTTCCAGTTCTGCATCTCAGTTCATGTGCTCAGGAAAACAGTCACCCCTCGGTACCCTGGGGGGAGGTGGCATTGGTTCCAGGACCGCTGGGGATACCAAAATCCTGCGACGCTCAAGTCCCTTTGATCCAACGGAGCGGTATTTGCATCTGACCTTTGCACATCCTCCCATACGCTTTGAGTCATCTCTAGATTGCTCATCATGCCTAATACGATGGATGGAAAGGCGGCGTAAACCGTTGTCACACCATGTTGTTTAGGAGAGGATGATAAGGAAAAAAGTCTGCACATGTTCAATCAGAGGCAACCATCATAGACCTAATTACATAGTACACATCAGCAGAAGTCTAACTTCTTGTTGAACATTTTTGATCTGTGACTGGCTGAATCCACAGACGTGGGGGCCATAGATGCAGAGGGCCAGCTGCATGTGACTTGAGACGGGACTCTCGAGGACTGAGAAAATTACTTTCCACCAACAGAATTTCAGACCTGGAAGCGGATACAGGGAAATCGTTTTATCTTCCTTCCCATGCTGAGGAGGAGGATTTGGGTGCCATTCAAACGACCCTGTTATGGGCTAGCTTCTGTCTGGGAATACGGGCTGCTCTACACGCCCCTGAGCCCACGGAAGCTTCGTCCTCAGGGCTCCTAGGCCACTGAGTGACCACAGCAGCAGCTAAGAGATGGAATGAGGAAGGAGCTCGAACAGTCCTTCGGGCAGCGGTGTGACAGGGCATTTCCCTCCCGCCCAGACTTCAGACTGTCTGCAGCGGCTGAAATGCTCTCAGCTCCAAGCGACAGAAGCTCCAACCACAAGGAATGAGAAGTTCAAAGCGAGGTCCTTTCGGGGGTGGTCAGCAGCTCAGTGGTTTCATCCACAGAATTAACACCTGCTAAAC
>NW_011888973.1:1772730-1775844 GCF_000151845.1 Pteropus vampyrus | reverse complement strand
CTCCAACCACAAGGAATGAGAAGTTCAAAGCGAGGTCCTTTCGGGGGTGGTCAGCAGCTCAGTGGTTTCATCCACAGAATTAACACCTGCTAAACGTGAGATGTCTGCCAGGCCCCAGACAGCCCGGCCTCACGTAACAGCTCCATGAGCAGGGCGGGATGAGCAGGCAAACGTAGCTCTTCTGCTAGAGCTCTGGCTCTTCTCAGGGGGAAAAATATTCTCCCCAGCTGACTTGTTCTCATATTTCCTTGGCCAGAACTAGATCATGTTTATTTCTCACAGTTCTGGAGGCTGGGAAGTCCAAGATCAAGGTGCCAGCCAAACGCAGAAGTCCTCAACAGGATACTAGCAAACCAGTTCAACGGCATAGTAAAAGGATCATACGCCATGGTTGAGTGGGATTCATCCCTGAGATGCAAAGATGCTTCAGCCAACGCAAATCAATAGATGCGATACACTGCATTACGAAATGAAGGATAAAAATCATATGATCATCTCAACAGATGCCAAAAAGCGTCTCTTTTATAAGGGCACTAATCCCACTCGTGAAGGCTGCACCCTCACGACCTGATTACCCCCCGAAGACCCTCCTCTAAAAACCATCGCTTTGGGGATTGGGGCTTTGGATTTGGTGTGTGTGTGTGTGGGGGCGGGTGGGTGCACGAACGTTCGGCACTCACCAAAGGAGTTTGGGCCTATTTCGTTTTCTGCTCGTTGCTTAGCTTGCTGTGTTTCTTGCTCTTCTGCTGAAAGAAATCTCTGTGTCGAACACGCAGTCAGATTATTCCCAGGGAGGCGCCTGGAGACGCTTCCTGGGGAAGCCGGTTTTTGCAGCACAGCCCGCTCACTGCCCTCTGGGGCCAGAACTGTACCAGCTGCCAAATTAATCTCTTCTTTCCAAAATGTATCGCATAGTTCATTCTGGGCTTCTAGCCGCTCGAGAATTTAGAGCCAGAACCGCAGACAAAGGGATTTTAACTGCATGCTGATCGAATGTCATAACTATTGAGTGTCCTGTACCTGTGTGCTTTTTTTAAAACAACGCCTCTAGGATTCCGAGACTGCCCCGTGAGTGAAATCCACTTTGTAACTCACCAAAAAACCCTCCAATCTATGAGCAACTTCTTATATTCTCTTCCATGAGACGTTGGGCTGTGTCTTTCTATCCTCTGGAATGCGCAGGAATACAATACACTGAAATGAGTGGTCTGCAAAATTGGTTAACCTATTTTTAACTTTAAGTGGTGATTTTTACTTCCTTAATGAGGAATAAGGGTCATTGTTTGCAAAAGTGGCTTATCTCACAGAGCACAGCTGTTATGCCTCATGTTAAACCATGCAGAGCCGTATCAGAAAGTCACCTTCTCCAACAGAGAGCTTTAAAAAGAAACACCCAAAGACAACAAGGACGTGGCCTGACTTTCGAGGTCATCTAACGCGATAAAGAGCTGTTTTCCGTGAAGGCAGCGATGCCCCGCCAAGCCCGCAGCACCCTGGGACTCAGAGTAGCCAGGGCGGGCTGCAGCGTCCATGGGACGATCGCTAAGACCAGTGCAGCATCCAGAAATATGGCCTCCTGTCCCCAACGGGAAGGTTTTGTGTCCGTCAGGGTAAGGCATTCTCTGAAGGAGCGATTAACGAGAGGGAAGGTAACAAAAGGTGGAAGGCAGTTGTCACTATTTTAAGTGCAGTATCTAAATGGTAAGGCAAACATACATATGTTTTGGAAGTGATGAAGTGGCCTTCTGTCACCTAGCTTACTCTTCGGTCCAACTGCCTCTTCTTGATTTCAACCAAAGAGTTTATGTATTTCTCCCTTTTCAAAAACCCGTTCGACCCGTCTGAAGTTATAAAACAGAGAAACAAATATCCTACTATTCTTGTTCTCTAGTGACAAGCCTCTCAGCTGCTAGAGTCTTTCCCACGCAGCGGGTGCCCCTGAAAACCCTAACCCCCTGTTCACCTCCTCGGTTACACACACGCTGACCCCCAGGCCCCACGAGTGTCCTGACCACTGCTCGGTCCTCACGCAGGCCCGGAAGCCCCCGACAGGCACGTGAGCATCCCTAAGCCTGCCGGAAGTCGTAGGCGAGACGCGCTGTAACCGTGAATGCAAGCGCAAGGTCGAGGTGTTTAGACAGACTCCTTTACCGAAGTGTAGCAGAGTGCAGAAAGGTGCCAACGTTTTAAGAGAGCGGCTCAATGCAGACTGCAATCAAAGAAAGAGGACTCTACCGAGGGAGCTGTCGGCCTACAGTTAGATGTTTTAGGGGGCGAGAGGGGCCAGCGAGGGGACAACCATGGCACCAAAGACAGCTTGGCACGAGTCCCCAGAGTCCGAGCAACACGGGGACTGGCACTCGATTCTCGCCTGAAAGGGCGTGGGATGGGGGCCTGGCTGGAGCGGCCGGAGCAAGGAGACCACGCCCACAGTTCGAGGGTCATCACCACAGGTGCCCCCGAAGGACGCCCGCTGGACGAGGACCCAGGGCAGGACTCTGGAATTCGACCCGACGTGAAGAAAGCGGATGGAAAGGACAGCGCTTGAGCCAGAAGGCAGTGCGCTGGGTGGTCCCGTGGGATGGAGGGGCGGGGCCGGCCTCAGAAATGCACCAGGGGACAGGGCCCAGCATTCAGATCTTCCCCAGGACAAAGGAGACACCCACCGACAGCGCCAGCCAGGTTAAAGGGTGGCCCACGACCAGACCCTCGAGGAGACAGAGGAGGGGATGGGGGACGGAAGGGACAGACCCCACAGCTGCTCTGGGGACTGCAGCTCTGGCCTGGGCCGAGCTCAGACGGCGGGGGATAGGGCATGGGACAAACTCTGAGTCAATCAATCAGCACTGGAGTTTTTCATGTTGGAAAACGAGACTGCCATAGTGACCGACAGCGACCAGACACAGACGGCAGTCGCCCAGGATGCCCACAGAGCCGGAGAGGAAAGCCCCAGGGTTGCTCATTCCCTGAGCTGGTCATGGGGTCCACACGTCCGCAGCCGGCAGGGGAAGATGGCTTGCTGGCTTTCGGCAGGACGACACCCAGCCTGGCGCTGCTCGGGCTCCTACGCGGGATTCTGGGTGAGCGGACAAGCCTTTCGTCAAGGTCAAAGGG
>NW_011888973.1:1769644-1769995 GCF_000151845.1 Pteropus vampyrus | reverse complement strand
CCTGCCCTGCTCGCGCCGACTTCTCAAAGCGACAGCTGAAACCGGGTCTCAGGAGCGGGTCACGGACGTGGATTCTTTGCTAGGACACATGGGAGTCAGGATCGGGCCGTGATGGGCCGTCGCCAGGTTCGCTGTCCATTCCCTCTGAAAATGCTCCAGCTTCGCGCCTCGTAACCTCCTTCGTTGCTGGTTTCCATCTCGGCTACATTTACACCAAAAACTGAGCCAGTGTCCTCGCTCTGTCCCGCGCGACCTTGGCCCTCCCACCGGGCCCCGCCCTCTGTCCATCTGACCGGGCTCTGGCTAGCGGAAGGGCTTCTGGCACTGTTTTAGATCATCTGGGACAAGTTA
>NW_011888973.1:1766863-1768769 GCF_000151845.1 Pteropus vampyrus | reverse complement strand
GCGTTCAAGGTCGCCCAGAGCCGGGCAGGCCGAGCTCACGGTCCTGGAGCGCGTTCAAGGTCGCCCAGAGCCGGGCAGGCCGAGCTCACAGTCCTGGAGCGCGTTCAAGGTCCCCAGTCGGAACTTCTGCGCCTGCCCTGCTCGCGCCGACTTCTCAAAGCGACAGCTGAAACCGGGTCTCAGGAGCGGGTCGCGGACGTGGATTCTTCGCTAGGACACATGGGAGTCAGGATCGGGCCGTGATGGGCCGTCGTCAGGTTCGCTGTCCCATTCCCTCTGAAAATGCTCCAGCTTCGCGCCTCGTAACCTCCTTCGTTGCTGGTTTCCATCTTGGCTACATTTACACCAAAAACTGAGCCAGCGTCCTCGCTCTGTCCCCCGCGACCTCGGCCCTCCCACCGGGCCCCGCCCTCTGTCCATCTGACCGGGCTCTGGCTAGCGGAAGGGCTTCTGGCACTGTTTTAGATCATCTGGGACAAGTTACAGCGAAAGCCACATTTCCGAAACGACAAAGTGGGCGTCAGGGGCCGACGGCCGCTCTGAGGGCAGAGAAGGTCCAGGTCCCAAGACCCAAGCTCGGCCGCCGGGGCCAGAGCAAAACCGAAGGTCGGTTTTTACTCTTCTTTCAAAACGTCCCGCGAAAATGAAAAGGCGAAACACTAGCTGTAATGAACGATGATCGAAATTTGTTTATTGTGGTAAAAACACAAACATCGACTTGACCGCGCGGACCGTTTCTAAGTGCGCAGCGCAGGACCGTCGATGACACGCGCCTCGCCGTGGGCGGATGTCCATGCCGGCTTGTCTCGCAGCTCTGACCCTGTGCGCTTGGGCGGCTCCCCTCCCACGGGCCCTGGCCACTGCCGCCGTGCTCTCTGTTTCCAAGGGTCTGACGGCTCTAGGGCTGCTCATGAGTGGCACCAGACAGTACTGTCCTTTGGCCACTGGCTCATTTCACAGAGCGTGACGTCCTCAAGGCTCATCCGTGTCCAGCATGGTTATCAACATTTTTAATCAAAATCATGTAAATAAAGTGATAGTTTAAGTTTTGGAAACTATTCTTAAATACTATTAAATTTTTTATTTAAAAAAATATGAATCACAGCCCTCAGCAGCATGCAGGCTCGCCCCTCGCCCCACCCCCTCAAACAGGAAGGAGGTCCGTGGCCTGCAGCCACAGCGCCTCAGGGCTGGGTGTTCGGCTGAGGCGAGGTCCCAGGCAGGGGCCAGGCAGGGGCACGAGGACTTGGCCATTCCTGCTCAACAGAAGACTCCTCTCCTGGCAGCCAGGGCGCCCCAGATCCCCGCGGGGCGGGGCGGGACGTTCTCAGAGCTGTGTCGCAGCCCGGGGCTCCCTCTTCCCCAAGTCCCTTCCTCCCCTTCCTCCCCAGCTGTCGGATCTGGTTTGTGGCCTGACGGCTTCCGGCTTCCGGTGTCCACTCCCGCTCCCTCTTCTCTGTGTCTTCTGCAGGCCTCGCCCCAAACCACTCTCTCGCACATCTCTCTGTCCTGGCGTCTGCTTCCTGCAGACCCCAACCTGGCCCAGCATGCCAGCACTCAGCAGCCACCGAGGCGACGGCGTCAAGCATCGGAACTGCGTTTGACTCACATTCCATCCGTCCAGGCCCACGTATGCACGAGTGTAAATAGGGACGAACATTGCCAACTATTCCACGGCCACCATATGCAACTGCTGTGATCATGTGCTCGGGGACCCCGGACGAGAACCCTAGGAGAAGCTAGGACACAGACACTCGGCACCACTGACACACGGGGCTGCGTTGTGCACGAACCCGCCGCCGTCACGCTACGTGGGCGCAGGCCCCCCCCAGCGGTCTTCTCTTCACCCACCGTTTCTGCCACTGGGATCCGCAGGCCAGAGCCAAGTCCACCTCCAACGGCCGCA
>NW_011888973.1:1765223-1765953 GCF_000151845.1 Pteropus vampyrus | reverse complement strand
GTTTGTGGCCTGACGGCTTCCGGCTTCCGGTGTCCACTCCCGCTCCCTCTTCTCTGTGTCTTCTGCAGGCCTCGCCCCAAACCACTCTCTCGCACGTCTCTCTGTCCTGGCGTCTGCTTCCTGCAGACCCCCACCTGGCCCAGCATGCCAGCACTCAGCAGCCACCGAGGCGACGGCGTCAAGCATCGGAACTGGGTTTGACTCACGTTCCATCCGTCTAGGCCCACGTATGCACGAGTGTAAATAGGGACGAACATTGCCAACTATTCCACGGCCACCATATGCAACGGCTGTGATCATGTGCTCGGGGACCCCGGACGAGAACCCTAGGAGAAGCTAGGACACAGACACTCGGCACCACTGACACACGGGGCTGCGTTGTGCACGAGCCCGCCGCCGTCACGCTACGTGGGCGCAGGCCCCCCCCAGCGGTCTTCTCTTCACCCACCGTTTCTGCCACTGGGATCCGCAGGCCAGAGCCAAGTCCACCTCCAACGGCCGCAGTGCTGACCACGCAGACCGTCGGGGCGTTGGAGCCCCATCACCTGCTGTTCAAAAGGACTTCGGGCAAAGGGTGTGGCTGAGCGTTCCCGTGGGTCCTGAGCAGCACCGGAGCCGACAGCGGATGTGTGCGGACGTGGCTGTCCTGCGCCGGAGCCGTGCCGTGGGGCCCAGGGACAGAGGGCCCTGTGCGATCCCTCGTAGATTTATTTTCTGTGTTTGTGAAATA
>NW_011888973.1:1753235-1764353 GCF_000151845.1 Pteropus vampyrus | reverse complement strand
GGACGAGAACCCTAGGAGAAGCTAGGACACAGACACTCGGCACCACTGACACACGGGGCTGCGTTGTGCACGAGCCCGCCGCCGTCACACTACGTGGGCGCAGGCCCCCCCCAGCGGTCTTCTCTTCACCCACCGTTTCTGCCACTGGGATCCGCAGGCCAGAGCCAAGTCCACCTCCAACGGCCGCAATGCTGACCACGCAGACCGTCGGGGCGTTGGAGCCCCATCACCTGCTGTTCAAAAGGACTTCGGGCAAAGGGTGTGGCTGAGCGTTCCCGCGGGTCCTGAGCAGCACCGGAGCCGACAGCGGATGTGTGCGGACGCGGCTGTCCTGCGCCGGAGCCGTGCCGTGGGGCCCAGGGACAGAGGGCCCTGTGCGATCCCTCGTAGATTTATTTTCTGTGTTTGTGAAATATAGGTGTCTAAAGCACACAGCTCAGGACAGGCAACCACCTTGCCCGCATCTCAGGATGGTGCTGACGCCTTAAATGGCGTCCGAAGGAATAAAAGGGAGGCAACTGTGGCACCTGAGCACAAGGGGGACACCTGGTAGCCAGAAGCTTCCAGCGATCTTGGCTGCACCTGCCCCTTAGCTGGCTCCAGCCGGAGGGGAAGCAGGGGGACTGTTATGGCGTGAACGATTCTAAGACCCACGGAGCCAATTGAGATGAATTATGAGCCTTTATTAGCCAGCTGGCGACGGACTCTCTACCACGCAGGGCTAGAGGAGATCAGCCCTGAGCTTCCAGAGCAGGCAGCTGATAAAGCTCAAGACCATATCCTGGTGGTCTCCTGAACAAGCCAGCAGATTACAGAAGTGGAAGTTGGCTTTTAGCATATCTTTGCCCGGAACACCACCCTTAATTAAGAAGTAAATGGATTACAGAAGCAGACATTGGCCATTTACATATTTTATACAATACACTTCCTAAACCACACCCAAGCAAGTAGGACAACTTCTGATATCTAAAGATATTTCTTCCCTGTAGCTAACTTAGCTAGTTTGCTCACTTGAAAATTTTCCACCCTTAACAGGGACAAGTACGTGGCACAATGGCTGCCGAGGGGATGCTTGCCGAATCACTGAAGCCGGCTAACGCAGCAATTCCCGACGCGGGACCTTCCTCCGCGCTCTCCTCGACATTGTCCGACTCTCTTTCGAAACCTCCGATGAACCCCCTCCATGCGAACCCCCTTGCATTTCAGACGCAGAACGCAACTGCACGAAGGTGCTTAGCACGCGTCGTGAACTCGAGAGGTGGCTGATCCCAGTTCGGTTAGACCCAAAATGCAGATTAGTCTATATTCTAAGAGGTTCTTAAAAGTACAAACTCTATGTTTATTTTGGTTTCATCACGAAAATTCCACTGCCGGTCAAGGTAGAGTCATAGGGACTATATTTATCTTCTCGTCTTAAATAAGAAAAGTGGACAAATACATGAAACAACTATTTCACGCATCGGAGACAGGCAGAGCAGGTCCACGACCTCTGAGAAAAAGAAAATAAACGGTCGGCCCCGAGACTGCTCCAGGTCACTGCCCGGAGGTTCCGGCGGCAGTGCCAAGAGCGGGCCCCAAACAGACCCCAGAAGTCTCGCTGGGTCGAGAAGCAGACATTGGCTGGGCTGGGCAAGTAGAATTTTCAGGACAAATTACCAGAAAGGTGGCAGCTGCTGAGAAAGAGAGAGAGAGAGAGAGAGAGAGAGAGAGAGAGAGAGTGTGTGAGTAAGTAGCGGAGAAGATGCACAGAGAAACGGCCTCTGTGTTGCCCGAGTCCTTCCCTGCGTGTGTGAGAAGAATCTGCCCGAGGCCAGGAGAGGGGCCGCGGGAAGCCAGGAGGCCTGACGACGCCCAGAGCTCGCACACGGGGTGGGTGGGGACGGTGTGCGTGGCACGGGCTGAGTGGGGGAGGGTTTGTAACACAGGAGGCACTGGGCAGAACCCTCGGATTGTCCCTCGACTGGAGGCAGTGCCAGGCCCGCCCTCCAGCTGACTCCCGGTCCCTCACCTATGTGCCAGGATGAACTCCAAGGCCATTTAAAGGAACATGACAAAATGAAATGTTCAAAAATGTATTTGTAATGTCTAACATCCAATCGTAAGTTACCATGAATACCTGGAGAAATTCCAGTTAAAGAAACAAAACCAGAAAAATAACGCAGAACCAGAAATGAAAAAAACATGATGGAATTAGAAAAGATGTTGAAACAGTTATTATAAATATATTCATAGTCAAGAAGGTAGAGGAAAACACGACCATTATGAAAGAAATGGAAGATATCAAAAAGACCCAAATGAGATGAAAAATACAATGTCTGGAAGAAAAATATACTGCACGAGATTAATAACAGGTTATAACGCTGCAGAAGAAAATATCACCGAGCTTGAAGAAACAGCAGTAAAACTATCTGTGGTAGGCAGAATTCTAGGACGTCCTCTCAAGATTCTGTGCTCCTGGAGTATACACCCACAAATCCACGGGACTGTGAAGGACAGGTCTCGCTCCGGTGATTACGAGACGTTTTATGACACAGGTGAGGTGGAGAAAGGGCCCAGGAGCCCTTTGGAAGCTGCGAGTTTCTCCCAGTGACCACGGAGAGAAAGCCAGCGTTCAAGAGCAGGAGGAATACAAAGCTGGCTCCACAACGGAGGCCCCACGCGGTGAGGAGATTAACTGTCAGCGACCAGCCGGCCTGGCAGGAGACGCCGAGCCTGAGACGAGGCCGCCATCCGTGGTCGGCACCTCGGCCTCTGCCTCGCGAGGTCCCGAGGAGAACCGTGGACCCACTGTGCCAGCTCCTGACTCGCAGAACTGCGGGCTGGCACCTGGGGCAGCCGCCGTGCCAAACGCACGCGGAACCCACTTCTCCTCAGGTAAGACCTGCTTCCTGTTCGTTAGCTTTTAAAAACGGGAGAAGTTGAAATTAGTTTATTATTCGATTTACTGAAGGAGACTTTACTCGATAAACTATATCGAACCTAAAAAAGACAGGGCCTGCAAGGAGATCATAAAACTTGACCTAATACCAGACACTTTCTTAGATATTATTAGCAGATTCTTAACCTCAAAGAGCCTCATTTCATTAACAAATATCCAATATTAACCACTCCGTAAAAACACACTAACTTATTTTAATTATTATTCGAGACCATCTGCCAAAAAATTGTTTCCAAAATATAAAACTCCGATGCTGTTGTAGGAAGCCTCTGTGATAACCTCTAGTGCCCCCACTGTCTGATGGCCCCACTGCCCCTGTGTGCCCCCTCGCCCTGAGTGTGGGCTGGACCTATTGGCTCACTTGAAATGAGCAGAATATGGTGGAAGTGATAACTACAAAAAGCCTGGCTTCTGCCTGGGTTTTCTGTCTCTCTGTCTCTGTCCCTCTCACCATTGGCTCTATGTGAAGGCAGTTGCCGGGTCATGAGGAGACCCTGTGGCCAAGCCCAACTGGCCATGTGACTGAGCGACCCCAGCCGACGGCTCGACTGCAGCCTCCTGAGAGCGCTGAGCGGGGGGCGCCCAGCTGAGCCGGGGGCGCCTAGCTGAGCCGCGCTCAGACGGATTCCTGACCCACAGGGATTCTTTGAAACCTCTGCGGGTTGGAGTAATTTGTTACACGGCAGCACAGAACTAAGACGGCCATTATTCAGCAGTTTAGATAACTTATGCATGAAGAAGTTCTGAACGCCCTTTCTACGAAATGCGGGGGGAAATAATTCTGCCGGCGACTTTGTGTGCCACAGCGTTTTCATGGGTCAGAACACAAGTCGACGCGCACTGCGCTGCTGCATGCAGCAGATTCAGCTTCTGTAATAACCTGGCACCATGATGTATTCAGCTATTGTCACCAATGAGCAATGCGGTTCAGAGAGAGTTTACCAGAAACCAGGGTAACGCTTCCATTTTATAATCTTAGGGAATTATTAGTTTGTTTTTTCAGTGTTCCTGAGAGGTAGCTTTCATTGCTAATGTTAGGTTCGAGTTAAACTACTTTCTACCCACACAAACGGGCAGACCTACGTGATGACTCACCAATACTCCCACTGAACAGAGAGCTGCAACAGCCCTTTGCCATCTGGCTAAGATGGCGCCTTCGGGCTCACGCCCCAGGGCTCCCTGGAACCTAACAATCACACCAGACTGACAATACATGTAAGTGCTGCTGGCCAGACAATAACATCTGGGCTGGAGCCACGAGACGGAGGTGAGCGCAATCAAATAACACTGGTAGACCAGTTTACCGTTTATAATATTGTCATTCACTGTTTCGTTTCTCATCCCAAATCGTGTGTGCTAGATGTTATTTTTATTACAAGGCCCCTTCGACATGGTACATTCTTTGCCATGAATTTGGGACAGGCTTTGATAACTCTAGAATACAAGGACGATTTGCCATAGCACAGCTGTTGATCCCGTAAACCATGAAATGGCTGCGTAAAAAGTAAACAGATCCATCGAAATGAGAAAGCCGTGCCACCCCACCGCCTTTGCGACCCGCCCTTGGCTGGACTCGGGGATTGTTTCTATTCCACGATGCGTCAGATTTTTTTTTCTTTTTGGTAGCTTTACTCTGGCTTAATGAGCCAAATTCTTTGAGCCAACCAAATACCTTCCCCACCAGCCCCATAAACAAAATTGCCGGGATTTGCTATGGGAAAAGGCATCTGATGACATGGTAACGAGGGCCTACTGTGGAATTTTCGTCTGCAGAAATTTATGGCCCCATTCGTCACGGCGTCATATGCCTCCTAGAGAAAGTGGCAGTGGGTAGTTTATTCCTGTCTAGAAATTGATGTGTAGCCAGGGGTAACCTGTGCACGTCTACATCGGCCTGAAGCAGGGTGTGAAACGTCCCTGTGAATCAAAGGTGCTCCAGTGTTTTTAAATCACAGAAAGTCAGAACAGGCTGCAAGGAGCCAGCTTTCTAGTGAGGCCGCACTTTGCTGGACTATGTGCCTTGACCTGTTCTTGCCCCATTTCCTGGGCTGAATGTCCTCTTCAAGTCTTTGGACTCTAATGTAAGATTTGTGAACCAGCTGAGTTTTGGAAGCTCCCTGAGCTGCACGAGGCATGTTCCTGATGGCGTTAGGAGACACAGTTACCCGGAAGGATATCTTGTCTATGGCCGGCAGTGACTCATCAAAATTAGCTGACAGAAAGGAAACATCTGAATGAAAAGGAAAACAGGTTACATATTGTTCTAATTTCCGCTCCCCCCGATTTCCCTTACATTAGAGCTCCTGGTGTGAAGCTGGGCACATGGCCATCTGAAACAGATATTCCTCAGGAGCTCACCAGTAGACACGATCATATGTCCAAGTCCGGGCCAGTGAGATTTAAGCGTAAGTGTTACATGCCCTATGTGAGAAGTGTCCTGCTGGCTGGGATGCAGACGAGATGGCTGGAGCACAAGTAGCCACCTGAACCACGAGGCTGAACCTGTGCATGCGGGAGATGGAGCAATAGCACAGAGGAGCCTTGACCCCTGAACCATGAACGCCCTCTCTGCCGCCCTGAACTATCTCTAAACTTCATTTATGTGACGGAAAAATAAACCGACGTCTTGTTTATGTCGCTACCATTTTGGATTTCCCATCACTCAGAGCAGAATCTGACAAAGAAAGAATATTTGAATCTCGTTTAATAGAATTAGGTAGGTGTGTACGCCCACGTGCGTGTGGTGGGGGTGGGGGAGTCGGGTGCAGCCCCCCGGCATCCGTTCTCCCTTTTTAACATCACTCTGACTTCCTCTGGGTGACTCGCCCCCTCCTCGCTGCATGATGCCACGGTGGACTGAGCACAGGGGCACGTCCCTTCTTTAACGGACTCCAGAGTGTCCCCGGGGCATCATCAGGTCCTTCTTTTCGCCGCCCTGTTCCAGCGGGATGCAAGGCAGAGCTTCTTAAAATGCTGTCCTAAGTATTCTCCGTTTCTTGACTATGCTCCCCCATGAAGGAATTTATCATCCACGTCAATTTCTGCCTCTCTAAACAGCCATTAGAAGAGTTTCTGTCATCACCGAGCCAAAGGGAAAAGCATTCGTAGAGATGTGGCGTCAGCCTAGGGTGGAGCCCGGTGGGGAAGCTGCTTTGTCCTGGCACCCCAAGTCACACCACCACCTCTGTCTGGACAGTGAAACGGCCTCTGTAAGTGGAGTCTGTGCCGATCTGTGCAATCGTGTTTAACGAGAAGCAGCTCTCATCGTCGTGGGAGGGAGGCGCTGGCCCCTGTGGCTTGGGAACTATCCTGAGACTCCTCCAGGCTAGTTGGCCTCGCCTCCCATTCAGCTTTCCAGAGCCTGCACTGTGTGTATGGAGAAGGGTCACAGAGCAGACGCAGCATCACAGGGGCCGATGGCCCGAGGGACACACCGGCACAGAGGTACCCAACGAGAGTTCCCTCCAAATTAGCAGCGAGCACATTGAGCGCTTCCGGCGAAATGTCATCGAGCCTTGGAGGTTACGTGCCGGGAAATGGCCCCCTTGTGATAGACATCTCCAGGGCTTGTGTCAGGTGACTGGTTAGGCAGGACAGGGGCTCGGAGGTCTTCCTCTGACCAACAGCGGTCACCTCGTGTGTCGTGTACCAGAGCCCTCGATCCATAAAGATGGAGAAAGCCCGGGATTCGCTGGGCACAACAAACAGGTAGTGGTTTCTTCTTTTAAATGGAACAAACAGGTAGTGGTTTCTTCTTTTAAATGGAACAAACAGGTAGTGGTTTCTTCTTTTAAATGGACAAGGACAGGACCGTTCTCTCTGAGTCCCTCACAGTCACCCGGACACAGCATTTAATCAATCGTGGGGCATGTGCCCCTTCTGAAGCTGGGAAGTAGCTCTCATAATAACAAGGCCCTATATTCCACGTCATGCTGGGGTAGCTGATGGGTCGCCATGAGGGGCCTCTACACCTCCTGAGGCTCGCCAGGCCTGTCCTAGCGACTGTGTGTGGGGTCTGTGCTACGGATGCCACACCACCTCCTGCTGCGGCAGGAAAGCCCCTGCCCCCACCCAGGCCTCACCCTTCCCTCAGGCCAGGGCATAAGGAGGGGTGGGTGGCCATTCAATGTCTTCCAGTTTGACTCGCTGCACCCCGGAAAGTGGGCATCTCTTTTAAGAGATTAGGTGCCAAGAGGGCTCAATTCTGATGACTGATTGAGTTGAGGCCTCTTACAGTTAGGGAAATTAGGGTGCATTGCTCCTAACGGTAACAAGGTTGCAATGAAGAAAGCTTAGCCAACCTGAAGACCCCATGATTCTAAAAACTACAATAAATTTACTCCTGAAATATTTAATGTATACATACTTTTTGCCCAACTCCCAATATGCTGGGAATTCATCTGTGCATAAAGACATGACAACCCCTGATGGCCAGAAGCACAGAGAGGGGGGGGGACAGTGCGGACCGTGCCGGTCAGGAGAGGTTTCACTGTGCAGGCTCCGCGTGAGCAAAGAGCTGAAAGCGGTGGCAGAGTCACTCACGCAGGACCCAGGGGAACAGTGGTCCAGGCAGGAGGGAAAGCAAGTGCAAGGACCCCGAGCCGGGAGCAGCAGAGGGGCCACGGAGCCAGGGTCAGAGCAAGCGGGAGCGAGCCGGAGAGGACGAGACCACGGGGTCAAGGCCAGGAGGGTTTCGTAGGACCCTGGAGGGACCTGCGTGGAAATGGGCGTCACGGGAGCATTTTGAGCAGAGAAGAGAAGAAGCCTGACTTACGCCTTGTTAGGAGCCCTCTGTCTGTGACCGGCCACTCACATCATCACTGTCATAGCCGCCCGACCGGAGGAGTGCCGGCGGAGCAGTGGGAAGAGAGAGGAAGGAGAGCATCGGGACGGAGAGGCGCACGGGTGGCGACGGGGGTGTGATGAGCAGCAGAGGAGAGAGGGCGGGGTCCACCTCCGCTGACGGCGAAGGCGCCATCGCCACCGTGGAGATGGCGGTGTGTGAGCTCAGGCGCCTGGCGGCTCGCAGCCCGACCACCTTCGCAACCCGGAGGCTTCTACAGCCAGAGGCGTCGTGAGCTGGCTCGCGAAGTTAAAATGTGACCCAAAGAGATGACTCGTCGTCACTTTATTGTGTCATGAGGTCCCACGGTCTTTAGGAACATTCTGCCAGACATGCTCCATCATGTTATCATTTACGTCCCATACTGGTGTCTGCTTTTAATAACATTGTAAGCTGCTTTACATACAGGCATCCACGTGCCAGTGACGTGATATCATGCACCCGTTTTATAATCGGCCCTTGGAATATCCCAAGACACACAAGCACGTAAGGGAAGAAGATAAAGAAATTCCAAAGTCCGATGCTGGGCAAATGGAGAGAAAGGGGGTTTCTGACAGGCAATATCAGAGAAACCGGCCCTTCGGGCAGCGTCCCCGTCCTTGGGAGAGACGGGTGGGTGGGGTGTCGTGATGGGTGTCTTTTGGGGGCGCCCTTACGTCTGCTCTGCCTATTTGATTCCCAAATTAACACTCGTTCATCGCAACTTTTTCCTAAAAATTACAGGAGAATGTGAAGTCAGAAATCTTTCCTTTCTACTCCTCCTAACCACAGTCACGACGAACAGTGAGATGTTTGCGCACGTCTCATTCCTTACGTAGAAGTCTGTATTTCGCATAGAAGCGCGTCACGCGTACACGCACACGCGACGTTGTTTAAACGATGGAACGGCTGGCACGCGACACTCATTCTCCTCTCACACTTACGTTCTCGCGGTCTTCTCTCCGATTAGGACGGACAGACGTGCGTCACTCTTCATTTCTGTTGTATTTTTTTTTAACAGATTTTTAAAAAGCTGCGGTAAAAGAAACAAAACATCCAGTTCAGTGCGTTAACCATTTTTAAGCGTACTTAAAAGTACTCAGAAAGGGACCTAGCGTGCCAGAAGCGTTGACTACAGGACAAATTATATTTCATGACGAGGGTGTACCACAGCTCATGGAACCGGCTCCCTACGAATGGACAGCTGCTCAGAGGCAGGCAGTCGCCAAGGCGAGAGAGACGCATCGGCTGACCTCTGTGAGGAGCAGGTGCTGGTGGCATTCGGTGGGGCAGAGCGCTGAGGGTAACGCGCTACTAGAAACAGGGCAGTCCTGAACAACGAAGGCTCCCCCGCCCTAAATGTCACTAGCAGAGACACTGCCATACCCAATTCTTGTCATTTTTCCTCACAGATTTACTTGCACACGAAATGATGAATGTAGAAGTTTACTCAATGAAGTTTTGTCTGTAATAGTAACAGACCGGAAATAACCTAAATGTTTTCCCTGATGTGGGACCAGTTGAATAATAATTTTTAGAGTATATCTGTGCAATGGAAAGCTACGTAGCTGTTTTTAAAGACTGAGAAATTTCCCCATATACTAACGTAGAAAGATTTCAAAAATGTATTAAGTAAAACAAGAAACCTTTAGAGTTACATACTCGGTATGTAACATTTCTATAAAAAGGAGGGTGGTAGATAAGAAGCCATATTTACATGTGGTTTTATGCGAGTATCAGATACAAGAAATTAACAAACGTGGTTACCTGGGAAAGTGTTTGCAGGCAGAGAACACGGTGGATGAGATTCAGGTGGCAATTAGACTTTTCGATATTTGCCATTTTCTAATTTTTTTAAAAAATTAAAATTATGTGAATGTCATGCTTTTTTTTTTTTCTTTTTTTAAACTAAGGAATGAGTTAGGCTTTCTTCAGGCATTTGCAGAACCTGAGGCCACGGAACACCTAAGTCTCAGTATGTGTAAGTGACAAATCAAGCTAACAAACTGTTAAGTAAAACATATTTACTTCTCCTACCTTGATACATTTTCTTAATGATCAAATAGGTACATAAGTGTACAATTTGAAAGCTGGAAAAGTAGCAAACGCAATAGAAGTAAATTATTATTGTGCACATTTGTGTGGTCCATTGATGGTTTGGTGATGTCTGGAAGGGAAATAAAGATGCATGCAATTCACAATGCATTTCAAGTCAATCCCACACATTTCTTTTTCTTGCCTTCATTTCAATAAAAACACTAATTATGTCGTTATAATCAGGATTTCCACATAATTTGAGTTCTAGCGATAGCAACATCAAATTAGACCATGTTTCTGGAGTAATTAAAGTTTTTAGGTTTTTTGCCTTAATTAGTGACAATTGGAATTGTCAATAACTTGTTACAGCAATACATAGGCTGGAAATAAAGCGTGAAATTTAGATGTCATGTTCAAATATTATAATGGGGTCTTTTAGCAGAAATTATTACAAAATGTTTTCATTTTATCCCATAAATCGATAGTGCTCAATTGCCCTTTTCTTCGTCTCTCAAAGTAACATAGAGCTATCCAGTATTTCCTAAATTCTTCTCATTTCAAAATTTTCAATGCTGAGCTATTATAAAGAAAAGTAGAAACAGCATACTTCCATATCCTACTAGAAAGGACTCAAAATCTCAGAACTGGCCTAGGTCTTCCTGAAGTGTGAATTTAAATTTTAAATTTCTTTTAAGTTGGGAGACTATATGCGTCACCATGAAATAAATGATGAAAAAAAGCATCAGTAATGCTTAAAAATTCAGTTGTTATTACAGAGATTGATAACGTGGTAAAAAGGAACTGGAAAGTAGTTGACACAGGTGAGGTGTGGTCAACATGATGCCGTCAGCGACAAGCCATTCTTCTTTCAAAGTGTCTCAAATCATAACCGAACTGAACAAATGGTGGCAGGCAACTTCCCAGAACTGCTAACAGAACATAGGGAAGCCTGAAGGAGCCATCTAAGACAGATGGAGACATATGCACAGGGCTAGGCAACACTTTCTCTAAAGAGAGTTACTAGCGGGAGAAAAATCTCACAAGAGGAGGTAATTAATCCTATTGTTTCAATGGATTTGATCTAGCTGCTACAGTGTATCTAGAACATTCATGTGACTGTGACCTTGACAGTATGGTCATCTATTTATAATATAGCAACAAGGATCTGATACAAAATTACAATAGTCCAAGAATACTTTATTAAAATCTTTATATAGAGCAAGAATTTGATATTTTAATGACTCACTAAAGGGATATATCTTAAAATTAACCGGATAAGGGAAAATGGTTAACTAGGGAGCAAGAGGAAGAGAGAAAACTG
>NW_011888973.1:1750884-1753185 GCF_000151845.1 Pteropus vampyrus | reverse complement strand
TAAAAAGGAACTGGAAAGTAGTTGACACAGGTGAGGTGTGGTCAACATGATGCCGTCAGCGACAAGCCATTCTTCTTTCAAAGTGTCTCAAATCATAACCGAACTGAACAAATGGTGGCAGGCAACTTCCCAGAACTGCTAACAGAACATAGGGAAGCCTGAAGGAGCCATCTAAGACAGATGGAGACATATGCACAGGGCTAGGCAACACTTTCTCTAAAGAGAGTTACTAGCGGGAGAAAAATCTCACAAGAGGAGGTAATTAATCCTATTGTTTCAATGGATTTGATCTAGCTGCTACAGTGTATCTAGAACATTCATGTGACTGTGACCTTGACAGTATGGTCATCTATTTATAATATAGCAACAAGGATCTGATACAAAATTACAATAGTCCAAGAATACTTTATTAAAATCTTTATATAGAGCAAGAATTTGATATTTTAATGACTCACTAAAGGGATATATCTTAAAATTAACCGGATAAGGGAAAATGGTTAACTAGGGAGCAAGAGGAAGAGAGAAAACTGGAGGAGGTTATCTACAAAGAAAGAGGGTTGGATGGGCTGAGCCCTCGGACTGACTTAGCAGAGTAGCCCTATCTTCATTCACAACGCCTATGGTCACCTCTCATAGCATGTAAATCACATTAGGTTGCAATGGCCTTTTTCATTTGACTGCCTCGCCATTGTACTGAAAGCTTAAGGACACGAATGGTGACTGCTGTGTTCTCCACTGCATCTCAAGCAATGAGAGTCTAACACACAGTAGGTACTGGTGAATGTTAACTGGCTAGGTGGATGGGTGGGCGGGTGGATCATCTCCTGCACCGGCGGTGGTAGGCAGCTGTACATTCCTTGGCTTCAGTAAATAGGAAAGTTTCCTCTTATCCATAGGAATGGTGACTGCCATTCCACAGCCACAAACATCTCTCAGACACCGTTCCCCTCTCTGCAACGGTTTGCTCAAATTTCTGGAGTGTACCTAAAATAAATTCCAAATATCCTAAGAGAAATCTTAGAAATCCAAACCTAAAAAAATGATAGAAAATGTACTACCTTCTCATAACTGGCCATACCTCTTACAGATAGATAGCTCTGGTCAGTGGCAATACAGAACAGACCTTTTTGGGTTGAAATGTTTTTATTATTTTAATAGCTTTACTGAGAAATAATTCAGATACCACATGGTTTGCTTATTTAAAACATACGACTCAACAGTTTTCCGTATAATCCAGAATTTTGCAAAAACCACAATGCATTTTAGAATATTTTCATCACCCCCAAAAGAAACCCAAGCTCGTTAGCGGCCTCCTCACATCCTTCCCTATCCCTAGCAATTGGAAACCACCCATCTACTTTCTGTTTCTATAGATTCCCTAGTCCGCATAGTTCATTTAAATGGCACCATACCACGTGTGCTGTTTTGTGACTGACTTCTTTCAATTAGCACAATGTGTTCAAGGTTCATCCATGTCGAAGCGTATCAGAACTTCATTTCTTCTTATTGCTGAATCATATTCCATCGCATGAAAATGTCACATTTTCTTTAACCATTCATCAATGGACTGACATTGGAGTTGTTTCCATTTGGGGGCTATTATTAAGGCTGCTGCTATGATCATTCACGTACGAGTTTTTGTACAGTTCGCCCTTTGCATCTGCGGGTTTTGCATTTGGAAATTCAACCATCTTCTGATTGAAAACAGTATTTTCGCATTCCTAACCGTGGATCTCCAACCATCCATCGAAAATACCGTTTCCAATCCCAGGATGGGTGAATCTACAGATGCGAAGGGCCGACTTTGGAACCAAAAGTTATCAGAGGGTTTGCAAGCCCCACTAACCCCCACCATTATTCAAGGGTCAACTGTATAAGCTACGGCTTCCCCGGGGCGGTTTGGGCCCCCGGGTCCAGGGACCAGCAGGAAGCGGAGTTACCATCCTAACTGGGTAATTGCCTCTCAGCATCAGGAAGAGGTAGGCTTACCGTCACACCGTGCGGACAGGGAGGACTATGGCTGCGGCCCACTTGGACGCTTTTTGGCATTTCCTGATCCAGTTGTGACTATATAGCGGGAGTACGGAGCAGCCCCGGCCTAAGAAGGGCATGGTGACCAGAACCCTCGGCCTCTTGGGGATAAAGGTCTGGGTAGGTCACGGCACCAGGTAGGCCGCTGAGACCAGCAGAGGCGGTAGCCGAGGGCTACGGGGACTAGGAGGGAGTAATGAAGAGAGGCTTGTCCGCTCACCTCTGTCTTCCACGTTTCCCTCAGGAAGAGAGGCCCATGGAGCAGCGGAG
>NW_011888973.1:1740165-1749864 GCF_000151845.1 Pteropus vampyrus | reverse complement strand
CTCATGTTACATTTTCATCCCATTTATACATATCCTATCAGTATAAATTGGTGCTAATAGTTTAATAGCGTATTGCCCAAGATTGGGTTTTTAAACAGTGATTAATCCAAAGAACAACTCTCTAATGACGATTTGAACAACAGTTATGTAGTAACAAGATCGTGCCTTCTCTGTATCCTTCCAGATGCCCGGTTCTTTGCCCACATGCAGCCCCTTGGCTCGCTCAAACACCAAAGAGCATCAAAACAACAAAAATAACAAGTGACCGCGTCCTTATTACATGCTAGCTGTTGGGCTGGGCGTTTGACATTCCTCTGAAACCCACACCAACTTCGACTTAGAGAAATAGCTGAGGCTCAGAAGCCTGAGTGGCTCCCCAGGGCACGCCCTTTGAAAGTGGTGGGTTGAAAACGCACTCAGCTATTTTGACTTCCAGTGCCCAGCCCACTGGAAGAGGAGGAAGCGGCTCCCAGCTGGCACACAGGCGGGGCTGCCAGGAGCAACAGCTCAACACCACACCACAGCCATCATCGGGGGTTTTATCGTTGAGACCGTTCAAAGGCATTGTTCACCATTTAGGGTCTGAAAGAATATACCAGACCGCCGAGACAACATTCGAGTGGACATTCTTAGAACAATAGAAACATTTCCAGAATTTTTGGTAAATTTTCTTACCTTAAAGCTTAAAAGCGATAAGGAAGCCATCTACATGTACGTGTGCTGTTAGGAAAAAGGCCTTCCATTTGGAGGTGGGAGGTGTGTGTCACAGGCGGTGATGAAGAGCCGTTATTCAGCCACTTTCACTCAGGAATTCAAATCTAGATCTTGAGGAAGATCAGTTGATTTTGATGTGCACTCAGAGAGAAGGAGGGTGCCGTGGCCTCAGCTCTCCAAGGACCACAGTGCTGGAGCCCCAGTGAGCATGTTTGGTTCAGTGAATGACAGCTGACGTAGCTGTGAAGCATGTGAGCCACCTCCCCTCCAACGCAGCACTGGCCATCTTCGTGAATTGCAGCTCATCAGTGGTAGCATTTTTAGGAAAATGTGGAGAAGTGATATTGGAGTCCCTCATCTAACCATCCCAGCAAGTCCAAACTCCTGGGATCTCCCTTGTGAAAGTGGCAGAGGTTTGGGGGCCAGGTAGGGTGGCTGTGACCATGGGCATAGTCATAATATGTCAACACCGGACCCAAAGAAGTCACACAAAAGTGACTCCTGGAGACAGGCAGCAAGATGCTACAGCCTTTGAAGCAGTCAAGAGGGTGGCCGAGTGACAGTCCCTCTCCCAGGAGGGCTGGTGGCTAAGCCTCCTCCAGTAGCAGGGGTGAGGGTGGGAGGTGGAGAGAGGAGCTGGGGCTATGCTACAGTCTCAACTGCAGGTTACTGACCTGGGGTCCCTGCACCTCCCCGAGGGGTCTTCTGAACATGAATGGGAAAAAAATGACATCTTCATTGTCACAATGACATCTTTACTGTCCTGCGTGCGGGAGACATGCAGGGCTTCCTGGGGCGGGAGCGTCTGGCGTGGTGGAAGGGCATTCGGGGAGCTTGGGCCAGTGTCTATGTAGCAACCGGTAAGGAGCATCACCGTGCCGATAGCAGCCCTGGGTGTGACACATGGGCGCATAGTGGTTTCCTTTGCACAGTGCTGTGAGCTACTGGTCATTTCCTCCAGGGGCGGCGTCATCAGGAGCTTTCTGGGCATCTGGGTTCTCATCGTAAACACTCAATAGAAGTTCAAAAGCCTTCCCCATGAGTAGAAAAATCCCAGGACGGATGAGATAACCCAGGGCCATGGCTTCCTCTCCAAATGGACCCGAACTACAGAGACCAGGAGATAGCTTGTCACTCTGTCCATTCCTTCTTACTGGCCAGAGACGGTGACTAGGTATCATCGCAGAGGCCAAACCCAGTTGATTCCGGTGGCTGCTGGATGAGCTGTGTTGAGTAGGATTCTAAAGTTCTAACGAGTCTCAGAGATGGAATGGTTAGCTCAGTGGGGACGTCCTCACTCTAGACCAGCCTTTTTTTTTTTTTTTTTTTTTAAACTTTGTGTGTCATGGACCCCATTTACCACCTAGTCAAGCCTGGGGACATTTTTTTCAGAATAATGTTTCCAAAAATAATATTAAATACAAAGGAAACCAAATATGTTAAATATAGTTATAAAAACACTAACAAATTTAAGGCACAGTAACACAGGAGCACCTTTAGTGGTGGGTCCGGGAGCTGTGAATTTTGAAGCAGTGATGTGTGGAAATGGTATTTCAAGATGTGTACAACGGCTGAATGCGATATGAACATATCCGTGGTTTCTGTCATTAAAAGTGCTGTTAATTCCACCATGATTTGTTGCCTACGATCATAGTAGAAGGAAGTTTAAGTTTAAGGATCGTGACAATAAAGATGTCATTTTTCTCCCATTCATCTTCAGAGACCGCTTAGGGCGGGTCCAGGGACCCCAGGTTAGTAAGCTCTAGTCGAGACTGTAGCATAGCCCCAGCCTGATTTGTCACGTTGTTCTCTAAGACACCCAGGACCTGTGTCCCCTGAGGTCGAGTTGTGCTTGCCAGCAGCTCGTGCCTGTTTATTTACCTAAATGCGCTTTGTCCCACGATTCCTTGGAGGGTGGCGGTGGAGGCACACAAGGGTCCTTTTGATTTTCACTACAGCTCAAATTCCTAAGGAAATGGAAAACTCACCCTGTTGTGTGAATTCCCTGGAAAGCTCATGTTGGCCTAGGGTCCTCAGACTAGAGCAACAGACACCAAGTCCCCTGGCACTGAGCGAGGGGACAGCTCCTGTCGCAGTGTGTAAGGCTGGGAGCAGTCCACCCCCGGCCTCAGTACGACTGAGCCAGAAGAGGGGGACTCCAACAGAACGCGTCTGCTGTGGCATCGAGGGCACGTCAGGGAGAAGGGCTGGCACCCGCCCCTGCACTGTTCGTAAGGTTAGACCTTCCCGTGGGTGGCCAAATTCATAATTGTCTCCTGGTCAAACTAAGAGTGAAGAGATCGTTTTCCATCCAGAGACCTTTCAATAAAAATCGGCGGTGGACGTTCACGATGGCATGAGTGGAATCAACTGGGAATGACACTTTCGCAATATGAAATGAAACTCAAACTTGGTCATTGCCATTTACTAGATTTAAATTGTAGCTAGTATTTCTAGGAGGAAAAAGTAAACAGCTTCCATCCGGGACATCACGTCATGTTGCTCTGAGGGAATGGCAACCCGGCGTCCTGGCGTAGCTGCTGATAAACGCCCAGAAAGGCTCCTGGCTCGTAAGCCCCCCTCAGCTGTCCACCCAGCTTTTTATTCCTTGACCTGAAGTCTGCTCTGAAATTACCTGCATAGTAAAGTTTCCTTCGAGACTGTTTGACTGTTTCATTCTCTGTGCAGATATCGAAAATGTCGCCAGCAGTGCAGCATGCAGGAGCAGAGCCCACGCAGGCCTCCCAGACTCCGCAGGCCGTCTGAGCTGTTAACAACAGCCCCTAGCGGGCCGTCGCTGGCTTTCTCTATAGATTTGCTGGCCGCTGCTGCCCTTCCGGTAACTCCCAATGGTGGGGCAATGGTAAGTTCCTTCATTTTTCTACAAAACCCTGGAAGGTAGAAAAAAATTCTGTCCGATTGAGTCCTCGGGGCCTAATAAGATTGGAATCTGCCTAAATCATGTTTCTCCTTATACCGAGTCTACACTTGCCGACTCAAAGTCTATAAGGAAGTAAAGTGAACCTGAATTAAGTGGTTGACCTCGGTGTGCAACATGGAAAGGAGCAGGGTTGGGAGAAGAACTGGTAAATAATTCAGGATTAGCGATGATGGTGATGACAGCACATTTGCTCAGTGCCTCCTACATTCTGGAAATCAAGTTGTCTCGGGCTCTCTGTTCCGTCGGTCCAGGCGCTTTATGCCAGTACACGCTGCTTTGATGACTGTAGCTTTGTGATGTGTTTCGAAGTCAGGGAGTGTGAGCTCTCCAACTTTGTTCTTCTTTCCCAAGATTGTTTTGACTGTTTGGGTCCCTTGAGACTTGATGAGAATTTTAGGAGAGATTTCTCATTTCTGCAAAAAAACCACAAAAACAAAAACAAAAACAATGCTGTTGATATTTCGATGGAGTTGTGTTGTGGGAACTGTCGTGCACTTTATATAATCTTATTTATTTCTTCTGACTCTCTGTGAGTGGGACCGTTGCTATTTCCAGGATACACATAAGAACGCAGAGGCACATTTTTACAAAGATGTTGGCATCCAGCAATGAGAATTGGGTTACGTGCTTTTTGAATTTCTTCCCAGTAATAATAATGAATGTTCACCTAGCTACATTTTTTTTTAACCTCGTTCCTATGCTCATCTGCTTTTGTCTAGGGCGCCTTAAGTGGGGTTGGAGACCTGGCCAACTGGGCCATCCCAGCGAGATCGGCCAGCCCAGGAGCAGCGGCTCCGACAGCCGTGAGCTTCGTCTGTGCCGGGGTGGCTGGTGCCCCTCACGGGGAGTGCCATGGTCAGGGCGTGAGTGAGGCCGGGCCCCTGTGCACACCCTGTCGCCAGCGGCTCTGCCCATGATCCCCACGGTAGTTCAAGAGCTGGGGCCTGAAATTCGTTGCCCAGGTGTAAATTCTGCGTCCTATTAGTCAGAGGGTGCATTCGGAGTGGTTTATGTGAATAGACTTTAAAAAACTTTTAAGAAAAATTTCAAACACATGAGAGATTAGCAGGATGAGCTCCCATGTCTGCAAATGTTCCGAAATCGAGTGAAAAGATCAAGGGCAGCTTTGAAGAGGGAAGGAATTTGAGCAAGAACACAGGAGGGCACGATAGAAGGGAGGGTCACGCTCAGACAAAGGCTCTTTATACAATGCATGACAAGGGTGACAGCTCAGCGTGCCCCGAGAACAGCCCGATACCTCCCACAGGATAGAAGAATAAATCATAAAACAGGTTAGTACTCATTAAAACTTTACTATGTGCTGAGCACTGTTTTAAAAACTTACGAGGTAGCCAGAATTATTATCTCCATTTTACAAATGAGAAAACTGTAGCTTTGAGAAGTTAATTTCTCCACGGCCCACAGCTGATAAATGGCCGAGTCGAGATTAGAACCCAGGACCTTTTGACTCAGAAGCGCTACTTCTAACAACATGCTGGTGTTATTAAGTCTGGACTGCGGACTTTTTAACTTAAAAACCCTTAGGGCACTTGTAGAGAAGTCAAATTTCTCATTCCCGCCCCGGACCTAGTACGTCAGAAGACGATGATGGGGTCTGGAATAAGCCCTGAAATGCGTTTTTTAGGTCTAAGTTCTCTGTGACGTACTGTTGGGCTGTAGTCTCCTTCAGAGTGTTCTCTGAACTTGTTCGATTTCACACCTTCATGGGTAAAATCTTTTATCGTATGCGTTTTCCCTCTCACTGGAAGCAAACGAGTTGGTGTTGGGATGCAAATAGACTAGGTCGGTGTTGCAGATGGTTGAACCGAGGCCTGGATGGTACGGGGGGCGGGGGCGCTGATGCCGAGGCCGGGATGGTACGGGGAGGCCGATGCCAAGAGCCCGGGAGAGCAGACGGAATGACACGTGGGCACATGCGGAGGAACGAGAGTGAGGCCTGGCTGCTGGGGGAGTCGCAGGCACGCAGGACAATGGCTGGGGCAGGGCAGAGAGGTAGCTGGGCCGATTCACGGGCGCCTCGCGGGTCACGTAGGAAGTTTAGACTGGCTTCCATGTCCCATGGGAGGCCAGCTGTGTCAGCTGGGATGCCGTCCCATAGGTAAGAGAAAGCCCCACCTAAAGGGCTGAAATAGTAAAGGACTTTTTGGCTTCATTTCTGACATTCTCTTGACTTTGCTTCTTTCTGGGTTCCTGGGCTAATTTCTCTCAAGGTTGCGAGATGGTTCTGGCAGTAACCAGACACACGTTTCTCTTTTCACCAGGGCAGGGAGAGTCCGGCTTCCCTAAGCTACTTAACAGGATTCCTCCCCATCACTGGGCTTGGGTCAGCCCGACCCAGTCACAGTGGCCGTTGACTTGTGGTCTCTGCAGTGAGGTTCTCCCTCTGATCGGGATCCCTCCTCCTCGAAGCCGGGGCTGGGGTCAACCCCAAATTGCACAGCTGCTACTTAGTGAGGGCGAAGTGACTCCCACCCCCAAATAACTTGGAAACTATTATGACGAAAGGGGAAGTGGATGCTGGGTAAGTAACCGAAACAACTTATTATGCCATGGGAGGGATTTTAGGGCTCACTAGCTGCGGTGAGGAAGGCAGACTAGGGGAGCCTGGAGGAGGAGGGAGGCCAGTTAGGGGACCATCGCAGCAGCTCGGCCCCGGGACTGACCGGCCTGAGTGACGGGCTGAGTGACGGGCTGAGTGGTGGAAGGGGTGCTTGTGGTCAGGCTCTGGGGGTTGGGGTGGGGGTCTCAAATGCCCAGCTTTGGACCTCATCTTCGTTAGCAGTGATGGACGTGTTGGAGTAGTGTTGCCTTTTGTGAGAGTCAGAGATCAATTCATTTTTTTTTCACTTTCTCCTCCTCCTTAAACATTTATTTTTAGTTTTTACAATTTACCACAGCACATTCTTTTGATCTAATGTTTTCCAAATGACGAAAACACCAAAATCACAATCTGTGGTTTTACTAGGTTTTTATTTACTGCTCACCCTGTACCCAAGTCAATTGACTGAGAATATCTTCAAAAAATCTGTTTTTGTGATTTTACAAGCCCCCAAAGAAACAGCTTCCTTTGAATTTGGGAACACTGTGAATTAATACTGTGTTGACTTACTTGAATGTTTTCAGTTTGCATTAACATGCTTACAGGGCCGTTCAGTCTTGCAAATTGTTATCAGCAGGGATTGATCACGCTTTAGCTTTTCAAAATATCAATTATAAGGCATAAGAGTTCAGCTGCAGCTCCTGGTTTAATCCTCCAGCTCTCTATTATCCACAGCTTATTAAAATAGTGGAATTCACCTTCAGGGATGTAGGGTGGCTCTTTTTGCAGACTAGGCGAAACAGTCGCTGTGATTTGATGCCCTTGATGGAGGCGGATGGGTTCGTTAATTCTGCATATAAATTCAGCAAAGTCCTTACATTAAAGAATTCATTCTTGTGGTCGAAAGTTCGCCTCCCTCCTCTCAAGAATTGCTCTCCATTCATTCATTAAACAAACTCAGGATTGGCTTTGTCTCCTCTTAAATTCCCATCTATTACTTTGTCGTGTGTGTGTTTTTTTACCCCTTATGGACGAGTCCCCATCTCTCTGATTCTGTTTTCTCACCCTCTCTTTACTCTTGATGAAATTAAAAATCTCTGGCTGACACCTCACCTCACAACACCGTTTTGAGGGTCAAGTGAGATGACACACGGAAAGGTCGAGGAGATGCCGAACTCCACAGGAAATGCTTTCTTTTGCGGTAGGTGACATCCGTAGCTCTAGCGGTCACCGACAGGGCCTCTCACATCACCCCCTCCTCAGCCTTGGTGGCAGGGCCTTCTCCCGGGACCGAGGGCAAGGCGGGCGGGAAGCGCCTGGGACGCAGACCCTTCGGTCTCGACCACGACCATGGCTGGTGGCGGGTAACTGTCCCCGCTTTTGCCCTGGCGGCGGTGAGTGGGCATCTCCGGGCGGCCCGGCCCAGCCCGCAGCCGTGACCGCGTCATGAACGCGCCGCGCTGCGTCCCTCCCATTGCGCCTTCGCTTCCTGTACCGGTGCCGTCTCCTGGGTTCACCTCTCGAATAAGTGACCTGCGCTCGGTCTTACCTTACGGTCCGTTTCTGGTGGGACCGGAAGGGGAGCGGCGTTTGCCACCCCAAAATGTGCTTCTTTGGGATACTGATTGTTTTAAGCTGGTTATTTTTTAAAAACAAGACTCGGGAAGAAGTTTGGACTTTCCCCCTACCTACCTAAAAGAATTTGGAATAAGACTCGCTCCAGAAGGGAGCTATATCGTCATAGGTAATGTTTTTATTTTATTATTACTTTTTATCTCTATTGTCAAATGATCTTTAACTGAAATATTCTCCTTCGTAGGTAACGGGCTGGGCGCTCCACCACAGCAGTGCTGATGTCACCTATGACGTCACAAGGGTGGCGGCCGTCAGGTCCGCAGATCCCTTTAATGGTCCCAGAGCTCCATAGCTGCGTCTGTTGGGAAATGTTGACAGTCTCATCAGAAGCGGCATTTCCACGGCGCTCAAGGGCTTTTTGCTTCTCTCTGGCCCCGGGCGGTGCTTCGCGGGCCCTGATGATGATCAGGGCGGAGGCACCAGGCACAGTCTGGGCCTGTCTGTTCCGAGTGGTCAGTTCGCTGTGATCCGGTCACCGGTTGCTTTGGCGATGTCATCACCAACCTTTTCTGGAGACGGGCCCAGGGGCTAACCTTGGGGGCCGGGGCCGACGTGGCACCGATTTCCCCACGGGCGCACCTCAGCTATAGAGCTCCGATCTCCTTGGGGCCGAACTTCGGTGGCATGGTGGAGGCAGCCGGCGTCGGATGCACCTGGATTCTGGGCGACTGAAGAAAGCGGCACCCTGGCCTTGAGTAGAAAGCTGAAAAGGGTAACTACGGTGCAATGTGGACCAGGGGTGATGGGCAGGGAGGAACCGACAAGGCCGTTTGATCTAAGGTTTGTGTCCCGTTGTTAAAGTCGGCCCAGCAAACACTTGTTTTCCAGACATTTGCTTTTCCGTCTCCACGTGACTTGCCTTCCTCCCCTTTGAAGTCCCCAACCACAACCCTCCTTCTCCTTAGCTGAACATGGGTAACAAGCCTTAACTGCCTGGTATGTCCTTGAGCCCCACATTCTTGTGGAACCCCCGTACATACACATGTAATTAAATTTGGTTATTTTCTCCTGTGACTGTCTTTTGTCATTTTAATGGTGTGAACAGCCAGAAGAACTAAGAAGGGAAGGGGAAATTTCCCCTGCCTCACAAATTTGCCCTAAGACTCTATGCCAATGGCCCTTCCGAAAGCGCAGCTCCCCAGGGACACCCCGGAATTCACCGGCCTTACCGCCCAGCCTGCTCCCAGGAGGGCCTGAATCTATCTGTTCTGCCTCCTGACGCCTGGGGCTTCGCGTATTTACTGGTAGCTCGAGGTGGGTTCCTTGCGATCCTGGCCACACCTACCGTCCCCGAGACAGTGGCCCTTCTAGCAAATGCCTCTGCAAGCAAAATGCTCTCTGTCCTCAGTACTTCGGTGTGTGTGGTGGACAGAGACGTCCCCTCAGCCCCCTGCCATCGCCAAACCCGGAGTTAACGCCAGGACCGAACCTGCACCACGGACCCGACTCGAATTTTGCCCGTTGCCCCTCTCGTATCTTCCCCGGCCCAGGACCTGGCCAGGAGTGCGCACTGTGATGTCTCGTCTTCCTTAGTCTGGGACAGCATTTCAGTCTTTGTTTTTCATGACCTTGGTTTTTGAAGAATAAAGGCCGGTTATTTTGTCAACTGTCCCTCAACTTGGTTTTCTGTTTCTTCGTTATATCCACATTATACATTTTTGGGAGGAACCCTTAAAAGCGACGTTTTATCCTCCTCACTGCAGCTTATCAGGAGGCATACAATATTTGTCTTAAAAAGGCATTTTCATGAGAAGTAGGGAAAACTGAAAACATGGTATTAAGTTACTGTTAATTTTGTTAGATGTCACAATAGTTTTATGGCTTCGTTTTTTCAAAAACGGTACACATG
>NW_011888973.1:1729868-1740115 GCF_000151845.1 Pteropus vampyrus | reverse complement strand
GGCCCTTCCGAAAGCGCAGCTCCCCAGGGACACCCCGGAATTCACCGGCCTTACCGCCCAGCCTGCTCCCAGGAGGGCCTGAATCTATCTGTTCTGCCTCCTGACGCCTGGGGCTTCGCGTATTTACTGGTAGCTCGAGGTGGGTTCCTTGCGATCCTGGCCACACCTACCGTCCCCGAGACGGTGGCCCTTCTAGCAAATGCCTCTGCAAGCAAAATGCTCTCTGTCCTCAGTACTTCGGTGTGTGTGGTGGACAGAGACGTCCCCTCAGCCCCCTGCCATCGCCAAACCCGGAGTTAACGCCAGGACCGAACCTGCACCACGGACCCGACTCGAATTTTGCCCGTTGCCCCTCTCGTATCTTCCCCGGCCCAGGACCTGGCCAGGAGTGCGCACTGTGATGTCTCGTCTTCCTTAGTCTGGGACAGCATTTCAGTCTTTGTTTTTCATGACCTTGGTTTTTGAAGAATAAAGGCCGGTTATTTTGTCAACTGTCCCTCAACTTGGTTTTCTGTTTCTTCGTTATATCCACATTATACATTTTTGGGAGGAACCCTTAAAAGCGACGTTTTATCCTCCTCACTGCAGCTTATCAGGAGGCATACAATATTTGTCTTAAAAAGGCATTTTCATGAGAAGTAGGGAAAACTGAAAACATGGTATTAAGTTACTGTTAATTTTGTTAGATGTCACAATAGTTTTATGGCTTCGTTTTTTCAAAAACGGTACACATGTCTTAGCTGTGCATAAATACTGCAGTGTTAAGTGAAGTGATTTGGCTTCACACCGTTTCTAGGGAGTTTGGGAACTCTGGGCAGAAAGCAGGAATGAGGACACCACCGTCAGAACTTGGTTATTCTGAAACAGTGTCCATTTGTGCATCATCTGGATCCTTGATCATTCTTCCTTTCCTCTGAGGCTCCTTTTGTTGACCAGATCGACAGCTTCCCCAGGGTAGTGCACGAAGCACACACCCGTCAGGCTCTGTGACTTACTGGATGAAGAAAGCCTGGGGAAGAGACTGAAACCACTGGCTGAAATTTGATTTATAAATAATGTGAACATGTCATTTCTTTGTGATTTGCATGTCCTTATTACAGATATTTATGAGTCTATTGAAATGAGATCATTTATGATGATTAGGTAATAAAATTTTCGAGCCAAAATAACAAAAAGTCCTCGTTTTATTTTTATATTTTATTTTTTGGGAAAAATTTTTTTTTTTAAGTTTATTTCACCAAGGACTAATCCTTTGCTGACGTCCACGTTTAAATTGTGCTTTTATGTTTGTCTCACAGGAGAAACACACGAAAAGCTGCTCGCGTGGCGGCTCCCTCTAGCTCTCCAGGCACTGGTGTCGGAGCACCTGGTTCAGGATGCTGCTTCGTTTCAAAGCGCGCAGTTTCGACGTGTCTTCACTGATGACGGTCACATTTCCATTGTGTTCCTGCGCCGTCAGGTCACTCTCACTGTCGGACAGCGTGCACAGCAGAGAGTCGTTCTCGTAGGTTGGGAAATAATACCTGAAACCACCACAGGTATATTGAATGACCAAATTATAAATTATACAGAATATGTCTAGGCAGCTGAATGTACATATTACTATAATTTTGCTCGGTTTCCTTGCCAACAATTTAAATAGCATCTTGCAAAGGCTGTAAGGGAGCCAACTCTGGATGACTTTCACTTTGACCTTCGCTGGCTAACTTCCGTCTGACTAGTACCCTTGCTAGGATGTCAGCCTTTGCTTGACATCCGCCATAGTAAGAAACTCGCTGTCTTAAAAGGCCACTCCAGCGTGGGACAGCACTAATACCTCCTCATATGACACTAAAAACGACATCCTTTTCAGTTCTACTCAAAGGTCCTAGCTCTTCCCTGGAGGTTAACGGAAGTTCAAATACAGTTACTTTTCCATATACGAATCCTTTAAATATCTGATGAAAACAGCTGTTTCCCATTGTGTTTTCCTGCCTAACCTGGTCGTTACTGGTTCCGTCCATCCAGGTGATCAAAAAATAAAACACATACACCGTTTTACGTTCGTTATCCTGGTTGCTGGACCCACTTTGTTGTTTGCTCTGGGGGCCTCTAAGGATTTCAACCTACGTAAGAAGAATTTTAGGAACAAGGTACCAGGTCAATCCAGGGTCGACTATCCTCCCACGAATCTGTGATCTGTGGAAAAACTAAAGCCTTTTGTATTAAAGGGGAAAAACTAGAGCTTTTTGGTTAAAGGTTATTTTTTGGGGGGGGGCGGGGAGGGCCTGATTTAACGTTCCCTGAGAATAGAGGAACCTCCGAGCAGCTAGAGCCCCAGAGCCTCTCAGAGGTCACCTCAGCTGAGGATATCCGGAGCGATGTGAGAACTGGCCCAGGAGGCTGGACTGGCAAAGGACACCTGGGAGTCTGACAGTACCTGAGCAGGTACGCGTCAGCAGACCAACTGCTTAATGTTTTTAATGTGCTGACGTGCCAAATACATACCAAAAGTCCTAGTCATTGCATACTCCTTAAAATGGTAAATTCTAGTTTATCTAAATGAAATAATGAGATAAGTGTATAAAAATATGCAGGCATATGGATTTTCATGCTATCACTATAAGTGAAAAGAATGGGTATTTGGCACCCATTAAAAAGATGCAGCAGGGGAAGTAGATAAGGGTCAAAGGGGTCAAATATTTGGTGACGGAAGGAAATCTGGGTGGGGAGCACAGTGCGATATATATGTGACATATTGTTAAACTGTACCCCTGAAACATTTGATTTTATTAATCAATGTCACCCCAATTTTAATTAAATGTCACCAATAATTTTAATTAAAAAAATAAAAAATAAATACAAGAGCAGATAAACTGAGAAAATATTTACAAAGCATGTTTCTGGCAAAAGACTTATTTCTAGGATACATTAAAAAAAGCTTCCAACTCAATCATAAGAAATGAATCAAATTTAAAACTGTGCAAAAATTTTGGATACTTTACCGAGGAAGAGATCTAGATGGAGATAAGCACATGAGAAGTTGCTTAACATCATCAGTCGTCAGGGAAATGCACATTAAAACTACGATCAGTTACCACGACAAACGAGTAAAATTTAAAGAATCGACCACACCAAGCGCTGGCGAAGATGTGGAGCAACAGGAACGCTCACACACTGCTGGCGCGAATGTGAATGTTACAGCCGCTTTGCAAAACTGGTTATTTCTTAAAAAGTTGAACATACGCCTTACATACGACTCGGCCATCCCCTCCTTGAGGTTTGCTTAAAAGAAAGGGAAGCCTACGCCACTCAAAGAAGGCGGCTCAGCAACGCTTGGCGTTGACGGCACAGTCCTTGTCCTGACTGTGGCGATGGCTTCATGGCGTTTGTACCTGTCAGAACTCAATGACCCGCACACTGAGTGGGGACGACCAACTGTCTATTACATTTCGATAAAGCTGTAAAAATAAGAAAAAGCTGACGCAACAGATGTGTAACAGCTATGAAAAGATGCTTACAATGTTTTGTTAACAAAATATAATTTAAAAATCTATAATTCTGTATCTGTTTACATATATATCTAAACGGTTACATTTGTGAAAGGGGACTGCTTTAAAAATAAGGTTTCTGAAGATGTTTCGCTTTGACACGCGTATCTTTTTCATATAAGTTTAAATCAATTAAATAAAGTTATGAAACAATGGAGACGGAGCAATACTCACTCCGGTTGATCCCACGTCTTCATTTCAGGAAGCAGCGATGTGTGTTTAGCTTCTTCCATGTGAGTCCTCAGGTCTGCTTTGGACTTAAACTTCACATGGCAGCCATAACATCTACACTGGTGAATCTGCCTCCGAATGAAATTGACCAGTTTCACTTGCTGATAGAAATTTAATCCTGAAAAATGAAAGTATACAGACTCATCCGATGACTGGTCAGACACATTTTTGCGCTCTCATAATGTTTTCAAAGAGCCACTTCTCTTTAATCGACGTGAAGAGGCAGAGCAGTTATAAAGCATGATAACAGATACCAAACAGTAACCGCCAGCAGTTAGGGCTTGTGTGCTAGTTTTAATGCCCCAAATATTTCTGTCATGGAGCTACTGAGCATGATGCGATTGCGCACGTCTGTAAGAAGTAATCTGGCTGTACCTCCGAGCAGTCGGTGGAGTTCCACACACACTCTCCACTCCCTACAGCATTCTGTTCACCCAGGCCCAGCGTCACCCCGTCGGTAAGTGCGGGAGCTGGAATATGAACCCGTCTGACATTGACATCCATGCTCTTTCCGTGAACCCCTTTCTGGCAGATATTAACCGTTAATGAGTATTGTATTTGAAGCGTTCGTATTTGCGGGAAAGATGAAAAAAGGCTACATGAAGTCGAAGACCATATTTGAACATTACAGTCCAAAACGGTTGTGACCTGCTGGCCGGTGAGACTGGTGCGGGGAGACCCGCGTCGCTGTGCACGGTCGGGTCATGGTCGGGTCCTGGTCGGGTCCCGGCCGAGAACGCAGCGCTGCTTCCAGGACAGTGGACAGCAGTGGACGCCACGGGGAACGGCTCCCCAGTCAAACTCACCCAGTTCTGACTTTATTTTGAGGAGATCGAATTCGTGTGCATCCTGGAAGGAGGAAAGGATACAGCTGTGAGCACACACGCGTTTAACCTTCCGGGCTGCAGTCACGACAGCTCATTACTCACTGTGGGAAATCGGTCTCATTCATCATCTTCTGCTTTTGAAGTCTTGGAAATCTACTACTTCCCACCACACCCAAACGCGTCGAGTCGGTCAGTCACAACACTTTAAGTGTCCACAGCTCCAGGTTTGACAATTCACTAGGTACGCACTCTGCGGCCTGACAAGTGTCCCCGGCCTCTAGGTCACATGCGGCCCTGCTGGACTGTGTCTGGACTAGGATCACGCATGTCAGTTCTCTGCTCCACGAGCAGGTGAATAGTTTCACAATTTCTGCTCTTCATTTCATGCTGTCAGATATGCTGCTGGAGCCCGCAAGTTTCCTTCCACTCACATCTTCCCATAAATCACAGTAAAAAGAATTCTGCAACGCAGAGGCTATTCCGTCCCATCCCTGCGACTGTGCACCTGGGCCAATGTTCTAACTTACAAGCTCGCACTGTGGAGGCCGGTGTAACTGCACAGGCGGCACAATTAGGAACCGCATGACGTGTGTCACTGACCATGCCCGGGCAGAGGGTGAGGACGCCGCTGCAGAGGGAGCCCCCCCATGGGGGCGGGGGTGAGGGGACTTGTTTCCACTCAAAGACATGAGGATATTGTGACCTGAACGCAGACACTGAAACCACACATGTACCGGCGGCAGCTGATTCAGTGAAAGTGACCCTCTGCTTTCAAAGGGGTGAACGCTACGCTTTCTGATTCCTTGCTGTCCGTTACTGCACAGGACCAGCGTTTCTAATGAAGGGGACGGTGCCTGAGGCAGGGGGACCGCCCGTGCTCGCAGAGCGGGGGCACGCCAGCACCTGGTGGTGTTTTTCTATCACCGTCGGCCCTCTGTCCCCAAGCCGTGGTACTGTGTCATCTCTCAGATGTTCTGGCATGAATAGCTGGATCACGACTAGTCTCAAGTTTCGCTGTAACATAAAAGTGGCGTCCAGAGGGAACGCACTCGCCAGGAATTCCCTCCTGTTCCTTCTCTCCCGTGTCACGGGATGGAGCTGCTGCGAGGTCGCACGCTGTGCCCTCCCCGCCTCCGAGTCCCCAGCAGCCCCCAAGGGCCCCGTGGATGACAGCAGTCTCCCTGCTCATTTACCAGTGCTGGGAGCCCTGGAGGAAGACGCAGGACCTGCCCCTGTGCTGGGCACTGCTCACCGTGGCTGCAGATCCCGCGTCCTAAGCTAGAATGATCTCGGAGCATCTCGGAGGCGGGAGGGCACTGGCGCTCTGTGAAAGCCCACAGACACAGCTCGCCTGGGCCAGGCACCGCTACTGGGTGGCCCTGAGTTCTGGCTCTCCAGGTGGACGTGGCCTGTCTCCTGTTTGGCTTAGAGCACTTTCAGGAATGGGATGACGACTGAGAACCCACAGGCACTATCTGATGAGGCTGCAATAATTATGAGCTTTCCCCGTGAGAACTGAACGAAATCCCAACGAGTGCAAGCAGCTCACCTCCATGTGGACACGTAATTTCTCGATCGTTTCCGCTTGCTTTTCACAGAACAGGCAGACAGCAGAGACGGGGTGCTCCTTCCAGTCAGACCAGTCTCTGTGGTGAGAAGAAAACACACACGTGGAGATGCCCCTCATTCAGAAGGCGTACCCCACAGTGACTTTCTCCTCCCGAGGAGACCCTGCCCCTCTCCTGCAACTCTGACATTTTGGTGAAGACCGTCACATCGTACTTATGGTGACTTTTTGGTGCGGCCTCTGAAATTCAAAGCAGCCCTGTGAAATTCACAGAAGCCGTGAGCGGGTGCTGCTGTCCCCTGACGCCCGCCTCCCTTCTGAGCAGCGATTTCCCTAGAGAACCGGGGCCGCCTTTCCGAGACGACTGGGTTTGCTCTGCGAAGCAGACGCATCAGGAGGTGGGTGCGCGCGCATTGACCGTGACCGCTAAGTGCATGCGCTGTGAGCTGTGACGCTGGAAGCGTGTTTCCGCGTGACAAACGGTGTTTTAAAAAGGCAGACCGAGTCCCTTTCATGTGGGAAATACTGACCATTTTAAGTGGGGCGGGGTTAAATCCGGTGTTTGGTAGGTAGACAACTCAAAAAGCAGACAGGACCCTCCCCCGCCCTTTTCAAACCAGGAAAATCAAAATCCCAAGAGAGAAAAAGGCCAAACAGTGCTGAATGAAAACAGGATGAACACGGGGACGCTTGTAGGTTGGAAAGAACCCTCTCGGCTTGTGTCTGCGAGCGAAGCTGGGCATGCTTTGCGTTAGCCACCCGTGAGGTGAGGACGGCACAGGCTTAACTGCAGGCCTGTCCCCTCTGTGCCAGGGACAGGCGCGTGGAGCGCCCAAAGATCACTCGCTTCAAGATCTGGGGACCAGCCGAGTCAGGGAAGCACTTTGGGATGTATTTTTCTCTGAATGACCTGTTCCTTGTGTGTTTGCTTAATAGTTTTCATGGCAAAACATTATTTAGTTGGAATAACAGTTGCTTCGAGTGACTTTTATGTCAAAGTTATTTTGGATTCGAGTTTTTGCTGCATTACACGAACACATGCATGGCTTAGAGACGTTTTCTTTCTTTCATTCTGTCTTTTCAGAAGGACAATTTAAAATCAAACTGTTTTTAAACCGAAAAGTTTTTGTAAGACGATTAAAGAACTGTTTTCCTGCTCTTAAAATACTGCAATTAACTAGTGGCAGTAGGAGTCTTACTCTTCCTGAGGGCCCAGCAGCTCCCGATCATCTTCAGACTGAACTTCTTCCCATGATTTCCCAAGTTCCTGTGGAGGAAGGACAGGGGGACAGGGGACGGGGGACGCGGGAGGAGGGGAGCGGGAAGGAGGGAGGGAGAGACACAGAACTTAAAAGACAACACAAAAGCCACGCTCAGTCAGCTTTCAAACAACACAAGTAGAATACATTAAGACTGTTACTTGGGGGAAAAGGAAGGATACGTGTATCCTAAAACGCTTTCACTATTTTTTCTTTTGAAAGGCAGCAATACCCTTTCAAACAAACGCTTTTCCCTGAAATGTAAATCAGGGTTTCTCAACCCCGGATGCACATAAGAATCTCTTGGGGATCTTTTTAAGATAAACCACCAATATCTGGTGGCGGAGACCCTGGAACACTCTGCTGGCTGGTCTGTTTCTCCTGAGGGCCCTACAGTCTGTCTCCCTGAGAGCAGCCAGTGACCTCCGGAAGGGCCACTTCTCTGGCAGTGTGGCCCTTCCCATGGCTTCTCCCATGCCAGTCCTCGCCCTGGCTCCCTCTCCACTGCTTCTCTTCCTGCTCAGTTCGCGTCCCCAGACCGGTCCTTTGTTGCTCCCCAAACACAGCGAGCTCGCTCCCTCCCAGCCACCCCGCCCTCCTCACACCCTCTGCCTGACACACTGCTCCCTCACACACCTGCGAGGCTCAGCCCGTCTGGACTCTGCCCGAGAGTCACCACCTCAGTCCTTTTTCGATGACTGTGTCCCAAATAACACCTGTCTTCCAAGCCACTTTCTATTCCTCTCTATTATTTTATTTTCCTCCAAAGCATCGAGTGGTTGCTACCTGACATCATTTTGCCTATCAGTCTGCCTTATTATTTGCCATTTGTCTCCACTAGAATGTCCACGAGGACGTGGCCTTTGTTCATCGTCACATTTCCAGAGCCAGGCACACAGTGGGCACTAGAAAGTACTTTTTTGAACTGAATTATAACAGAACAAGTCTAAAAATTTGATGCCGATTTAGATTCTATCTCAAAGGTTTTCGTGAGCTGATTAGATGAGTTCGTTAATGCATATAAAGCACATGGTACCAGCAAATCGTTAAGGACTTGAGTCTCTACTTTGGCTCTTAGAGGTGATGGGGAAGGTCGACCCTCTGTCTGGCAAGCTTGGTCACAGTTGCAGGAAAACTTCGTGGAGTACTAGGCAGGAATGGCTTCTTCTGGCCCAACCATTTCTTTCTCCCATGAGCCACTAGTTCCCCTCTCCCCGCCGTGGGGAGCCTGTATGAAGCGGCCGTGAGCGAGTCTGCGGGCGTGCGGCCCCATCGCCGCGCGTGTCTGCGACGGGACGGTCAGGACACTAGCCCTGCCCACGCCATCGCAGGAGCTGACACGAAGGCTGCAAAAGCGGACACAGCTCTGAAGAGGGATGAGGGACACTAATGAACACTTATGAACACTTTTTCAAGCAGCTAAACTCTGGCTACAGTCAAGCCCAACGTGACTGCTACAAACACAGGTGTCTTTGTTTGATAGCCTTCTTTCGAAAGAAACACAACCAAAATTGACTCTCAGTTGTGAATATTTTCATTTCTCAAAAAAAAAAAAAGTTTCCATTTAACTAAAAACAAAGAACTAAAAGTGCCGTTATGATTTAGGGGGAGAAAGGAAATCGCCCATTCGTCAGCTCGAGGAGAGATGCTGGAGCATGTGGCACAGACGCCGACGCGCAGAGAGCTCCCAACGGCCTCAGAGGCAGTGGGTTTAGACGCTGCGGGGTACCTCCCAGAGTCGTCCCCAAGTGTCTGGACCTCCTTATGGGCGCCAAGCGTGGCCTCAGCACTGCCCACAGGGTCCTCGTCGGCGGGATGTTTGTGATGCATGAAAGTTCAGCATCGCCTGCTTTCTCTGGACGTGGGCGGCCAGATGTCACTTCAGGGCGGGTCCTCTGCAGTATCGCCCTTCTCGACGGCCTGGGCAAACGCTGCTTATCAAAGATGTTTTGAGCCAAATGCAACAGAAATATCTTTCATTGTCAAGCTTCCAAACTCAAAGTTTTATATTGCAAGTTTCTCAGTATTCAGTACTAGATGCATCTAGTACTAGGCAAATGGCTAGATGTCTCGCACTAACCATTTGCCACTTGATGACAGGAAAATGAACTCCGTTTGTTAGTAGATTAGGGGACAAGACACTTGCATGGGGCAGTGGCCCAGACTCTCCTAGAATGTTTTGCTTTGATACAGTTAAATATATGATTTATTACAAGAACAAGACCCAAAGAGAAAAAGAAATTAAGCACATAACTCTCTAATTAAGACACTGCGCCTGCTAATGAATCATGTCAGGAAAGCAAAGAATACAAGAAAAACAAAGTTTGGAAGGCACGTCAGAAAAGATGTTCAGAACGCCCCCGCAACCCCTGCATCAGATGGCTCGTGATCAACGAGGGTGGGAGAGAACGCGGGGGAGAGCTTCCGCCCAGCGACACTGCGCCCCCGCCCCCAGACGCACGCACATATGCGCCCGCTCCGAAGCCCACTGGAGACGGGGAGGTGTTTAAATGTAAATCGCTTCATTACAGAGAGCTAGAACTGGACTGTGAAAAATAGGTTACGAGCCTACTTTTGTTACAAATGGCTTTGTATTTTAAGAATAAAAATATAAATCAAAGGATAATAAAACCACTGCAAAAATAGTTCCCTTTAGAAAAACTCAGGGCTTGAAATGTGAGCGTCTTAGGAACGTGCAGCCAAAGGCTCGATGATGACAAGGGGGTGGCCTGCTGCTCCCCAAGGCAGGGGTATCTGAACGAAGCTGCTGGGGACCCTGCCCCCTAACCATCACCGCCGTCCGCTGGACCCTTTTCTTTGGGGGAAAACAAAG
>NW_011888973.1:1722848-1729818 GCF_000151845.1 Pteropus vampyrus | reverse complement strand
CAAACGCTGCTTATCAAAGATGTTTTGAGCCAAATGCAACAGAAATATCTTTCATTGTCAAGCTTCCAAACTCAAAGTTTTATATTGCAAGTTTCTCAGTATTCAGTACTAGATGCATCTAGTACTAGGCAAATGGCTAGATGTCTCGCACTAACCATTTGCCACTTGATGACAGGAAAATGAACTCCGTTTGTTAGTAGATTAGGGGACAAGACACTTGCATGGGGCAGTGGCCCAGACTCTCCTAGAATGTTTTGCTTTGATACAGTTAAATATATGATTTATTACAAGAACAAGACCCAAAGAGAAAAAGAAATTAAGCACATAACTCTCTAATTAAGACACTGCGCCTGCTAATGAATCATGTCAGGAAAGCAAAGAATACAAGAAAAACAAAGTTTGGAAGGCACGTCAGAAAAGATGTTCAGAACGCCCCCGCAACCCCTGCATCAGATGGCTCGTGATCAACGAGGGTGGGAGAGAACGCGGGGGAGAGCTTCCGCCCAGCGACACTGCGCCCCCGCCCCCAGACGCACGCACATATGCGCCCGCTCCGAAGCCCACTGGAGACGGGGAGGTGTTTAAATGGAAATCGCTTCATTACAGAGAGCTAGAACTGGACTGTGAAAAATAGGTTACGAGCCTACTTTTGTTACAAATGGCTTTGTATTTTAAGAATAAAAATATAAATCAAAGGATAATAAAACCACTGCAAAAATAGTTCCCTTTAGAAAAACTCAGGGCTTGAAATGTGAGCGTCTTAGGAACGTGCAGCCAAAGGCTCGACGATGACAGGGGGTGGCCTGCTACTCCCCAAGGCAGGGGTATCTGAACGAAGCTGCTGGGGACCCTGCCCCCTAACCATCACCGCCGTCCGCTGGACCCTTTTCTTTGGGGGAAAACAAAGTGGAACTCAAAGTGGGCCGCCTGGTGCGAAGGGCCTTTAATGAACCTGAAGTCTGTTATTATCTAAAACCTGTATAAAACAGGGAAATCCTGACGCAAGGATGAAAAAGCACTCCGTCAGTTTGCCGAGCTCAGAGGAGAGCCCAAACCAGCCTTCCCGTCCCTTGGCTCTCCCACGTTTGATGATTATTGGGGTGCATCTTGCCAGGAGCACCCTGGGGCTTCCGTCACTGCTGGTCTGGAGAGCCTGTCTGAAGCGGCCGTGAGCGAGTCTGCGGGCGTGCGGCCCCATCGCCGCGCGTGTCTGTGACAGGATGGTCGGGACGCTAGCCCTGCCCACGCCATCGCAGGGGCTGACACGAAGGCTGCCTGCGTGCCTGTCCCCCGGCAACCTGTGAGCGCCACCGCCTCGTCTGCAGCCTTTTCCTTCTGCTCCACCAGGGCCTGGTGCCCGGCAGCACCGGATGCGCAGAATGTGTGAAGCCGCTTCTGACGCGGAGGGGCAGTGGGGCGTGGGTTCCGGACACAGACCGTTGGCCACAACTGTCCCGCCTTGGTGCCCATTCACGCACCTATGCCAGCCTCTCCCTGAGAGGAACACGTGTGAATGTCTCTCATCCCTCCACCCCTTTTAAAAATAATGTCATTATTCACTGCTTAAACACATTTTTAGAATTTATTTTTCATGTGAACATTTTCCATTAATGGGGTATCAAGGACTGCTCAGAAGCCTTGGCTCTCACGGCGACTCCGTCCTGTCCGTATCTGAAACAGTCTTCGTTCTGTGTATCACTACACCTTTTATTTACAGTGGTCCTAGGCTGACCCCTCTGGTAGGCCTGCCGCTAATTTAGGGCACGTGCACATCTTTAGAGATGCTGCTGGCTTCTTCAAGTCTTCCCAAAGGCAAGCTGACATCCTGTCCGGAATGCTCGAGCATTTAGGTTTACAACAATTCATTCCCACTGTCGGCTACTTCCCGCAGCGGAAAAGCACCGGGTGGCGAAGGCGAAGGCCACGGGTCGGAGCCTCTGACGGCTGACTAGGAGGTCGGCCTCCCTCTGACCTCGGTTCCCAGCCGAGCTTCTCATGGAAGAGAACAGGCAAGGAGGGCGAACAGGCCATTAGGAATTCGCCTCCCTTACTTGACCGAAACCCAACCCAAAGAGTAAGAGGGAGCGCCGGTGTTTTTTTTGTTTTGTTTAATTTAAGTCAAACTGACGACACTGCCGAGAAGCAAGACCTCAGGTGCTGCGGGTGGGCACCGGCATCACTTCGAGTGTAAAGAGGGGAGGCCACCGATGCCCAGAGAGCTTAAGAAACGTGCTCTCGCTACGCCACCCTGGGAGCCCGGTCCTCTAATCCGTACGCTGGGGATGCGGCCTGTGTCACAGAACGTGCTTCAGGTCAGACGACAGTGTGAATACCCGGCAGCGCCCGGCACATCGCGATGACGCGGATGCGCCAGGGAGAACAGCACGGCGAGCGCTGTCACCCACGTGACGCCGCGTTCGTTTCCTGTGGTCCTTGGCGCCGTCGCCGTTCCCGAAGCGCTGCTCTCAGGCTGTGACTCGCACGTCGGGCCTGCGCTCTGTGTGCGGTCTAGCCCAGCGCGCTCCTCTGCAGACAGCGGGCCCCTGCAGACGGCTTCGCTTTCGACAGTCACACGACACGACGCCCAGGGAAGGAAGTATCATGCTTTTCTACAAGGGCGGCGGAATCTGCGTGAGCAGCCCCTGTGAGGTCCCCTCTGCGGGATAAACGCCTCCAGCCATACAACGTTCCGTTGTCCCGAGCTCCTTAACGTCAGGTGAAGAGAGCCCCAGAAGGAAGCACTATTAAATCGCTTCCATAGCTCAGTGTGCTAGCTCAATCCTTAGCGCTGACGGGGATGCCCGTCCCCCACTGCACTGGGCTGGGCCCAGAAGCGGCGCTCGCTCTCAGGATGATGGAGGGATTTGAGGAGGAGACGGAGGGCTCGAGGGCTGCCTGTGCCTTTAGCTGGCTGTAAAACACCTGTAGCGGAGTCGCTCTTCAAACACATGCTAAACTTGCTTCAAGGGGGATTTTATTTGAATACCGTCGGGATTAGTTAGAACAGACAAAAATTCCACCCTAGAGCAGAGATTTCCAACATAATTCAGAATCTGCTAGTTTCTGTCCAACAGATAAAACGGCTGATTATAATTATGCCCCCTGTGGCCGGTGGATTTGAATTCCAATTCTTTCACAGTGAGGAAAAAAACCCAATTTCCGTTTGCTTTAGACAAGTGTCAGAAACAGAACTCAACATCTTCCTTCTAGTCCCATGGGAGAGTTACTTAGCCCCTCTCTGTACACTAGAGTTCCTGCCTCTGTGACTTACACCTAAGAAATCAGCAGATTGGGGCGGGGCCCGTAGTTAGGGTGCCAACCATAAGCCCCTCTTGAAATTCCAAATGCCTACCTAGCGACCCACCTGAACACCTTTTCTTAACCAAGAGGCACCATGCTCTACAGAGGCCAGCAAGAGAGCTGAGGATTCTGAGTGAGGGGATCGCCCAGTGTACTGGGAACATTAACACGGTGACCCCGTTCATCGGTCCTGCAAGCCAAACGCATGAAAGCGCTTTGCCTAGTGAAATGATTCGCTTTCTCTCACATTTCCGTTAAAAATGAGCTGGCCCGAGAGAACTGTGCGTGTGTAAGGGGAGGGTTTTTCAATGGGGAGAGAGGGGAAAGACCCGAGAGATTTTCTCTCTTCCGAATTGTCTGGCACAGCATCTAGCACAGCCAGAGGCCAACAGAAGTTTTCTGAATGGAACACACAAGTCTCTGGCCACAGGGTGACAGATAATACAATAAATAGGGGACACTGTGTGGATATACAAGTGCTTTCTGTTTTTTTTTTTTTGGTCAAGATCATTATGAATTCTAGAGACAGGATATTTTTACTATACAAACAACTGGCAGATCAAGACAAATCAAATCAAGTTATGCTTTGCAAATGAACCATTTTAAAGCTAATCACGGCCTCAAGTGCCCCTCAGTTACATTTCAACCTTTGCAGTAAGAGCTTGTTTAACTATTAGGTGGCCCTCAGAAAGACTTTCGTTTGAGGAAATGCAACCGAGTTTTAAATTATGAAGAGAAAGACTTACCAAATAGTTGATGACATAAAACCGGTCGTATTCTCTGTTCTTCGGGTTGATCTTACGATGCTGCTTTTTCCTCATGTGATCTCTGAGCGTGCTTTTGTCCCGGAAGATCTTCTCACAGTACAGGCACTGCAAGCTGAGGGGAACAGACAGACGCTGACAGATGAGTCACGGCTCCTGACCAGCTGCTGCAGCTGCGCTTTACCACGATCAAGCCATCTCTCTTCATTTTGGGTCACAGGGAACCTTCACATAGGACACGACGTCCTTGCCACAACCGCTCTCTCTTCATTCACCTGGCTCTGTAGGATGCACACCGTGGTTTATTTTCAAGTTGTCTCAGTTGGCTATTTAGTTAAAACTGTGACAACTAACATCCAAAACTTATTTTAGGGGCTTACTAATTTAATTACTTATCCTAAAAATGAAAATGTAGGTATGTTCTTCAAATAATTGAGTTGCTTAACTGGCACTGGCTGCCTCCACCGAGTAGAACAATTAGTCCATGGTTTGTGTGTCCTGTGAGCTGATCTGCAGGGTTTGAGTCCTAGTTCCCGTACCTGCCAGTTACTAACTCTCTGTTGCCATCCATTTTCTGAACTCTAAAGATAATACTTACAGTTTAGAGAATTTTTATGATAACTTGTACATATTTATACATACGTAATTTATACATGGATAATTTACACACACGTAGGAACAAAAGTGTACCTATGCATCACTTATACACACACATCATACTCATCGGTAGTTACTACTGTCATTCTCACGTGTCTTCCGCTTGAATATTTCACTGGCTGGGAACACATTACCTGAGGAGTCAGGGATCCCCAGGCTCAGAGGGATTCCTGACAAAATGCCTTTCTCATGCTAGACCGACAGCTGGTGCCTGTCACCTTACCCGACAGCCACTAGACCTCTGCTTTCCGGAGTCGCACAGAGTACGTCTCATCTTCCTTCTTCACGAAAACGACCAAACGACTGAACTCAGTTGTTTCAGTTTTGAATTATGTCTTCATCTCTACTGAACACCTTTCAACTATTTTGTATGCCACAGAAATAACTACATTCTTTTACAGTAAACAATCTATGAGTGATAAGCTGATTAGGGATATTCTGGTATCATTTTATAAATGAAAGGTCATTCAGTAAGAGGAGGGGACTTGTTTTAACGTAGTGTTGACACTGGAATTTAAATTCGGAACTTTTTATAGTCGATCTCTATTTCTTGATACTTCTTTTTTAACGTTATTGCCCCGCATGTTGTGGGCTGGGACACCACACTACTTTAGTATTATGTTTAAACAAAGAAAGCTACGCTGTGAGAGATAAAATCTCGGATCCTTTCCTAGAAAGTGGAAAGAGTTTTGAAAGCCATTTTGGTAACCTAGAGAATTTCCTTCCTCATTTCCCCGAGCTAAGCTCTAGATACCCAAGGTTGCCGGAATATGACCTTGGAAAAGTGGAGGGCTAGGATATACGCACGTGGATAAACTCTAAAAGGCAGGAGAATGCACAGAGCACGGCAGGTCTCACAGAAAGCTGCATAACATAGCATGATCTGACAGTGTATGTACTGTACTAAATATGTAGGAAATTACAGTGAAAAGTAAAGGGATTATAAATCCGAAACTAAGATGAGTGGTTTCTGGGGAATCACTGACGAGGAAGGGGACAGAGGAAGAGCCCACGGGGTCACCGATGGTCGAGCTCTTAGGCTGAACAGTGGGCACGATCTTCACACCGTATGTAACGCATCTTCTCTTATGTGCGGTGTTTGGCATACGCGGCATTTTTATTAAAGCACTAAAAGACAAATGATCTACACGAAGCGAGGGCTGTCATACAAAACGCGAAGCCCTCCAACACGAGAATGAGAAAAGTCCATTCTTTCTTTAATTACTTCTGGCCATCAAATTAATTTTTAAAAATTCACATCAGAGTCCAGGATTAATAGCTTCAGGTTGTGTTTCATAAAATAGTACTTACTTATCAAGCTTTTTCTGTAATATACACAGAAATTCACTGCAGTTCACAATGTTGTCTGGCAGTCCAATATTGAAAGCATGTTCTCTGGCCATGTGGTTCAAAAGGATGGATCTAGGAAGAAATGCCAGTAGTTAGATTACTTATAGATCATCTAGGAGCAAGTCAGGTCAGCAAGAGCATTTGTAAATGATGAACAACACTAATCAGAAGTACAAGCGAGCGCTAAACAGTGGAACGCACATCTGGGCTAAGAAGAGCGACACGTCACGACGTACGTAAGTACACGCGTAATCACATCAGTTCTCCAAAGGGGTTCCGAGTTTTCACCTGCCACCAGACAGGATTATGCTCTGCAGGTGAAGAGGTTTCTGTCCTTAAACCACTAAATAAACTGTACTTTCCCTACTTTTCCAATTCATCATGGGGAAGAGGAAGAGACAGCTGCCTAACAGAAAGAGGACCTGGGACTATAGACATTTGGTCAGTCACCACTGGAAAGAGACCTGGAACTCTCAACACATCTAATCACATTCAAGGTTATAATAACCTGGATACACAATGACCAGCCTGTTGATCAGTTTACACGGAAAAGGCTGTGTGTAAAATATTGGGCCTTTGTCACAACTTTAGTTCATAAAATAAAGATGACAGTTTTGGGAATGCGTTAGTGCACATGTCATTGGTAGTGACATATTATAAGGCTTTTATGATCTTAGCTGACTCCCATAGAATTGTTTTTAATGTATTTTTTTTTCCTTTAGAAAGTGAAATAAAGCAAACATCTCTATGAAAATGTTTGTTGATTTTTTCACATGTAGGATATATTAATCTCATAGTTAATATGTCCATTTGTCTAACTACTTAGCTACTACTGACAAATCTGAATAAAACTAATGCCTGGTGGAAACTCTGCAGTGCTTTTGGGCCCGCAGATGGAG
>NW_011888973.1:1704732-1721498 GCF_000151845.1 Pteropus vampyrus | reverse complement strand
TGACTCTGGGTGCTTAGCGTCAGAGTTGAATGACAGCGCGCCAGCTGGTTTTGGAGCAGTCGGGGTCAGTGTCAAAATTACCACCTCCCCGTTTTTCCCTTAGATCCTTATCATTGTTAATTTTCAAAAGCAAAACACCCCAAACTGCTAAAAGTCTAGAGTTAACAAGTTAGTATACGACAGGGTGCCTGTCAGCCAATGACAAGTTTTACGACATTCAACACAAATCTATTTTCTGCATTTAAAAAATTTATTCCCCTATTCTGCTTAGAGCGACTAAAGTTTATCTTCGATGTAAGGCATGTTTAAAAAAAATTACTATTGATAACATAAAAGGGTCTTTAGCTAACCCACAGAACTTAATTTATATGACCATTATAGATGTTCTGGTGAGTTTTCAGATGAAAAACAGTAACATTTCAAGACACGCATAAACCGCCAAACCTGTTTCCGAGGAATTCCGTGTTGCAAAACATGCAAAGGCCACGAAAACTGTTATCGTTTCGTTCTTGCTGCTGCTGTTCCAGAATTTCTTTCTGTAAAGTAGCAACAGATAGATAGGTGATATTATCTTTAATAAATGCACAGTCGGCTAATGAAAAATGTCAGAGTCCGGATGGGAGGAAATCGGGGCTGGAGCACAAAGGGAGTCCAGGAACACGGACAAAATTTCAAACTCCCCCCTTCGAAGCCGTGCACTGAATTTCCAGGCGCGCTCCACCCGGGCCGCTCTGCAGGAGACGGTCCCCAGGGCCTCGCCGCGCTCCCTGCCCCGCCCTTCCTCCTGCCTGTACCAGCCAGCTCCCACCCCGCCCTCTTTCAGAAACAAAGATGTGGTGGGATCTTTGACCTGTCCCTTTCTGTGATTCTCAGTTTAGTCTGAGCAATTTTTCACTCGAAGCATCTTTCAAATGACTTCTGGCCACCATTCCCAGTGTCATCGCCCCGAGTCTGCTTTCTAGTCGGTCACCATGGGAAAACTTCAAGTACGTCTCTAGAGGGTCTCTCCGACTTCAACCTTCTCTCCATCATATCCACTCTCACTTTTCTGCTGGAAAAACTTTCTTAAGTACCGTTTACACGCATAAGTACGCCGTTGCTCTCTAATAATTTAAATTCGCTTTGGTAACGCCCTGCTCTCATTAGGGTGGCTCTACACGACCCTCCCTTGAGGTGACTTTATGTCTCTGCTTTTTCACTCTTAGAAATCTTGTCTGTTCTTTAAGATCCAACTCGATCCACTCCTATCATACAGCCATTTCTACATGTTGGTCCGACGATTAAGAGCTTAGGCTCTGAAACACCGAGCACACCTAGATTTGAAACCTGGCTCTCTCCTGGACTCGATTTAATCTCTTTAATCCTCAGTCTTCTCATTTTTAAGAGGAAAATGAAACTATTACCTCACGGCATTGTCTACAAGATTAAATAAGATAATTTATGTAAAGAGTTCAAGTTGCGCATGGCGTATTAAATATTGGATGTTGCTGCTATCCAGCCAGTGTCAATCTCCTGTGCTTATTACCCATCATGCCCTTGGAAGCTGTTGCCTGCTTCCTCTTCTGAAAGGGTATGAAAACTCTTTGACGTTAAAAGAAAGTATTTATTCTGCTCTTACATCTACATGCTACTCTACACGTTCTTACAACAAAGCTCTAAATTGGAATTTCATAAAGTTTACTGCTGATTCTACAAGTATTTATAGAACAGCATAAAAATGAGCTAGCATCTAGAAGCTTAATAAATTCAATATGGCCTTTTCTAACATCTAGAAATATTAGCATCTAGAAATATTAATCCACTGAAGAAAAAGAAGCGAAGCTACCGTGATAAAAATCAATTCCATGAACTTCTGGTTTCAGTCACAGTGGAATAATGGATCTCTCACTTCCCCTGTAAACTACTAAACCAAACTGCTTCGTGTATTTTATCTGTTTTCAGACATTGGATAATAGACGGCACAGGGCTGTGATCCTTAAGAGAAAAAAATAATACACTGCCAGTTTTCTGCTGGGCATTTTCCAAATTGCAACGTAGGAAAATTAAATCTGAACGAAGAGCAGCTACCTCACTGGATACAGAAGAAAGGACTGGCGTTCGGGGTACCGGTGCGAGGGGCATCCGCGGGCCGAGGTCCGCGGGGGCAGGAGAGCTGCAGAGGCGCTCAGGGCACCCGTACTGGGATTCTCCGAACCTCTGTGCAAATGCTGAGCTGTACATGTACAGAGCAGGGTGCTGCGAGGCCTGACCGAGGAGTTTCCAGGGGGGATTCCAGAAGGTTCAGCGCTGGAATATGCTGGAGTTCCGACATGCAGAATGCAAATACCTCGCTCACCACTTCAGGGTGACACAAAAGTAAAGAACACGTTCTAGTTCCCGAAGGGCAGGGCTGTAAGCTGGTAGCAAGTGGTAGATAAAAGCACAATAAAAGGCATAAAGTTGATGAATTGGACAATTTTAATTATCCCTCTTTAAGTGAACTTTACATAAAAACTAAAATTGACAGTAAGAGTCCAACAAAAGAGCTATTGGAAGAGGAAAGCTCTGCTTGCATAAGCATGCATGGTTTGACTTCAAAAACACATTTCAGATCCCTATGTCGACAACTCTGTCAGCAGCAAAAACAAAAAGCAGATAAAGCTCTTGATGCAATCGCTGTTACTGCCCTGCAGAAATGGTGAGCATGTTCTGTGCCTGCCCGTTTTCAGCCCACGAGATCCGCTCGTGCTCATTAGAAACCATCATTCTGGCTCATATTTCCCAAGCTTGTGATAACATAACACAACTTTGGTTAGAGAAAAACCTTACTCAGTGTTACCTTGGCTTTGATTCAGCACAAACCAAACAGATCTGTGAGCCTGAAGCAGAGCGACGCGCAGCCATCTGAGGTTTTCTTCAGCCATAGTTAAGGTTTATCAGTGGACTCTGACGTGCGCGGCTTGAGTGTAGACACCTGAAGCTGTACAGAAACCGGGTCTTCGTGGGGGGCGCCTGACCGACACTTTGGGAAATCAGAGGCAGCAGGGACAGCCAGGGCAGTAAAGCCAGAGGCTGCCTTCACGGCAAGTAGCTAAAACCCGGCTGGCCTTCTGTTCTGTCGTTCAGGAGCCTCTCGTAGGGCGACGACGCGATCCGGTGGGCTCCCAGCCGCGATGTCCGTGCCGCCCACGACCATGGGAGGTGACGCGGGCTCTGGGGCACCCCGTGTCGTCTCTGGTCTCGCAGGCTCCATACAACAACTTTACCCTTTAATTTCACCCAAGTTCGTCCTGCCAAGACCTGCCTTTTGACTGTTGCACATGCTTTTGAATCTCTTTCCCGGGCCCTCCCGCCAGGAGCCAGTTAAAGCTTTCGCTGCTCCGCCGGCTCTCCGCTCGTTTCGAGGGCTGGAGTATCGGTGACGCAGGGCCGAGCTCTGCAGCTGGGAAGAACCGACACGGCGACCAGGCGGCTCCGCTTTCGCCGGAGTCTCCGCTCCGATGGGTGGCTCCAGCCTGTGTTCTCGCTGCACTCGGCTTGTGGCTGCAGTAAGGTGGACACTGCCTATGCCCTCCGGGCTCTCGTCCTAACGTCGCTCCATTAACGTGTCCTACATCCTAATGACGTCTATCCTCCCACTAAGATCCCCTCCTTTCCGACCATGACTGCTCACTACTGGCTTTTCAGAATTTGAGAACTAAAAGGGACCTTGTGAAACTATTTACTAATCCCCTACAAAGAGATCTTAGGACGACTTGTTTAAAGCTACATAGCCACTTGGTGCCAAAGACGGTGCTGTTGCCAGGGTACCATATTTGCTTTTTTTTTCCTCTCAGAAGGTACCTACCGTAGTATCTGTAGACATGTATATAACAAAGATCTTTCTGTTTAGTGGACAAACAAGTTCACAGCCCCGCGGATAGAGACTGGACAGGTAGGGCAACTTAAAAACCTTCCTTTCAAAATGTCCACACAGTTTCATTTAGATGAGTCTGGAATTGATTAGCTTCTCAGCATCTGAGGCTTTAGAACACACCAAAATAACGAGGTGAATAATATATACAATTACAATCGTGCCCACTGAATTAGAGAAAGAGGTATTCTGGATAAGCAGATTTTCTAGAATGGAAAAATTTTAATTTTGTGTTTAAAGGGTTAGCAGTTTTACACAGATGGTTTCCAAGACACCGCTTGTGTTTCCTCTACCGTCCACCCGGGACATAATCGACGTGGTCTGCGTGACGCAGGGCCCTGGTATGAACGGGCGCTTCCACGCTGGACCGTAAGAGACACCCACGTCTCACCGCGTGTGTTGTTCTGGGTAACTTTCTCCTCTCCTCTATGGCCGTCTGTGTTTATCTCCTTTTACTTACTGAAGCTTTTCATCACGGTGAGTGAGTCTACTTCTGTGCCCTCAACTGGCTCCCCCATCGACACCTCCTTTCCACGTGCTTTTTGCTATCCTCTGTTTCGACCTCCTGTTCTTCTCCTTAGCCTAGAACGAAGCTATAGGAATTCTCGAGACCCAGGCAAACAAAATCCAGATAATCAAAATCTGTGTATAAAATTAAGTCAAATGTTTGGTACGTGGGAAACAGCGTCCCCCAGTGTCCTGTCTGGATGGGCTCTGTGGCAGTTATTTTCACCCTGCAGGGATGCTTTGTTGTTACTTGTGTGTCCTCCGCTGTTTGCATCTACTGAGGTTAAGATATCAGATGGAGAGATTTATAGGAAAGACCTTCCTTGTACACACATTTAGAAAGTATGTTGATGTGCTGCGTTCCCAGAGGGATGTAAGTCAAAATCTGATTGTACGTGGACCTTAAAAATTAGTCTACAAAAATGGCTACATCTGAACTGGTATGAGACAGAGGCTTAAGCAAAGCAATAGTTTCCCTTTTTCTTCTGAATAAAATCCATACTATTTAGAATGGCATTCACAAGGCCTCCCACGTGATTCTAACCTAGGTTATTCAAAGCCTTCTCTTGCATTGTTTCCTCATATAAACCCTGTTTCAGGAAAAACAGGAGCATCTGCTATAATTACTTGTGCATTGTTATCCGCGGTAGCAGTTCTCAGTGACCTGTTATCATTTCTCAGGCTTCTCAATGGCCCGGGGCACTGTCCCCTTTTCCTCCATCAGTCTGTGCGTTCTGCAGTCCGCTACCCTACTAACCCTTCGGAGCTCGGTTCAGACGCTACGTCTCCGGTGAGTGGAGGCTGGGACTGAGGAGATGTGTATTCTTGTCCTGTTTTTCTGACTAGCTGATTCTTAATGTGGCCATGGGCATGTCACCTCTCTAGGACTTCGTTGCTGGTGATCTCTCAACTGCTTGAGAAACATTCTGTGGACATAAAGGTGGCTGTCCCTGACCGCTCTCTGATAGAGGCGACATGTCATTTTGCCAGTCTGTAGCATTTCATTGGCTTGGTTTTCAGGAATACTGTGTCCCAACCCGTCTCTACTGGAACACGAGCTCCCTTACGCCACATGACATGTCTTACAGCAGATCCTCGATGAATGCATGACCACTAAAGAAACACCCCAGGTTCGACAACGTACACACTATAGGCCCGAATGCTCTCCTGGAAAGCAAAACGGACTTTTCGAAGGCGTCTGTAAAACACTTGATCACCCCTTACCGACAGAGGGCTGGTACTCACCTGATTTATATTTCACACGTAACATAAAATTGTTCCGGAAGAGGGCCGTAAATTCAAAGTGGCCCCCAGACGTGGAAGGGGTCGATGGCCACGGGATGGGGCAGCGGAGTCCGGCCTGCGCGTTTAAAGAGTTTAACAGGGGACTTGTATACAGAAAGTTGTCTCGGGCGACCGCAGGACGAATGGATGCCTGCACCTCCCACCCCCAGAATTTTATAGCTAAAAGCAGGGAGAATGGCTGGGCGATCAAAGGGGCCAGGTGCCCCGGGGCTCAGGCGCCAGAGAGAGCTCAGAGCAACACCGAGGGCACCTCGTCCGGGAGAGAGTATTGATGGGAACCCCGTGACCGGTGCAGCCAGAGCGCTGTGCGCACGTGCCAGAGCGCACCTGGGGGGAGGGGTCAAGTCCAGGTTCACCCAGATGTCAAGGGGGCGCACTGGCTTTAAAACGGAGTCACTCATGTTCCACGCAAAATGCAGAATAGTAAAGGCTGTTAAGATAGTCATTTAAACAAATACCCTACTGTAGACGTAGAGCTTATTATTGGTTATTATTTTAAAAGTTCTAGTTTTTTAACTCACAACTGATAATTTTTATAAATACACAGAGATACATAAGAGAATTGCTATAGGATAGGGATTTAGGGAGATATGTTTTAACGGTTTTTCAATTAATCATTTTTACTTTTAATAGTGTATTTATACTTTACTAAGTCTATATCTTAAAAGAGTAACTGCTGTTTGTTACTAATTTTTGAGAACTACAGGAGATGCAAGTCAAGATAAAGAAATGAACCAGAAAAATTAAGCAATCCAATAATTCAGAAAACTAAGTATATTAAAGAACATTATTTTTATTTTGTTTAAAAATAATATATAAAATGGCAAACTGCTTTCCCACTTATCCACCTAACAAAGTCTACTCATTACTTTTTCTTTTATTCCTTTTATTCTTTTTTCGTTTATGTCTTTTTGTACCCATTATTTTTAATAAATGGCCTACTAATTATTTTTTATAAGTGTGCTTATAAAACAAATAGAAAAAAGTCCTCGTTTCTTAAAATAGAAGCACCAAATATATTATATATTTTGATGAAATTTTACTTCGAATAAATCATGTGAAGATGAAAAAGAAATTATTTTAATTCTATGACTATTCTGTTACAGATTACATTATCCAACTGTAATCAAGTCAATAAATCAGGAAGAAAGTCCTCATTAATTTGTTGAAATTGAGTTTAGATGAACAAAGAATTCATAGTTATGTCATGGTGTGCTAAATAAATTAGTAAACCTGGAAGCCAGTCGAGTCAGGCTTTTCTTTAACTCTGGCACGGTCTCTTTTGCCATCGATTTTTATTATGAAAAATCTCACAGAGAAGCATAAACAATACAATGAACATTTCTACACCCAATATTTACTTTCAAGAATTATTAACGATTTGCCAGTTTCTCTCTCTCCCCTTCCCCCTTGCTCTTTCTCTCTCTTCACACACACACACATGCACACACACAACACACACACGACACACACACATATAACCATTTGAAAATCAGTTGAGACGTCACGGCACGTCGTTCCCAAACACTTCAGCATGTCTCCCTTACACCCCTACATATGATTCCAATACCATTATCATCACGCCTAAGAAAATCAATACTTCCAAAATAGCATGCAACGTTCAGGCAATATTTAAATTTTTTAACTGTCCCAAGAATGTCTTTTAATGTTCCCCTCCTTCCCAACTCCCACCAAGACCACTCTAGGTTCACACGTCTCATTTGGTTGTTAGGTGATCTGCCTCTAAATCTTAAACCACAGAATAACTCACCGGCCTGGGACTTTGGCTCTGATGTACGGAAAAGGGAATTTTTTCCAAACTCGATAGTGGTTTTCCAGGTATACGGATCGCTGCTAGGGAAACCCTATTAATGTTACTATTTTTATGTAATCAGTTCCATATGTCCCCCGCCAGACAGTGAGCGTGCAGAGGCGAAACTGCTCTACGCATCTGTGCGTCCGCTGTGCCCCACGGGCCGGGGCACGCAGTCACCGTGAGGTGCAGGTGGTCTCTCTGTGGCCCCCACTCCCTCCAGTCCCTTGAACGGGCAGGCCTCTAGGCAGGGGACAGCCACGTCGCCACTGCGCCCCAACGCCCTGACTGCCATCGCTGTTAACGTGCGTGACGGGACAGGACAACACTGAGCCTTGAAGACTCTGTGCGTCCTTCTGCGGACACACACGCGTGCCGACCGCTGCCGACCGCGCACGCGTGGACACACCAAAAGGAAGCCCCTCGGGCAATCGAGAAACATACTTTTCCTTTTCCTTCCCTTTCTTTCTTTCTCTCCTTCTTCCTTCCCTCTTCCCCTCTGTCTTTCCTTCCTTCCTTTGTAAAGCTTGGTATCTGATAGGATCAGCGGTAGCATATGCTTGAAAGTCACTTATGAACCAAAAAATATGAGGAGACGACTCACATAAAGCATTACAAAGAAGTGCAAATCGAAGACCACCAGCTTTAGGGTTTTATTTTTCTCAAAAAGAAGTCTCATGCTGGGCAGGTATATTAGATTTTATTCATGGATTTACAGAATAGAAGGATGAAGAGAATGTCGCAGATGTTGTATGTTTGAACTTCTCAAAGCAGCTGACGAAATCAGATAAAATTTTCATTGCAAAATAGGCTTGGATAAAAAGCACAGTTGTAAGGATACAAGATCAGCTTATGTATAAGGCGAAGAGTCATAATAACAAGCTGTATGTTTGTCTAATTGGTTTAAAATGTCAAGTGTGGTAGTAAAGGGGTCAGTGCACAGTCTCCCTCCTTTATTCGTAAGCTGAAGGCAGGGGAAGCATTAATGAGACAGCAGATCGAGCAGATGGCACTCAGCAGGCGCAGGGGACTGACGTACAAGTGGAAGATGAAAATGGTAGTTAGGTTGAAAGTTACAAAAATCAGCCAATCCACGAGAAAGCAATTTAGAATATATAAATTAGGTAAGTATTTGCACACAGGAAAGCTAAAACTTTCCTGTGTGCAAATACTTACCTAATTTATATATTCTGATTTCGTCAGCTGCTTTGAGAAGTTCAAACATACAACATGTTCAGAATGACGAGTCCAGTGGAAACACTTGCACTGACACAAGGAAGTCAAACGAAGGCCACAGTCATTCATTATGGGTGTTGAAAACGTTTTATAGATACTGACGGATTAGATGCAGGGCAGAGTTCGCTGGGTGAATGGCACTGTTTCCTGCCCAGCCCAGCCCAGCCCGACGGCAGCAGCACAGAATCCTCAGGTTGGGAGCCCGGCTGCACTTCCCAACAGGGGACACGACGAACCTTCCTGAAGGTGGAGTGGCCTCAGGCCTCCACGGGAAGACAGAAGCATCTCGTACCTCCACAAACACAAACTACCTCTGAGGCATCTGAGATTATTTCATTTACACCCCTATCTTGTTCTAATAAGTGTTTCTGGCTGCTGTAAAACTGTGCGCCCCAAAACTGAGAGTAAAGAAAGGAAAACTAGGGCACGGTGGGCACATAACTTGAAGATGAAAAATAAAAATACACGTGTGTGTACGCACACACACACGCACACACATGCACGCACACGCACACACTGGAGCCCAGAAGTGGCCCCAAATCTGGCTGTCGCCTCTCTTAGACCTGGGAAGCAGCTCCGACCAGGGTTTGTACAACAAAGAACTTGGCTTTGTCCCTCGTTCCTGGGTGGTCACCTCTAAACCCTTGGCATTTTTCGACTGACTGGAGTGTCTCTGTCATTCACAGGGGCCTTTTGCGCCCACCTGATAGTTCATGCGAACAGGGTAACTCAGGATGGGACTGCCAAGCCAGAGAGACACGAGGCACATGACGTCGCCCGGCGTCAGGAAGGGAAGAGCCAGAGACTGCGCTTAGCTGTGTGGTGAGTCCATCGATCCTGCTTCGTGACGTTTCTGTAAAGACTGGACCCCGAAGCTCAGGTGACCTTTCCCGATTGGCAACACTTGGCGTACTGTCACACGCTGATGTGCCTCTGGGGACAATAAAAGCTTCATGTTTGGGACTTTCCCAGACCTCACTCTATGTATGTCCCTGTTTGGCTCGTTCTGATTTGTACTTATTTCTATAAAAAACTAATCATAAGTACAGTGCTCTCCTGAGTTCTGTGAATTTTTATAGCGAATTAATGAATCCGAGGGGAGTAGTGGGAACCCCTGAAACTGTGGCCAGCTGGTCAGAAGTGAAGGTGGCCTTGGGATCTGTCAACAGTGAGAACAGTCCTGTGCAGGGCTGTGTCTCGTGAAGTCTGGCCTAACTGGGGGACTAGAAGTCACTGATGCTAAATACACTATACGATGCAACGGACGCATCCTCAGGACAGACAGACCAAACAACACAGACTTTCTCACACCGGTCCTCAAAGTGAGCTGACTCTCATGCCGAAGCACACCCCAAAACTCAGCGAAATCAGTGCGGACGGGGAGGGGGCAGGTGGGGGGTGGTAAGGGTTGTCATGATATCTGCTTCCTCCTGATTGGGAGTGAGGGGGTTTCAGACAACCTAGAAAAATTATTAACTTCCTCAAATAATAATTCCCGAACACATTTTCAAAATAAATATTGGTTGGTAATAATCCTGACTTTGTCCTTCCAATCATGTTCCTGGAACGTTGCTTTTCTAGGCTGTCACTTGGATGTAGAGCCACAGGCCTTAGAAGGCAATCAGGGGACATTTGGGGTGACACAGTCTTATAAAAATTGCACAGTCCTGCACATAGACTGGAGTTTGCGTGGAAAGTCATTTAATTTTGTGTAAAAAATGACTCAAGAGAATAGTTACACACTAGACAGAAGAGTCCCCTATAAAAATCATTTTAATCCCCACCCTACCCGCCCAACACCAACTACTGGCCTCCAAAGTTGTACTGCATTTATCATGGTCATGATTTTTAACATGGATTAAATTTTAAGTAAGGTGTCACCAGATGCCTAACCCTGATTGTGTAGGTGGCTGGTGGGTTGTCTGAGAATTATCCAAAGAACACCTAGAGATGACTGACATGATTTGCTGGCATATCCTCAAACTTCAGGCAAAATGTATGCCAAGGTAACTAAGTGTGGCAATTTACTGATATAATTATCCCTGACAGCTCGGTTTAAGAGCCAAGATTAGATACCAAACAGCAGGTTTTAGAATTTATTTATGACAAACAGTAGGGTCATTTGCCCCTTCAAGCTATGCCTCCTTCAGCAGACAAATATGTGTGTGTGTGTGTCTTTTTAAACTCTACGAAAGGAGGAAAGGCATCCAGGTAAATAATCATTAACATATTAATTAAAATGAAGCAGACAGAGTTGTTCCACTCTGGGATGAAGAAAGCTGTAAAGTAATACTCTTAAAATGAGAAAATGGTGGATAATCCAAAAAAGCCTAAACCAACCAAATAAAAATCTTCTTTTGAATCTAAAAGGCCAAAGTCACAAGGCGAGCAAACTGAATTCCAAAAGGCGGCAAGCGCTCGGAGAGGCGGGGACAGACACATGGACTGTTCGTCCTTGGCAGAGCACAGGAGGAAGGGCGAGTTGAGCAAATGGCTGGGACCGTTCTCGCGCCCACAAAGCGAAAGCTGGAAGCTGCTGGTGGGGCCCGGAATCCTGCAGGGTGCAGGGCTCAGGCCTGCGGAGTGGGGAGGGGCAGGAGCGCTGGGCAACTACTAAGGGGCAGAGTCCAAGCAAGTTCCGCAAAGCATTTTCTTAGGACATGTGACAACATCACAGACTTGCATTTTGTTGTCAAAAGATTTAAATATTAAAGAAATATATTCAGTATTTAAGACATTTAAAACGTATGGAGATGAAGATTTGTCTTGGGAAGCGGGGTGGGCCTGCCCACAGCCTGGGGGAGTGATAGACGGAGGGGGCCCGCTGCGCGCCCCCAGCTCCTCTGCTGCCCTAGTGTGTCCAGGGACCGGGAAAGGTCCGTGGTGCATTTACTTGTTGCTTAATGCGGGGACTGTGACGGGTCCTCTCAAGAAGGGGGACAAAAGCGCGCGCACTCAGGAGCCGAGAAGAAAGACCTTGAAGAGTCAACCGCGGAGCAATTTACAACTTAGCGATTTCCTTAAGTTTTCCTTCATCATCACAGTTCAGGGTGAAAACGAAAGAGCAGATGATCAACAAAATGGAGGCTTAAAATATAAAAATTAAAATTTTAATTAGTCACATGCATAAAAAGGTCTGTACTGTTGATACGAATGAGACACAAAGTACTAGCTTCCTCCTGAAGTGACTTGTTCACTCTACCAGCACCCAGACTGCACGCCAAATGGCGGAGCCCCTAATACATCAGGGACGACGAGCGGTTCCTCTTGGAGGCTGTGAACACCCGCCGCTCGTAAGCACAAGCGCGGAAGACCCTGGACTGGCAGTCCCTAGAGACTGACATCAACGCGTGGAGGACGGCACATCGGCCATCACTGGTGTCAAAAAAGAGAGACCAAAGAAGTCTGTCTGCTCTCCGGCTTTCCATTCGCCACTCCCGCCCGGCCCGAAGAGCAAACGAAGTGAAAGGAACGAAGTGAAAGGAACGTACAGAGGGTTGTTTGTTGGTGAAAATAGGTGACTTGGACACTCTGATTGGCTAAGACAAATGCCATTTATTCAGCAAAAATTTCCCAAAGGTTAAAGAAAGCTTTGGTATTACATGGGCACTGCGATGACTTCTTTTGGTCATAATCTCAAATTCAGAATAGGTGTAAATCTTTCCTACCCACTGAGAAAAGAGTTTGCAGTAAATTAACCAGTCAGTATAAGTTGTGAGTGTCTACACTAGCTGAGAGCTGACATTAATCCTCCACAGAATGTCATTTTTCCTAAACTGCTTCAGTTGACCATCTGAGTTCCCCTGTCTATGTTCCAAAAGCATTTCCGAGGCACCTGTTTGCCTACAGCGCCATCACAGAGGCTCGCCTTGGGCTCATGTCACCTCGCCTTCTCCAAAACCTTCCCCTCCCTTCAGAAAAGCCATGGGATTTTGGAGCAGAGCGTCCAGGCCGAGCAGACAGCAAGTGCCAAGGGCAAAAAGCAGGGGAGCTGGAAGGAGCGCGGTGTGCCGGGCGAGCAGAGGCATAGCCAGTGTGGCCGCACAGAGTGGACAGAGTGGACGGGGCAGGGGATGGGAAGCTGGCGACAGACACTTTGAGATCTTGGTAAGACGTCCGGATTCTTATTCTACATAAAGTTCAAAGTACTGGAGAATTTTAATTACTTGAGTTATATAAACGGATTGAGTGAACATTATATAAATTATTGAAATGGTCTTCGAAAGGATAAAAATAGAACAGCATCGCCTCTTGTTCTTTCTGCTATTTCTTTCATCTTCTGACAGTAAGTGTGGTATTTTGATTTGAATCTCATTCAAGAGTCATGGTGAAGGCTCTTATTTCGTCTGTTATGCCCTCTATCCTGTCTGATGAAATACCCAGTATGAGAAAATTAAAGCAGAAAAAGCTCAGTAAATTTCCACTAATTTAAAGGTTAGGGGACAAGTCTGCTTAACAAAGTAAGACGGAAACATGAATAAATTTCGCGTACAGATATTGATGTAGTTTCAACTACTTTCAAAACAGAATCTGCCTGAAACTTAAATATTTGAGAAGCCCTCTCTCTGACTGGGGTCAAGTAAAAAGGTACTTTTCCCTCCAAAGAATTCCCTTTTAAATGTCAAAATATTCTAGGGAGCCTTGTGGAAGACTAACCTGTTTGAGAGAATCTGATGATTCGAACATTTGGGTTTATGTCAGCAATATAGTCATACAATGTACTTAAACCAAAACACACCTCTGCATGTAGAGGCAGGAATAACTATCAAAACAAGGATTATCAATGACACTCTACAGTTTTTAAAAATAAATCAATAAAATCCACTGTTCTCATCATTTTATGAGAGATGAAGGAAAGTTAACCCGGACAATATCAAGGATTTTAATAAATAAATGAGAAAAGACAAGTCGATGACTAGAGAAAGAGAGTAAAACAAAAACCCAGAGAGAGGTTTCTCAACAGGATGACACACTCCCCCGAACACATGAGATCTGATCTGACTCACATCTCACCTTCTTAAAAGACATCGGTCCCTCCCACCCTTTCTGAAACTGCGATGATAAAGACAACCACCATCTGTGCGTTACGATGGATAGAAAGACAGCATTTTCTTTCTACTTGGAATCTCACTGAGGTAGCTTTTTAAGAGTAAGGAAGAGAGACAAGATAGACGGAACATCTAAAAAAATTAAGTAGCAGAGGAAAAAATTACATAAGTGTAACCATTTGCATGGAATAGATCAACATAATGCAAAAAAAAAAAAAAAAAACCGGCAGAAGTACAGAACAAAAAAATACCCAGGAGTTAAACACAAAAGAAGTAGAAAAGCCTAATTTCTATCTGGATTAAAGATATAAGGGAGATCTAGCTTCTGCAAGAGGAGGAGGCCTTTCAAACACTGAAAGGTGGCTATGGGAGATCGCAAAATATGCATCTTCCACGTGCGGGAAGAGTGCTACAGCATGGCATGGCTCAGGAGAGCCCTACCTGCCTGAGGAGGTATCTTCCTGGGTCAACTCAAGGTCAAGTACAGCCCCGTTTCCCTAAGGGCAGAGGAGACTCTGAGAACACACTGTCTTTCAAGTTTTAAAAGAAAATATAAGCCGATTAGGCCAAAAGGGATAAGAAATTCCTATCTACCACTGACCAAAAATATTAAGAAATTAGATTTTCTTAAAAAAATTCCTAGCAATGCAAACAAAACACCATTATTTATTCACATATGTATTTATGTCTGGTCCATCCATTTTTATTCATTCTAACAAATGTCAATTTAGGAAATGTCACATCTGCTTCCAGAAGAAGGACGAAATCTGATAAAGGATTCTGGTACAACTGGAAAGGGAATGGTGCTCGGGCTGAAAAATGGTTTGAGTCCCTTCCTTTTCTAACTGTATATAATATGGCCTTGAGCATATTCCCGAGTACCTTTCACCTTGTTTTTCTTTCTAAACAGAAATAATAATACTGCATTACTGATCTCTAGAGCCAATGCATATAAAAAATGCCGCGTAAAATTTAAATTCTGTTGAAGGAGAGCGAAGTGGTAAACTTTAGGATCCAGTTCAGTATTGGTTCAGACTGGGTTTACGTTTGTCTCCTAAATGAAAACATTAATTAACCTGAAGGTTGAAATTACTCGGTGGTCATGCTAGCTAACTTATCTCAGGTGTACTGTTAATAACAATGCTACATTCAATGAGAAATACCATCTTTTATTTGGGAAAGTCAGTCTAGACGCTATTAGAGAACTCTGTGCCACAAAGCTAGGGATTATGCAGGAAAGGTATGAATGTGAACTGATTTTTTATTTTGAAGTCACTGATAAAATAACCTGACTCTTTATTAAAAGTCACGAAAATCTATAAAGAAAGTGGCATGAGGACAGAAAATCTCACTGGGAGATGTTTGATCTCATTTTGTTCTTATTTTATTGTCGGGGGAGGTGGGATATATGCAGTAGTGTTAAAAACAAAGAAACGTTTTTTCTCTAGAGGATCGAACTGCTATGTACGTTAAAATTTTTCATTAAATATAGTTATCGCTAATGACCTCTCAAGCTGACATTTATAACAGTGATTAAAAAAAAAATCCCATGTAGCTAAATGGATGTTTCTTTTCATCCCAATTTAATTAAAAGTTACATCTTGCTACTGAGAGCTTATGAATGCCACATGTCTTCTCCTGCAGGCAAATGGAAAAGCTAGTACTTTTTAACACTTATGTGGAAAGTGTAGCCCAGCGAGTGAAGAGATCTGCCTCAGCCATTTTACCTCTTTCTTAAATGAGGGCGAGCTGACTGTGAGACTTTACAGAAACACAACGCCAATACGTCAGGATTAGATTTAAGTTAATACTTTATGAACATGTCTCAGAAAAGATAAAAAAGTAGATGCGAAAGTCCCAATCCTTAAGAGGCATCTAATCCAGGAAGACGACAGATTTTTCAACAACTATCATCGAAAAGCCAAATAAACCAGAGCTTAGAAGAGGGTTATTAATTCTGACACGTGACATCTGAGCAATGTCGGGGGGGAGGGTGTTATTCACGCAGATGAAGCAGCGTCCTGACAGCACGCAGTGTTTTCACTCAAGCGAGGCCTCTGCCAGGGCGTGGCCTGCGCCATGACAACGGCATTTACAACACTGTCTGGCAAAGGCTTATTGAATAAATGAAGGGACTGGACACTGGGGAATTGAAAGAAAATATGGGGGAAGGCACTGAGGATGCAGTTTGAGCCCAGAAAAGCTTAAGAATATACAGAGGACAAGACGACTGCAGGTTTTAGAAGAAGGGGCTAAACTGGTCTGCGACATGTTTTAATATATAAACAAGGTGAAAGGCAAAGGGTGTGGACGTGGGCTCAGAGTGGAACTGACTGGACTTGACAAATGACAGGTATGGGAATGAGGAAAAGGAACGAGTTCAAGACGATTCTAGAAATTTCCACACTGAGTGACCAGGAGATGGTGGCACCATTATGTAAGCAAAGGAGACAGACACATTGCAAGTTTTGGTAGGAAAAAAATAAGCTCATTTTTAGGTGCATTAAACTTAAGGTGTTGATTGAAAATCCATATGGAAAAGTTTAACCTGAAACAGAGTTGGAGGTCAGAGGTGAGCTGAGAAAAAGCTGCAGACGAGCTCAACTGACAGATATTTACTCTGCCGACCTGCTCTGTGCCAGCACCAAAGTTTAAGCCACCAGCATAGTGGTGGCAGTGATGAGAGCGAGTACCTTGGAGGGGGGACAAGGCTCCCGAGAGATTTGCAAACACTCATTTAAGAGAAAAGACGGGGGGTTAAGGTAGAACGATGAGACCATGGGAACATTTTTAAAGAAAGAAGAAGGTATATAAAAGCTACTAAAACCCTCAAGAGTCTTTCCTAATTCTGTAGTTCCCTTCAGAGCATATGAAAAAAATTCAAAGAAGTGTCACGTAGGATGAATCAGGCATTTCAAAAAGAAAACTGGAACACACACAAATCTCACAAATGTCAAGGAATCAA
>NW_011888973.1:1693408-1704352 GCF_000151845.1 Pteropus vampyrus | reverse complement strand
GGAAGAACGATGTGAGCTCTTCTGAATGACTTTGCGCTGACCGCACATCGGGGGAGGGACAAGGTGGAGCGGGGCCAGTTCTAGGACGGGAGCAGTGTCCGTAGGCAGAGAGAGCTCCGTCATGGGCGGCAGTCCTGAAGGTCCCGAGGCGCGCGGGGTGCGGCGGCTGTCGTGGTCGCGAGTCCAGGCTCCGCCGGCGTCCGGGGAGGCGGGCAGTCTCTCTCGTCGGCTGGCCCGCAGCTCTGAACTGGTTAACTGTCCCTGTCTCTTTCTCTCACTCTCTGCCACTGTAATTTAACTTAGGACTTCTCGGAATTTTTCTCTTGTCGATTCAGATCCATATGCATTTTCCCTCCCTTTTCCACAACTCTCCAACTACCCAAACCCTTCTCATTGTTAAGATACAATATTATTGTTATCTGTAGTACGTGCATCTTTCACTAAGTGCTTCCTATGTGGCAGGTACTGTTCTAAGTGAGATAATGTACTACGTCACTGAGCCTTCACGAGCGCAAGATATCTGTCATCACCTCTGTTACCAAGATAAGAAACCACAATATTTGCCTTTTTCCCTCTAGACTGTACACTCTTTGACATACTGAAGTAGCAGGTTTTGAGTTCTTATAAAGAAAGCCTTGCAGGCATGAGATTACGACAGTTTGATCATTCTCGATTAAGGCCACTGTGAGCAAGACTGAGAAAACTCATGAAAATCGAAAATTATGAGTAGCGCAAGCAAACGAAATCTATAACATGTAACAGTGAATTCATCCTTGTCTTGTGGATCTGAGACGTCACAGCAGGAAAAGAAGAGAAACGCGGGGAGTCCTGCTTCCTCAGTGGGTTCGTTGCTACAGAAACAGCAAAATTTTTCTTACATATAAGTCAACATCCAACAATATCAGCTCCTCTTATGGGATAAATAATCATCTGGGATGGGATTTATTTTCCTCCTAGATCTCGTGAGGATTGGGCAGAAACACTGAAAATCAGAGTGCTCTTAATACATCTAGCCAAGTTCAAAGATACAAGGGACACTTACAAGCAACCTCTAAAGAGCGAGTCAATTTCAAGTAATAGTTGAGATTAAACCACAACTAATAATGGAAAACTACACACTTTTAAATAAAATTAATAAAAAAGTGATCAATTTCTGTTCACCTAATGAAAATGACAGTTTTAACACTTGTATACACTGTTATCTTCTTTTAAAGATTAAAGATGCTGAGATTTTAAAATCAGCCTGCTTGTGGTTCAGGCTGAAAATGAGAAAGGCTACTATGTTAATCTAGCCATATGCTTAATTCATAAAAGAGAATTAAAAAAAGGTGTTAGTACATACATAGCACATCCCAGTTTAGAGGAGAAAAAAGTTAATCAATTCAACTCAATTTTAGCTGAGGGCATTTTTCCGTGACTGCTGAACCCTAGCATGTGTCAGGCAGCTAAAATTACACTTAAATGTGTAAGCTTTGTTGTTATTTTAGAGATAATCCAGGAAGCAAAACAAAGCCAAAAATTCTCTCTGCATTTTTAACATGAAATGCTTTAATCTTCAATCAAGTGCATACTTTTTTCTGTTTTAAGATCCTGATGTATTGTCTCTTCTTTTCTGTATGTTTGAAAGTTTCTAAAATTAAAAGTAACAAAAAAAGAACGATAATAACAACAATGATTCTGTATACATTTCCAACAGACTCTTCATGCTTTAAAAGAATTCTTACCAGTTTCTGTTTCTGAAGCTCTTCCCTAAGTACTCTATCTTCTGGTAAAACGTCACATAACAGAAAATAATTGTCCTGTTCTTCTGTTGAGAAATTAGAAAAATAAATGAGAAACAATATTTATCATTTCTTCCAGAAAGATTTCTTAAAAAATCTGTGCCTATATCTATGTCTATTACGATCTCTCTTCTGGTATATAGATATGTTTTCAGCTTTATTGAAGTCAGGCAACATAAACACAGCAATTTAATTTTAGCTATCATGAAAGAGAGAATTCTAACTTAAGGAAGTGAGATGATTTCTTTGAATGTTTGGATCGTAAGGAAAAGATGGTCACTAAGATGCACACTTACCGAGTGGGGCTGTGGAATTGATTCTTATCACACTACAGAAATCTGTGATGGGCTGTTCAGTGAATCTTTTCCTCCAATATAAAACGTACCTTAGAACAATCAAAAAGAAAAACTGTTGAGAAGACTCAATATAGCACTTTCTCTATAATGACAGAATTTTATAAGAATGTTTAATTATCTCAAAGAAACGAATCAAATGTTGACTGAAAACTGCTAGAAAATTTTTAAATATAAAGGCAGGAGAGCGCTGTAGAAATAGGAAATATTTAATGAGATGAAATTATCCAGCAAAGGCAACAAAATGATTAAACTTTACTATCCCCAAATTCAATAAACAGACCTTTGGGAAAGCTAAAGTGAATTATTTTATGTGATAATGAAGTTTTCCTGAAATTGCATCCAAGTTTATATGAACTTAAAATGTACACTTTTCAATAAATTGAAAGTTGGGTGGTTATATATCAAAGTGCAGAAGCCATGATAATAATGCAGTGAGAAGTCAGCATAAATTCACTGTCTATGTAACAAGAAAGAAAAATTCCGTATGTCCAAACTGGGTCTGATGTTAGCCAAATTTAGCCTTTGAAAAACAGTCAAGTTTATAATTCTTACATCTGATGAGCATCGTGGCTAAATTTAAAAGAAGAGCATACCCCCAGACCTGCGTATCTGACGAGAGCGAGAAAGATGACGGGGTTCGACAAGCTGCTCGTTCATCTTTCCATTTGTTAACAAGATCTCTATTGACAACTGCAACCTCATTCATCGAATGGTACCCAGAGAATGTGGTCTCTTTCCTTCATGAGAAGAAAGGAAATAGAAAGGTTGACGCTACAGCTGACAGTGTCAACCAACGGTCATTGGTGCCAATTCTGCACTGACAGAAACCCCCGATTTGGAGTACGGCAGAGGGGCGGGCCTTATTCGATGCGAACAGCTCGGCTGTGGAACAGCATGCTGTGGACAGCTCTGCAGGGACACGGCTCGATTATAATACGGCGCGACTGTGGACCAGCATGGCTGCGAGGCGGCCAGGCGCGGTGGCTGTTCTGTCCTCTGAGACAGCTCAGAGGATGCTGCGGCTCTAGTGGGGAAAGGAGGCCTGTGATGGAAGCTGAAAGGGGGCCCCGCCGAGGGGGAGGGTAGGCTGACTTACGTACAGTGCCTGTACCTGGTCCCTGGCCGGCCCACCTCTGTGCATGTGAGGACTGCAAATCCTCATAGTTTGAGTGGTTCGAATAGCACTGTCTTCCTGTCTGGTTGGTGAAGATGCTAATGATGACACAGCTGTGAATCTGACTGGAGGGGGAAAGTCTCAGCCCTATTGGCTGGAACAGGGTTCCAGGGGCTCCTTTAGAAGGGCTGGCTCGGAGGCAGGAACACAGTGCGGGCAGGCGGCTTCTCTCTGAAGCATGGCCTGTGTGACAGGAACCTGTTCAGCAACAGCTGCTAAGCTTTGTTTTTAAATTTGAGCTCCATCGGCCACCAGGGGCCCTTCTTAACAGGTACATTCTCTCTTGGGCTCAACAATGGTTTATCAGGCTACACATCTGATGGATTACGCAAAGAAACAATGAAGAACCAAACCTGTGACAGAGACGAGGTTTACTGAAATAGAAGGAACGCGCAGAAAGAGCAGGAATTTGGACATTTTAAATGGCCCGATATAGTACTTAGCAGTATTTTGCGCAACGTGGGTCCACGACACATGTTTTAAAGAGGTAAAAGAGCATCTGAAGATTCCTGTAAGTTTCTCTAAGCAGCCTCCGCCTCCTAATATTTTGTTTCCTTCTTTTCCTTACCTCTCTTTCTTAACGTTAATTCTTAACAGCAGAACCAGGTGCTGAGTTAACGGACAAAACAGAAGCGCCAAGTTCTACCTGGGGTTCCCTCAGAGCTACCACTAGAATACACCAAGGACAGGTCTGTCACCCCTGAGGACCACGGGGTGATAGCCTCTGGCCAAAACTGAGACCAGCGGTCAGCTCTTTATAACATCAGTCCACCGTGGGTCTCCAGGTGTTAAAAGGCAGTGACGGTTTCTTCAATGCCCAGGCTGCTCACCTTTGGAAAATGTTTAGAGACTCAGCAAAACATCTGTGTGAAAGCACATAAAGTGGACGACCACATGAGAGCTGGTGCTAGTGACCAGACTGTCCTTTGGACAGTCACTGAGTTATTTTGTAATGAAGAGTCGATACAATAAGTCTCGTACCTGCACAGGTCTGGCGCTAGAAAGAGTTTGCTTTTCAGACTAAGACTGTGATCAAACCCTCAAAATGACTCCATTAGCCCTGTAGGCAACAGTGAACAGAGGTACAGGGACTCTGTGTTCAGAGAGATAAACCTGCATTTAAAGTTTTGTAATCTTTCTGAAACTCAGTTTACTCATTTTCAAAATAAATTGGTGACAATTAAATAGGATAATATATATGAAGCAGTGTCCAACAGGCTGGGTGTTTAATAAATGGTAGTTATTATTAGAAAAAGTAACATACTTAGAGTAGTAGAGAATTTATGCTTATTCCAGAAAAATACTGGTGTCTAAAACAACAAAAACAATAGTAACATTTCATCAAATAGTTAATGAGCAAATTAAAATAGGTATATAAATAGTACCAGAGGGCACACAGAGGTGGCTAAGGCAGTGGAAGAGGGCAGTGATGACGAGGATGAAGATGACAATTCCCAGCAGCCACCACTTACTGAACCTGTACCTGCCCTAGGCCGCACTGCTGGAATGTCAGAACTGGGATCTGACCTTGCTCTTTCCCGGCTCCAAACCCAAACTCAAGATTTCACAACACAGTCCCTCTAGTGTCACGAGAAGACCCGTCTACACGAGAATCGCAGAAAAGGCGAGGCAGGTAAAGGAAAGGCCCCTAGAATTATAGTTGTAATGGAAATCTGAAGTATTTGATTCCTTAGAGACCAAGGAGAATGCTTTCTGATAAGACAAAACTGAACTACAGAAATGAAAATCTGAAGGAAAAGGAAATATCTTCGCTTTTACAAAAAGTGCGTGATCTTAGAATAGTAGCCCTTGGTCTGAACCGCCTTAACCTCCTGCCTGAGTGCTGACAGGTGACACCAGCTGTCTGGGCTGTGGTTTTGGACTGCCTGAGAAGTGAGAGGAGCAAAGAAGTGCCTCTACGGAGGTGACAATGTCCCGAGCCCAACAGTCCATGGGGCTCGGTCTCCAAGGACGCGCCCACGTTTGGGTGTTGTCTCCTTGACTGCTGAAGAGAAGGTTTACATCGCCTACTCATTTGTGTCCAAGTTTACCTCCAGGTGGCAGGCACAAGGCAAGCGATTCGACATTAACTGACTTCGAATCTTGGGGACAGTCTCCCCAGCAGAGCCTCAGCTGCCCTCAGGTACTGCGGGAGGGCTTCCCGCGGACGAGGGCGGAGAAGACCCCGCTCTGCGCTCAGTTGGGCAGAAGGTTTTTTATTTCATTGCTCCACGGACGAGGAGCATGAATCTTGGAAATGTTTTTTCAGATACCATCTCTGAGATCCTGTCAGGTAGCTTCTGAGGGAAGGGGCATAAAGCAGGTAATAGGTCTGGTGCAAAGCTGCCATCTGAACGTTCTCTTCCTGACCAGAGGTTGGGTGACAATGACATCAGAGAAAAAATCATGTGACAAAAGCAAAATATGATGATAAATTACCATGCGACTGACATATATAAAATTATGTACTGTGTCTTATTGTAGTATATTACATACATAGATCTGAAGTACAACATACATTTGACCTAAGTCTAAATTTAAGATGCACCCCAGTTAAACACTTAATAGTACTCTTTTAGTTTATAATTAAATTTAAGAGGTGTCAATATATACATTTCCCTATGGTTGCTAGACGCATTCAGATAAATTGTATTCAATTGAGGGACGGCTTAAAGATATGTCTTCAATAAATTCTTCTTGTGGCATTTTTTCCCACTCGTTAAAACATAAATTTCAACATTAAGAGACCATTTAGTGAATCTCGTAATTTTTTCTATTTCTCTAGTTTATTTAAAACTACAATTGTAGCCACTCAATAAAGATGCCAAGTAATAATATGTGGTATGAACTTGTTACTTGGATGAGTTATCAAAGCATGTCATACTTTATTAAAGCCATACAAGTAATTATTAGGTCATCAGCAAATGCTTTTTATCTCTTGAAAGAACTTCAATCATGTTTCACAAAATTGTGTCACAAAAAATCCTTGCGGCGATATCTTGCCTGCCCAGCCCCCCACTCTAACTGGTGTGTTTACTGACAGAGGCATAAAGATTTGAGATATAGGTGTTAATTAAGTAGCACTAAATGAATGGAATTTAATATAGAAAGGGGTAAGAATTAAGGAGTTAACATTTATCTTCTGGAAAAACTCTATCTACTGAATAAAGATAGCAAATTACTCGGTATAAATAACTATGTTAAATGGCTCATAGGAAAGATTTTTATTCTTGTTTTTGTCTTCTTCCCTCTGCCTGAGAAAGTCTTATTGTTACTTTGCTCCAATAAAGAAAACGTCACATATATTTAACATGAAAACTTATAGGTTATTTCTTATAAAGCATAGGGTTAAGTCTATCTCTTATCTATTATTTATCATCTTTATTACTTGTATTCAGAAGCAACAACTGCTGAGAAGCTCTGTGTGTGTGTGTGTGTGTGTGTGTGTGTGTGTGTGTATGATTCACTTTGTAAAGAAGTTCTCAGTGAATTAACTCATGCCAATTGACCTTTTACTGCTCTGTCCATCCCCAGCCCCCAACCCCTCTATGACTGCTTTTCTGATGTTAGGAAACAGTCATTCAATGTTGAGAAGATTCCAGTTCAGCTCTGATCGCGGCCAATACTTGGATTGTTCGGAGAAGAAATTTCAGGCTCCCTAAACAGTAGGAGTGTATTATCTAAGGGAGGCTGGATATACTGCAAGGTATGTACAGCAACAGAGTTCGCTCATATACATTCCTGGTCAACTTGAATTAAGCACATTTTTCCTTCCCGAGAGTGAGACTTTTACTTAATTAGGAGGACAGCTGACAAGCAGGATCTAGGTTTCTAAATTTAAAGTACATGTTAACTATACACTTTATTTATTAAGTACTTACATCAGATATGCATGTTTTTCTTTTTGATTAAAGTATACATTTTATTACATAACTGCCCTTCGACGGTGATTCAGCCCAACCTTTAATTATTGACTCCTAAGACCTGAGACCTATTAAACAATGTGACTTTCCTGCCTGCATATGGGTGAGATTTCATATCAATGACACAGCAGGTGTTATACACATCCTGTTTTAATAATACTTGACAACCTATGAGGGCTGGTGTTCCCCCGTTTTACAGAGAAGGGCACCGATGCGTACAGTGGGTTAGTAGCTTGCTGGGAGTCACATGGTAGGAAGTCACCAAGTCTGTATTCAACTGTAGGCCTGGCTGGGGTCACAGTCTACTCATTTATAACACACTTGCTGCTCTGCAAGGCCCACCATGAGAAGGCTGTTTCTTGCTCGGAAGGGTGTGGTCCGGGCAACACGGAGTTTAGATGCAGGGATCTTACAATGTCTGGGCCGCTCCAATGCTGTGCAGGGAAACTGGAACATCTCAAAATGAGACCATATCAGATATATCAAAATGTATGCTTTTAGCGACTGTATAAAGCCAGTGGCTACCGCCATGCTGTTTCTATGGAAAGCGCTTGTTAAGTTTCAAATAATGATGACATGAACATAACTGCTCTGCCACAGCTGCCCAGGAGAAGGCATTTCTCTTGGACGATCCCCTCTGGGGATCATGAGTTGGGAGGAAAGGCCTACTTGCCCGCGTTGCTCGTCTGCTGGTGTGGGTCTTCCCACGTCGGGTGCGCGTGGGGGTCGTCTAGCTCAGGCTGGGCCTTGGCGTGCAGGGCAGGTTCTTATGTATCACACTCGCCTGGTGCTCGCGGTCCCCAACCACGCACCTCCATCTGCTCATCTCCCTCGTCCTCTCCCTCTCAGTCTCTGAGTCACCGACCTCAACAGCTGTCTACCCTTAAACCCTCCTGGCCTGTCGAATAGCTCGGTTCTTTCCTGGTTTTCAACCTCGTCAAGGCACTTAAGCTGAGAGCCCTCTGGGCAACAGCCCTGTGGCTGGAAAAGCTCCAAGGAGCCCTGTCCCCAGACACTGCCCTCTGGTGGCCAAGTCTACTCTGGACTGCCTGGGAGGGCTCACTCAGCCGGAGAATAGCTGTGGCTTGAAATATCAATCAATCAAACAAACAAACAAACAAACAAGCCAGCGTGATAGAGACTAACAACGTCAGAGTCCTGCGGAACGCAGAGAAGGGTCATCGCCTACTCTTTGGAAAGCTGGTCTGTTTCCAGAATTTGTAGGACATGCAACAGTATGTGGCATTTTCAAATACAACTTATACACTCAAGAAGGCAAATGAGTGCAAAGACTTTTTAAAAAAAATCTAAGGAGAAACCTGAAAAAGAATATACATTTTTCACAGTCATATAGGCATAATTATATACATATGTTATGCTTTCTCTCTAATGAAAAATAAATTTAATTCTTTTACTCACAAAAACAAAACTTACCTTTGGAAGTCAGCAACCAATTTGATGTCAGCTATGACCATCTTATGTTCAATAATCATGTGCTTCAGAAGCTGGTCCTGTTCGGCCACGGGAACACGTTCTTCACAGAAAATACACGGCACAAGTGAGGGGCCTTCGAGAGTGGCGGGGCCACCTGGGCCTCCTGGCAGGGACAGCGGCTCCAGGATACAGTCCTTGCTGTCTGGGAGAGAGAAAAAAAGAAACAAGAGCTGAAACCAACTCTCTTCAGAAGGGCGGTTTCTGCATTAAAAGGATCCCAAAGCTATTTACATGTCTCCACAAAGAAAACCACAGCGCGCCAGGGAGCGGGAGGCTGCATCACCATCTTCGGCAGCTTCTGCAGTCCGGGGGCGAGGGCACTGCAGAGCGCCTCAAACTCCCTAGTTGCCGGCTTAAATGGGGGAAGCCCATTGGTCAGGGTAGCTGTTCAAGCCTTCTTGCTGGACGCCGGCCAAGGGCCGCAGGTCCCGGGGCTGCTGGGGGCAAGGCTGCTGGGTTAAGGTTCGAAGGCCCAGCCGTGACCTGTGGCTGAGCGCCATCACGCTATGGGAAGGAAACAGCCTGTGCCGAGGCTCCAGATGATGAAGCCAAGCACTTTCAAGCCGCTTCCAGCTGCACCTGCAAAGCCTCGCCCACTTCTGATTATCCGTCATGTGCAAAGAAGAGCCCTGCAGTGGCCTGGCACGGCATGTGCTGGGTGGCCCTGATGCCAGTTCTCGATGCTACTTTACATTTACCATGTTCTCACTACACAGTCATGCATCATAATTCAAGTTCCTGTGAACAAGAGATGAATGCTCAATTACTAAACGCATGGCACACGTCTGTCCTGTCTGTTCCTTTTCCTAACATCACTCATAGCATCTTTAAGAGCTGAGGTGTAAAGTCTATAGTTCTGAATTCAGGGCCTCAGGCGACAGCCAGGTGTGTCAGGAACCCTCTTTGTTCTCTTGGGATAGACGGCTGTCACCTAAAGCAGGCGACTGAGTCGTTGGTACCAGCCAGCTAGGCAGGGTGAGGCGCCGGCATCTGAGGAAGGCCGGGAAACCTTCGGAAAGAAAGACAGGCTTCTGGAGTTAGGTTACTATCAATGCCACTGTTACATTCCATTTCTCGTCTTTATCTTACTTCATGTTATTTCTAAGGGACTCTCAATTGAATAATCCATTGAGTTGGCTCGTGGTGTGCGCTGCTGACCACGGCCTCCGAGTCCGATAAGAGACGTGTATAAACGGCAGCATCGACTCACTTAACAAAGCTCAGCTGAGCATGCACGGCGTGCTGGTTTTTCCTGCGTGACGCTGCATGACACGATCCTTGCCACCAAGGCTAACGTGCTCACAATTTGTTTGAAGATACAAGTAAGTTAAAGGATAAAGAGACAGAGACAGAGCATGTGCAGGGTTTGTGGGAGCAGGAGTCACCTGAGCTGCAGATGGAGGGTGCCCGCCGCACAGGCGATGTCCCCTAGTACATCACTCATGACCCCCCGCTCATATTAAACTGTGCCAGATCAAACTGTTTGTCTGAGTTCCATGAAATTACTTAATACCAGAAAAGCTGAAAACAGGGTTCACATGACAACGGGGAGAATGCCTGAAATATACAAGCACTTCAGAAGCACTGTTAACAAAATTGGTGTGTTCGCAATTGTTTATTAAGTAATGAAAGCAAGAAGTTTTGAATTCTATAGTTCTTCAGTTGTAGGTTAAATTCTGTGGGAACTTAAACCCACATAGGAAAAAACAGGATGAGGGAAAGAGGCATAAATAATATGCTTATGAAACTCTAATAATATTTTATGTGCACTAGAATAGGACAACGAAAGGCAGCATATTCTAAATAAAGGAAACGTGACTTGCCATCTAGGAAGTAACAAGTACTATATTATATAGCTTTCCCTCAATTTGATTGAGGTATCTATAAATTAATTCTAATTGACTGCAGAAAACGACGTAGTAACAGCCATCACTAACAGCAAGAACGAACATTACTAGGTGTTAGTTATTTGTAAAGTACCAGCAAAATGTTTTAGGGAACTTTCTCAATTAATCCTAAGTATCTGATTTGGTTAGTACTCACATAACCCCCGTCTTCCAGATGAGAGGACTGAGATTTAGGAAAGTTAGGTAATTTTCCAAAGTCGCAGTGTTAGCAAGTGGCCTAAACACAGAAGCTGAGTCTAAACTCAAATGCTACATTATTGTGCGCCCAGCACCCAAAGGCACACCCCCATCTGTGTTTCTTCTGGAGTG
>NW_011888973.1:1686378-1692408 GCF_000151845.1 Pteropus vampyrus | reverse complement strand
GGGTCTGGCTCGGGCAGCAGCGAGGAGCCCGGCCGTCGACTGGCAGTGACGCGGAGGGGACGGACTGCAGCGTCCGAGCGAGGCCTGTGCGAGGCAGCTGGGTTAGCGGTGCTTAGAGGGGACGGACAGAGCAGAGGCCACAGAGATTACACTGACTGTTCCTGATTACTGGTTGGCCACAGGGGCTGAAGGACAAGGAGACCAGGAAACTGCCAGGTTTCTGGCTGGGGAGACCGTACAAATGGGGGCCCAGGTCACCAACCCAGAAATATTTGTAGAGAAGCAGATTTTTTTGTTTTGTAAGATAACAAGATAAGCCCAGCTGGTCTGCTCTGAAGCTAGATGCTCCTGACAGGGCTGCTGGATAGGGCGGCCACGATGGGTGTGACTGGTGTCTGATGTGACACATTTGTGCTCATCTCCTTGCCAGGCCCCTCCCCGCTGGGTCTGCTTGTGGGCGTGGCCTACACCATATCTCCACGCCCAACAAGAGCAAACATCTCTTAATTATTTACACGTACACCTCTGCTACTCGGGTAGTCTGGGAACTCAAGGTCAAGGACTAAGTCTTACTTATTTTCATGACTCTGGTGCAGACTATACAGTGCCTAAAATAAGATGGCATTTGATAAGTATTTACTGAACAAAGAAAGAATGAGGGACCAGAAGTGCTTACAGCTAGAGTTACCCCTTTAACTCCGTTTCCAGGAAAGTCCTATTTCAGGGGCCACCAGCAGCTGTCTTTAGGGGAACTTTCTCTGCCTATGAGTGCAGTCCAGCTGTAGTTACAGCCAGAATTTTAGTGCTGTGGGCCCCCAGCCCCTGGCCGTTCACAAATAACAATGGAAAACTTACAATCGTTCTAGAGAACAGTAAATATCATTAAGTGTAATACAAGCATATTATATTTAGTTATGGATTTACTTTTTTTTCATGTTACCCTCCAGTAAACGAGAAACAAGAGGCATCTGGAATGCAGAAGAAGTCAATCCTCTCCATTAGAGGACGCTTCTAGATGGGCCTGAATCCTGAGCATATATTATACTTTAGAGCGATGGTTCCACATCTGTTTGAGTTTCATCACCTGGAGGGCTTTTAAAAAGTTCAGATTTCAAGACTTTATTGAAGACTGAAGAGTTGCAACTTTTACCAAGCAGGAGTGGGGCGTCGATGGCTCAGAGGATGACCACATGGGGACTGAGGGATCCTGATCGCGAGAGTGTAGCCATCCTGAACTCACAGGAAGGCCACAAGTAAGGTGACAAGGCCCTGAGGCAGAGCTTACCTGGTAGTCTGTTCTGTCCCAAAGTGAGCCCCCAGATACCAAGCACAGGGTGAGTGGACGTGACACAACAGGGCTCGTCTGACGGAGTGCTTCTAGCTGTCACTACGGAATCATAGCTACGTCTTACACGTGGTAAAAAGGCAACAGATGCAGAGATACATAATTCTTTGCTATGGGGGCTTTAAATTCTAAAAGGTGAAAGGAAGTACATTATATCTAGCTTCTTACAGCCAAGAGGCAAAAATCTTGGAAATTCTGTTTTAGCCCCAAATCTGCTTCACATATTTGTTACAAATTAACAAAAACAAATTATCTGCTCTAATTCTCACTCTGAACAGCAACTCTGTTCAAATAAACTGTAAAAAATACCATCCCAAGAGAGCTGAGTTTTGAGGAGATTCTATGATGATTAGGGACAATTTTACTGACTGTAAAATTTTAGGTAGGCTCCCCAAAGCGTCAGATTTTAAATTATTTTAGAATAGTGCTTCTCAGAGTTTAATGTGCACGTAACCACCTGATCGTTCAAACGCAGACCCTGATTCAGTAGATGGGGCGGCCGGGGCGGTGCCAGTCAAGTCTCCTGCTGCTGCGAGCACAATGGAAAGGTGGCCTCAGGTGCTGCGCCCCGAAACCCCACCTGCGCCCAAGCCAAGCTTTCTAGCTGCTCTCAAGTAAATAACGGGAGCAGCAGAAACGGTCAGGCAGACTGATTCCTGTGAGATGGGACTTCGCTGACATGTGACATTGGCTGGAGGACTTCACGTGTGCTGGCTAGAAACTTGCTTGGGATGGCACTGCAGTCTGAGATGCCGCCCCACCCTCCCCTCTTCCTTCGTCCCTTCAGAGGGGCCAGCCCTCACTGCAACCTCCTCCAGCTCCCCGTTTTCCTTCTCCCGGCGGCTTCCCCCACCAACCTACACATCGAACCCCGCCTTGGTGTGTGCTGCTTGGAGGCCGTGACTGATGAAGTAGCTCTGGAAGTTGGCAGAGGAGCCTGAAACTCTGCTCGTCTGACTTCCCATGGAAGTCCAAGTCGGAGCCCCTCTGCGAGCCACACTCCGAGTGCTGTGGTCGGGTGCTCCCTGGGGAAAAGATTTGTCACGGATTCACGAGAGAGCCGTGAGCTGAAACAGGTAACCCGACACTTCGCAGCGCGTCCCTCCTGCCCAGGGGACAAGCGCTGCTGGTGCCTGAAGGAAGAACAAGGGGCCTTGGAGGTCTCTGGCTTCCTAACGCCAAGTGAGAGAGGAAAAGCCCACGTCAACAAAGCCGATGAGGAATTTTCTGGCATGTCATAGTAGGTGCCTGCAGAATGCCTTACGCATCACTGTCCCTTGAAGGAAGTCCCCATGAGCTTTGCACACCACCACACCACTACTGAAAAGTCTGAAAAAAATAAAGCAGTGATTTGGCGCTTTACTCAACCCAGATCTTATTGGCTTAGTTGCTGCTCTCATTATATTCTGATCATCTAATTAACTGTAACCATCATAAAAATCAAAGTATCAAGATCGGCAGGGTACTTTTGTTTGTTTTTGCTGTTTTAATTTGGAAAACACTGTAAACAAACTCCTAGTTTTCAAAGTAAACATTTCCTTTACATTTATTCCTTACTGATATTAGTGTAATTTGATTACAGCTTTCTTAAGTATTTTATCAAGCCTGGATAATATTTTTAGGCCTGTTCTCTAAGTTTTTGATTTGACAGATGTTGTATCTTTCCACAAGACGCCTAGTCAATCTCATTTATTATGTGTTGATTTTATTTGTATAATGAAACTCCAAAAAGGTTACTTGATTTCTAAATTCTTGAGGGTATTTCTCTCTCACACTAAAAAATGATTTCTGAGAGTATGTCCCCTGCAGATGCCTTTGGAAAATGGAAAAGACTGGTCTAGTCCCTTTAACCACAATCAATCTCCAAAGCTGAGTAAGTATGTAAGACCCTTATTTAATTTCCCCTGGGCTAAGAATTCATTTTGTAAATGACTGAGGGCCAGTCTTTAAAAGATAAATTTACTGTACCCTCACTGAGACGGGGGGGTGGGGTGGGGTGGGGAGGGGGGGATACGGAGGGCAGACTTAAACGACCCAGAGTTGTCACACATCCTCTGCACCACACTGACACTGACGAGGCTGTGCTGATAGTAACCTCTGTGGAGGTGGCAGGTTTGCCACTTTTGGTTTGAAAACAGGGCTATAAACACATCCGACCCTTAAACTTAACAAACCTATGCTTGAAAATTTAAGGAGCTAATTTAACACAAGCAAAAAGCTATGAAAACTTTGTTACATATACCTATAAAGCAAAGTAATAGAAACAACCTAATGTCATGCAAATGAAAATCAGTTCTATAAATTATGGCATGTCTGTGCTGTATAATATTATGCATTTGCTAAATAACAACCATGAAGACAATGGAGAAATACTAATAACCATGTTTGATATGAACTAAAAAAAGCCTAATTCATAATAAACTGCACACAGTACTTCACACACACATATAACCACATACAAGATTTGAAAGAAAATATACAAAAACAATGAGATTATAAATGGGTTTATTTATCCAAAATTTTCTTTTGCATTAAAAAAACTGAAATAAAAAGCATGTTATCTGATATGTTCCTCAGTGACTGCGAAGACAAAATAAGAAGTAAAGCAGTTTTATGTGATTACTTTCTGAGTCTTGACATTTAAGATGAAAAATTTTAATTGAATTTACCATTTTACAATTGAACGCCTACTATGCAGAAGGTGTATGCTAGGGAGTCTCCAAAATACAAAGATTATTAACATAAGATCCCTGTCCGGAAGAAGTTGAGAGGAAAATATAAGACAAGTGTACAAATTATTAGAATATAAGTCAACATTTGCGAAGTTGGCCATATAAACCAAGGGCAAAGGAACAGGGAAGAAAAAAAAACCCTCAAGTCAGGGGAAATGGAGGAAAGCCTTCGCCTGGGATGAAGTCTCTGAGATGGTAGAGAATTCCAGCAAGGAGATGTGGGGAGTTTATAAATCGAAACAGTCCAGTCACCGCTGGAGTGTAAGTGAGAACGAGCCGCAAAGGTAAAGGGAGCGCATGCCGGTGGCCTCGGTGCCGGGGCAAAGATTCAGACTTAATCTGAAAGTCAGGAGTAGGTCCTGACGCCTTTAATCAGGGAAGTAACATAACCTATTAGGCCCTAAAGTGTTAACAAAACGGAAACACAACATACCAAAAGTTACGGGATGTAGCAAAAACTCTGAGGGGAGTTTACAGTGGTAGATGTCTACACTGAAAAGAAGGGAGACTTCACAGAAACGACCTAGCTCTGTGACTCCAGGAGCTAGAAAAAGAACAGACGAAGCCCAAAGTTAGCAGAAGGAAGGAAATAATAAAGATTAAAAAGAAATAAATGAAATAGAGAATAGAAAACAGGAGACCAAGATGCCAGACTACGCGATGGGGAAAGATAGTTTCTTCAACAACCATTTGGGTAAACTGGTAATCACATGCAAAAGAATGAAACTGGACCCTTATATTAAACCACACACAAAAGTCAATTAAAAACGGATTAAAGACTTAAATGTAAGACTAGAAACTCCTAGAAGAATATAGGAAAAAGAATATAGAAAAAAAATCTTCATTACACTGACCCAGACAATGGATATGAAACCAAATGTATAGGCAAGAAAAGCAACAATTGGGAAGTAGGGTTCATCGAACTAAAAAGCTTCTGCACAGCAAAGGAAGCCATCAACAAAAAAACCTATGGAATGAGAGATAATATTTGTAAACTGTATATCTGATAAGGGGTGACTATCCAAAATATACAAGGAACTCATATAACTCAACAGCAAAAAACCAAATCGCCTGAATAAAAAATGGGTAAAGGACCTGAACAGACATTTCTCCAAAGCAGACAAATAGCAGATAGAGGAAAGGGTGATCTCATCACTAACGCCCAGGGAAATACCAATCAAAACCACAATGAGACACCACCTCACATCTGTCAGAATGGCTGTCGTCAAAAACACAGATAACAAGTATTGGCCAGAGTGCGGAGAAAAGGGAACCTTTGTACACTGTTGGTGGGAATGTAAATTGGTACAGCCATCACAGAAAACAGAGAGGAGGTTCCTATAAAAATTAAAAACAGAACTGTCTTATGATCCAGCAATATCGCTTCTGGGTATTAATCGAAGAGAAGTGAAAAACAGGATATTGAAGAGATTTTTGCACTCCAGGTTCATTTAAGCATTATTCACGATAGCAAAGAGGTGGAAACAACCCACATGTCTATTGATCAAGAAAATGTGGTCTAGATATGCAATGGAATATTATTCAGTCATAAAAATGAAAGAAATTCTGTCATGTAACAACATGGATGAACCTGAAGGACATTATGCTAAGTGAAATAAGCCGGTCACAGGATTCCACTTATGGTAAGGTATCTAAAGTACTCAAACTCATGAAAGCAGGAAAGAGAATGCTAACTGTCAGGGCACACAGGGATGGGAAGTGGAAAGTATCTGCTTAATGAATATAGCGTGTCAGTCAGGCAAGGTGAATAAGTTCTAGAGATCCGCTGTATGACAATGTTTACATGCTTAAAAATGCTGTGCTTACACTGGTTCCGATAATGCCTATTATCCAATCCTGCAAAGTTATTTAACCTCTCCTAGCGTGTCTGCACGACGTAAAACTGATCAATCTTAACATTCGCCTGATAGCTGTCATGAGGGTTAGCTGAGG
>NW_011888973.1:1678339-1684038 GCF_000151845.1 Pteropus vampyrus | reverse complement strand
ACAGTTTGGTGGTTTCTTACAAAACTAAACATAGTCTTATCATAAATTCCAGGAATCATGCTCCTTGCTATTTATTCAAAGGAGCTGAAAATTTATGTCTACATGAAAACCCACATGCAAATGTTTATAGGAGTTTTATTCATAATTGCCAAAATTTGGAAGCAACCAAGATATCCTTCAGCAGGTGACGGATAAATAAACTTTGATATATCCAGACAATAGAATATTATCCAGCACTAAAGAGATGAGCTACCAAGCCAGAGAGACATGGAGGAATCTTCAATGCATATCACTAAGCGGAAGAAGCCAACCTGAAAAGGCTACACACTATATCGTTCCAGCTGTAACATTCTGAAAAAGGCAAAACTAAGGAGACAATGAAAAGATCAGTGGTGGCCAGGGGTGGCGGTGGGGTATGGATAATTAGGGGGAGCACAGAGAAATTTTAGGGCAGTCAAACTACTCTGTAAGATATTACAATGATGAACATATGTCATTATATATTTGTCCAAACCTTTAGAATGTACAACATCAACAGTGAACCCTAAGGTAAACTATCGCCTTTGGGAGATTATGCGTCACTGGAGATTTATCCTTGGTAAAAAAAAAAAAAAGGTACCAGTCTGGTGAGTGATGTTGATCATGGGGGAGGATGTGCATGTGTGGGATATATGGGAAACCTTTGTACCTCCTTCTCGATTTTGTTGTAAACATAAAATTGCTCTAAAAAAGTAAAGGTCTTAAAAACAAAACAAAACACCTGGTCGACAGAGGTCTACATGGTAAGTCTGATATTTAATTTTGATGAAACTGGTCTTCATTAGGAACATAATGTCCCCAAGGAACTGTATTTTAAAGGAGGCAGCATGGATTCCAGAGTTCAGTGGTGCAAAGAATCAACTTGACTGTGATTCTGGATATAAATCCAGTGGTGATTTAACCATGCTACTCTTTTTATCAAGACTGCTCCGGTTACAAAGTTCTACTGGTTTTGAGTTATCTGTCCTTGCCCCTATTTCTCCTATAAGATCTGTTATTTTTATTGCGTGACTTCACAGAATGCAATTCTTCAGGAATGTATGTAAGATTATTTGAGCAGAAGCACCTGCAGATAACAAAGTATTTTTGGGTAGTACATTGGGACAGATGAAGACAGGCTGAGTCTGATAATACAGCTCAGCTTTTAGACTTTTATGAGCACTTAATAAAGGAAGGTGGGACTAAGGAATCAGGGTAACTCACATAACAAAAGGTGCCTCTGGTATAAGTATCTCAGAGCTCGCAGCTAGCGAGGACCGAAAATCAAAATTTTCCTTTCGAGATAGGAAAACTATGACCTAAAAATGTTTTTCAACTTCACATGTTATGACAAGCCCTCTCGTATAGGCCCAAAGGTCAGTATGCAAAGGACGGGTCATCGCGACTGTTTCTGCATCAAGTGACAACCAAGGTAGCAAGGAGAGTCTGTGCTTCTCCGAGGCGGTTACAGTTTTATTCTGTAAAAACGATGGGAAAATAGCACTTGCTTTACTAAAACATCTTCATATCCAGTTTAACTGGAATGGATTTATCCCCCCACCTCCCAAAATTCAGATATAAAATTGCCATACAGGGAGATGAAAATAGTAAACGGAAAAAGATAGTACAGTATCAGTTAAGATTCCCCGCCTGTAAGATTTGGGGTACTGACTCATGGAACAGAACACTGTTATCAGAGATGCAGAGTCTTACAAGCAAAGAAAGCTCTCAAGAAATCTAGGTTAAAACAAAAAGCTTAACTGACTGTGCATTTGAAGTTATTAAGTGGCAATCAATGAAACCTAACCAGATATGTATATCTATATATACACACATAAACCACATAAAACAGACAGTAATTATCTTCAAAACTTTGAGTAAATCAAAATAAGCGAGCAGGGGAAAGGCTATATGTAGCGTCAAAACCACAGCAGCCTATCCACAGTTCTGGTGTGTTTCACTTGGATCTGAAGCTAGTTAGCGCGGTTCCAGACAATCTTCCTACTTTAGATTTTAATTCTGGACATGCAAAAAATTCAGAAACCATGATCTATAAACTATTCTTTGTACTTTTTGCATTACAAAATCATCCCAAACGTCTAGTGTTCATCAAATGACCCCGTGAGGGACAAAGTTCTGTACAAAGAGACGAAAAGAGAAAGGCAAAAAGCAGCAGCACACGTGGATGCTCAAGGAACAATCTGCCTCCACGTCAAACTGTCACGAAGTCCCTTTGATGTTCCAGAAATGGTACCCCAAATCATTCCGACTTGGGTCTTACACTGGGCCAGAGGTAACAAGCACACTTAGCTTTCCCTGTGAACAGAGACTGGGTTCCTGTTGCTTGAGAATGTCAGTCGAACGTGGGGGCACCCAGGGGTCCTGTGGGAAGGTTTCCGAGGGCACGCTGCCACCACTGCTATTTTGAAAGCGTTGTGGACTCAGGTCCCGCTTGTGGAACGAGGGAATGTAAAACAGTAAAGGTTGAAAAAGGAAGGGGACTTTTCGAAGCAGGCAAGAGGAAAAATGAAAACCGAACACACACACACACCCCCCCCCCCCCCCCAGCCAGCCAAGCCAATCAAATGTCAGCAATTATTAAAAAGGTCTGTTTACTTTTTCCTCTTTTTTGTCTCTTCTTTCTTTATTCCCCAACCTCTTCTCTTTCTTAGCTGATTCCTTAAAGTTTAAAAGCACTTAAGATATGATTTTTTGAACAGAATGTGATTATTTTCAATAAGATTCTATAATCACAACAAAATAGGGATATGTTTGATGAAATCAATAGAGATCGGCATCAAAAGACGCTAGGCTTCCCAGATGCCAGCGCTCCACTGAACGATGTCATCAGCCTCCACGATAAACACTAAAACATTTTAAAAATGCAAAATAACTTATTTGGGTTATACGAAACAAGCGGATGGTACCATGATTTATTCAAATATCCAGTACACTTAGGAAAAGATTAAGAAGGTGTGGCATTAAGTGAAGGGAATCGGCTGCAGAGCGGACAGGCGCTTGCTCTGACCCTTCCCCAGCTGCCGTAATGTCTGCCGTGTTCTAAACCAGTAACTTCCAATGGGGGAGGAGGACGTTGCTTGTAATTTGGGAAGCTTCACAAACCAGTCTTCCCGGTGAAAGCCACTGGGACGAAAAGAATAAGATTAGAGTAGAAAGTTTATAAACATCAGAGGGATGATTCCTACATTTATTAAAAGATAGATAAAATATTTCTGGTGCATTAAGGGACTATTAAGGAAGTTCGAGGATGAGTTCTTTAAAATCTAACAGATGTGTGATACCAATAACTCCATAAGAGGAGACCCAGAACGAAAAAGAGCCGATGGGTATTTCGGAAAATGAGGAAAACACGTGATCGGCATTGTTAGTTTTTGGTGAAGCAATTGTTTTAGGAGCACAAGAGAGCTTAGGGATTACAACCGGGTTTTCGATGTTCCACACACCTAAAATCTAGTTATTTTCAAAAGTCAGTTTGTTGTCATGATATGCTGGTGAGGTCTTCAAATAACTTACTGGAAATGTCAGGAGTTGATGCCATTCTTAGTACAGTTTTTAGTTTGTGATTCTACAGCCAGTGATAGCTGTGGACGCAGTGAGCAACCTGCACGGTCACGCAGGAATGACAGTCACAGGAGGCAGAGTGGCCTCTCTCTGCAGTTCGATGACAACACTACTCACGGCTTATCTGGTCTCACCACTGACAGGCTAGCAGTGCAGAGGCGCCGACACACCTGCCTCCGGGGTCCCCTTCTGCACCCGGAGTCCCCTTCTGCACCCTGCCCTTGCCCGGTGCTGGCCCTGCCTCTTGACAGAGACTTCCCAGGACTGTTCTGGGACTTTCACCTTTTCTTCTTATTCAAAATATAAGGAACAGCACTCAAGTGTCTTCAGCACTTCTTGGTTGACCGACGTAATATTTTGATTAAAACTCTTACTAAACTATTTTGACTAAGGCTTTTGGTTTCTAAAACAAAAATTTCAGACTACAAATATAAATACACAATTCACTAGAGAACTTTGAAGCAAAATGAAAGGAATAAGCACCCAAAATACCACTTTAACATTACGATAATTTTTCACTTATGCAGTAGTGGCTAAAGGAAGAGGCAAGGTCCGCAGGGAAAACCAGACAGCAGGATGGCTGACTGTGAACATGGACCTGACTTCTCTCTGTCATTCTGGTCTGAAGAGTCGGAAGGGTGAGTGACAACCTGGCAGCCGCGGGAGCTCCTGCTCCCTTTCCAGGCGACCGGGGAAACATAACAGTTTCTTCCCACAGAGGCCAGCCAGGCCCGGAGGGAGCCAGCTGCGTTTCACTAAGGTCAGGCTTTGTTTCTTTTAATTTTATCGAATAATTTGTTTAAAACGTTCTTTTTGCTCTTACTCTCTCATGCCTGAAGACATTTCTGCAATACTTTCATTGATTACTAGACGCTAACCAAGAGCAATTACCCCTTTCAACCGACCTAGAGTTACTGTAAATAATTCATTAACACGCGTTAAATCACTGAGTTTGAGTAGCCTCATGTCTGTGGCCAGCGGGGAGGGGGCCTGGGGACCGATGACAAGTCAGTGTGGTCCTTGGGTGGCAGCATCACCACCGCCGGGGACTGCGGTTAGGAATGTAACTTGGTGGCTCCAGTCCAGGACCTGCTGAATCAGAAACGCTGGGCGAGTTCAGAAATCTGAGTTTTAAAGAGCACTCCCGTGGAGAGATCTGACACCGTAAGATCCAGAGGACGCTCACGTTGTTCCACAGGATTCGTGAGCTGCCGGGGGACGGACGTGAGGACTGGACCGCAGAAGGTGGGTCCCGGCCAGGGAGGACTTGCTGTGTGCGGCCCTCGCTCACCCTCGGCGACGCCATCGTTCTCAGTGCGATGACAGCCAGAAGCCCCCCGCTCAGTCACGTTTCGGGGCAGGGCCCACACAAGAGCCGGCTGGTGCGACTGCCCCGGTGTCAGCTCCCGTCGCCCAGCCTACCCTGCAGCCCGGAAGGCCGCTGGCACTCCCAGGACCCAGCGCCCTCACTTCAACCTTTACCCCCAACTCCACGATACAATTTGTTTTCTGCCGCAAACGACGACTTTTACTGGTGTCACCCAATGTCCTGCGGCTGACACCGAGAGCTCTCTTTCCGGGCAGAAGCAGCTGTGCAGGGCAGGGCCCAAACCTTCACGGAGTCTGCGGGTCCCAGAAACGGAAACCGGACGCGTGTTCGCACACACGCATCTCTCAGGGAGACAGGTCACAGGGTCTGTCGGCTTCTCCAAGAGACCTGTGATGCTCATAAAAGCTTAAAAACCGACCCGAACCCACAAGAAGCCCCCTGGTCCAAAAGGCGGATGATATCTATTTAAAAGTGGGATCGGTACCACATAAAGTGCGGACCTGCAGAGCTGGGTACCGAACATACACTGAAGCGAGTGAGTGGCACGTCCCACACCCCACTGGGGAGTGACGAGCCTGGGGGGCTACCCTGCCCCAGTGTGGGGACCTGACGGTTGAAAAGCTGGGACTCCCGTATTTGAGGGCTTTAGTGTCTCCAGGGCCGGACTGACGAAGGTGATGTCCTGTTCACTGGCACTGTGACCTCTGATTTAAGTATCGAAGGCCTCCTACGAGGAAGGCGGTTTTATTAGTAGTTAGAAAATCATAAG
>NW_011888973.1:1675931-1677849 GCF_000151845.1 Pteropus vampyrus | reverse complement strand
AAGTTTCCAAATGTGAATAACAACATATTTTTGTACTAATAAGACAAAATACATTTTAAAAAATATATAATCTTCTATATTGTTTACAAAACATTCTCAGAGATAACCTCATGTAACAAAATTTTTTCTGTCATTAAACTACCTTTACTGGTACAGTAACTTATTAGCTTTTAATGTATTAATATAGAAATAATCATGTGCAGCATACTTTCCATAGATAAAAGGGTAATAACCAAATGATCTCTCTAAAAAGGTTGAAACTAAAAATATTGTTTGCCATGGGAACCCAGAGTCCAGAGTTCTCTGGAATGACAGCATCCCCTGCAATGTCTCTCTTCAGCTTTAATACAAAGCCGAAAATTCTTGGCCAGCAGCTTGGCCATTTTAAGATCCATAAATCTGGGCAAGCAGTCTATACACAAGGCTCAGTAACAATCTTTTTATTTTTTAAAATTTTATCACTTTTTAAAATGTCTCAGTCATCTGGAAGACAGAGCATGGCATCTATCGAGGCTGCAGAGCAGAGGGGTGGGCTGTGAGGAGCGCCATTAAATGCGGGTGGGCTGGGAACTCACCGCAGAGAAACGTAGAGTGGTAAGTTAGGGAACACCAAACTCCACAGAAAATGAGTGCACCCTTGGTACCCGGATGCTACAAGGCACTGAACAGAAGAATAAATAAATACTTGGTAGACAAGGAGGCTCAAATTTTTAGCACAGTGCTTAAAAAACTAAATAGAATTCTAAGATGCTTATTACCTTGGTCTAAAAGTCAAAAGATGTTATTTAAAAGCGAAATAACTTTATATGGAACAAGGGGAAGTTCAGATTATCTCGCTTTAAAAAAGTTTTCTATTACGAAATAGTCAAGTTAGAGCAGGCAGAATGACAGGAGCTCTCTGACTAGAGGCTTTGATATTCAAGAGGATTAAACAAATGAGCACTGGTGTTCTTTAATGGAAAAATGATTATACAGACACTCACAAAACCAGACGCAATCAATCCTAAGGGGACCATGAAGGTTACAGAATATAAGGATTTGGGGCAAAATGTTACATTCGGTAATATTCAGGCAAGAAGTATGAAAATAAATTAGGGGAGAGGTTAACACTTAAAAACTGGACTTTTGTTTCCATCTTTAATACGAGAGCTATCATTCCTCTCTCCCAAGAAATAGCGATAAAGGCCCAAATGAAGTCATCACTTTTCTTAATCTGAAAGTCAAAAACACAACCAGAAAGAGCTCTAGGCATATGAAATGCATCCATTAGCTCCTCACAGGATTTGGCAGATTATGATGGCATCTTCTCATTTTTTACAGTCAGAAAACCAAATTGTTGGCTCTTAGGGGAAACGAGACGTGGTTGGTATCCAGGTGTATTATGACTAGTTTTGAAGGATGATGTCAAAGCTGAAACTTCATTCCAATTACCCAAGCACCTGGCTGAACTGATGACACCTGGCAGCCTCCAGCGCACAGGAAGCGCAGTAGGGACTCGAAGAGTCTCAGCACAGAAAGATACCTTTAAAATTGGTGAAGGACTTTCTGCCTGAGGCTTTTACGGTGGTCGGAATGTTCTCAAGCTGCCTGGGCAAACGCATGAGCAGGAGAACCACTGAGGCCAGGTCCACTTAGAGGCCATCCTTAGGGGTTACGGTGGCCTGTCACCACAAGCTCTAATCTCTCTTTCTCACACACTTCTGTGAGTGGCTATGAAATGACATTAACAATTCTACTAAGTCCTGAAGGAACAGTTAAGACGAAAAGAAAAATACTTAATGTTCCGAAGCTCCAATGAACGAAACGCAGGCACCCTCTGCTGTACCTGTTCACTGCCGACGCCAGGGAAGATGGCGCGGGCACCAGAGCAGGCGCGACTGTGTCCACCCCTGCTCTCCGCCCAGCTTCTCCTCCCGAT
>NW_011888973.1:1671246-1675881 GCF_000151845.1 Pteropus vampyrus | reverse complement strand
AGCACAGAAAGATACCTTTAAAATTGGTGAAGGACTTTCTGCCTGAGGCTTTTACGGTGGTCGGAATGTTCTCAAGCTGCCTGGGCAAACGCATGAGCAGGAGAACCACTGAGGCCAGGTCCACTTAGAGGCCATCCTTAGGGGTTACGGTGGCCTGTCACCACAAGCTCTAATCTCTCTTTCTCACACACTTCTGTGAGTGGCTATGAAATGACATTAACAATTCCACTAAGTCCTGAAGGAACAGTTAAGACGGAAAGAAAAATACTTAATGTTCCGAAGCTCCAATGAACGAAACGCAGGCACCCTCTGCTGTACCTGTTCACTGCCGACGCCAGGGAAGATGGCGCGGGCACCAGAGCAGGCGCGACTGTGTCCACCCCTGCTCTCCGCCCAGCTTCTCCTCCCGATGTCACTCTCTGCTTGCCCTGGATTTAGAAAATGGAAGGGTTCCTTACACCCTGAAATGTAATTTGAAAACTAGTTTAACTGGTAACTAAGTCTAACCTTCCCAGAGTAACTTCCTCATACACCCTATAAAACCCGTTGAGGGGTTCATTCGAGACTATCTATTGATGTTAATTTAAAGACAGAAACAAAAAGGACCTAATTTCCCACAATAAGACAATGATTCAATTAGGCAAATCATTAAAAGTGTATTGTGAGAAATTCAATAGCATGGGAAAATACTCAGGAAAAAAATTACATAAAATCATATTTATACTATGATCCATATTTAAAAAGAATACGTAACATATTTTTAAACAAAAGGAACCACCAATCAAAGAAAAGGAAAAAAGGTCAGCTTAAGGAAGATTTGCTTTTGTCCTCTCTTCATCTTTAGCAGCTCCAGGAGCCTGGTGCCCACGTCGCAGGAAGTTTACTTAACACAGATGAACTTATCGATTTGGTAATTTTTTTTAAGACAGTTTTTCCTAATGTACCTGTAATCTGTCATGCATCTCTTTGTTGCTTAATTCACATTATCTATTGACTTGGTCTCCCGGACACTGTACCAAACTGTTTTATTCCTTTCTGGGAAGGGCAGACTGGCGGCCAAAGGTCCGAAATGAGGCCTGCTCAGTTCCCCTGAGCTGCCACCTTCATGCACACGGACACGTTTCAACGTCTCCCTCCTGATTTCACTAATAAAGCCTCGAACGTTAAGATCTCTCCTCAAACTCTGCCCCTCCCCCTTCCTCTTCCCTTTCTTTTTCTTTCTTCCCTTCCCTCTCCCATTCCGTCCCTCCTTCCCCGCCCCCACCTTCCCTCCCCTCCTAACCAAAAGTCCCTTTGGATACTGCAAGAAAAACCATGAAAAGCAAACAGTTAAATAAACGACTTGCTGCAGTGTCTCTGGAATTATAATCCTTAATTTTTTAGTGGTTAGTTTAGAAAAAACTATCAAAGTACTAAAAAAAGTCTTTCGGATGCATCTGTGACTTAGTTTCCTTTCTACACATCTGAGGCTCACGTCACTCCTCACCCGACTGCAGACCTGTGCTGGAGTTAGGTGAGTGTTTCAAGGAAACGGATTTTCCTTCTAATGTTTAGATACGACGTGGACAAACCTCTGTCAGTGAGCCTTTTATAATACATGACGGACTAGCAAGTCTTGATCTAGTTTAACTTATGCAAACATATAGAATTCATTGTGTATTATTTTATTATATTTGGGGATAAAGAAACGAAATCAGAACATCTACTGGCATGTTACATGTCTTTCTGATTACCTAGCGGTTGAATGAAACAATTCATCAGCAACACGCCTGGTTTACTATCTCATTAATACACATGATTAATATCAGGAAGGGAAGAATAAGAGAATCTCAAAAAGTAGAGAAACGCAGCGACACGGGCGTCAGGAAGAATACTATCTGAAGCAAAGTGCCAGGGACTGTGACTGTGGCCCGTCAATGAGCGATGTGGAAAGGACGGCACTTATAGGGATCTGTGCTTTTCTTTTCCCCCAACGCCACGAAGGCAGGTTGCTGGCATGGGGATAAAGATGTAGTGAAAATGTTCATTTGAACCACAGAAAAAATACTTTCTGTGCCAAAATAAAAAAAAAAACATGGAAAAACATTTTTAGCTTATGCAAAAAAGGCTAAATAAGGTTTCCCCATGGATATTTTTTAAACTTCCTATTTGAAGGTTTACCCAGCTTGACATATAACCGTCACTCATTGAAAATTAAAATTCTAATTATTTAAATTAATTATTGACATTAATAAATAGGAAACATGATTAAAGATTTCATTTACTCGTAGGCCACTTATTTGGCAAACTTAACTTCAGAACAGAAGCACAGTACTAGGAATAGGATTGCCAGATAATATACAGGATGCCCAGTTTATCTGAATTTCAGATAAATATATATTATTTTCAGTGTAAGTATATCCCAAATGCTGCCTTATATAAGTATTATATAAGTATATCCTATGCAATATATATCCCACGTGTATATCATATATACATATATCTCCAAAGTACATCCTATATTTGTGATATATACTAAAAAATGATCAGTTGTTTATTTAAAATTCAAATACAACTGGGTCTCATCCTTTAGTTCAATTGCTTAATCCAGTAATCCTAACAAGGAAGGAAGCCAGAAAAGGCCTCCATGTTTTCAAATCAGATGCTGAAACTCACACACTTAGCACACAGAGGCACGTGCTCTCTCTCCCTCTCCCCCTCCCCATCCTTCTTCTACCCCCTCTCAGAGCCTACAAATTGGCAACCCTCATACCAAATCTACCACCCAATATATTTTCTTTGATATATGCAGTATTTTAAAATTAAAAGAGCACATATTTTTAAAATTTTCCAGGTTCTGATAACACGGGGAGCCTACTTCCGCATGCCAACAATCCAGATTTGGGTGGCTGTCCCTCCAGACAAGGTAGATATGTTCCCTTTGCCATGACCTTCACCACTTCCTCTTATTCCAACATCGAGCTGAAGTCAGTGGTCACTGTTAGATGAGTCTAGCACCTGTTGCCATTGGACTTCATCTAATCCCATTTTCCACCCATTGCCAGCATGTCTTCACCTGGCAGGTCCCTGGCGGGTTCTGAGTTTGTGGCCTGGGTTCCACTATACTCATTTCATTTTATACCCAGTTCTCTCCACCACCGATGTGAAGCTGCACATTTGGATATGGAGAGGAAATGCTGCCAGATCCTACTTCTCTCACCAGTTTTTAAGTCTGATGAAGGTAGGAAGCTTGTTGGTTTTGTACATTCTCCTGGCACCCGGCCCAGGGCCCAGCACATAGTAGATGCTGGGTGGATATCTGCTTGATTAATAAATGAATGATCATCAAGTAGGGAGAAGCAAGGATGACTATGAAAACAAAACCCAAAAAAGTAAAGCAATTTAGGAATATTTGATGTGGAATCAATAAGTAAAAACGTATGTGTTGATTATTTGATAGTCATAGAGATAAGATGTTTGTAGTTAGTGACATATGTAGTCTCTTTGAAAAATAACTCAACATAATAATCTTCAGAAACCTCGTAAACTCGTTCTATAAAACATCATATTATTTTCTGATACTGCCGGACAAATGAAAGGGCATTATAGTCCATTACTCTATGGAGAACATGTAGAATTCAAAAACAATTTCCCAATCCTAATCCATTCCCCTCGCACTCTGAATTCTGGGTGAGCACGGGAATGTGAACGGATGAAAGAACAGCAGAGGTTTCCTACAAGGGCTAAGCGATCAGCCCAAGAACTATGCTAACTAGATAGAGCGAGCACAGAAACACTCTACCCCACCCCGGCTTCACTTTGCTAATGAGCTTCCCTGGGGATTCTCCTAGCCGGCTAGCACGTTCCTCCCCACAAGTAAGGATGCATTCTTCCTCTCTCTAGATCGCTGGTATACAGTTAAGTTTATTTACGGAATTTAAAAATTTCTGCAGATGTAAGACATTTAGGAGACGCATTTGGGGTGCTGAAATAGCTAAAGTTACTGACAGCTGAGAGAAAAAGACAAAACATTTCAAACCAGAATTATTTCAGAAAATCCTTAATTTGTTAGACATGCCTATAAGACGTAAAAATCCCATATCCATTCTTCCCCCAAACTGCTATGAACACCTCGCGTGCCAGGCACCAAGCCAGGCGAAAGGGCTGGAGCGAGGAAGACGCGGGGTCTGCTGCCTGCGCACGGGAGCGACACGAGCGACTGTGATGCATGGCGTTGGTGACGAGCGATGGCGTGTGCAAGGCAGGGGAGAGGCCCAGGCAAGGGGAGCACCTGAGTCTGCCGCTCGGAGCCTGCGAAGTTCATCTGAACTAAGACCTGAAGGGGACAATGAGCACACGGGAGCAGCAAGCCCAGCGGGGAAGTGGGGGGCGGTCCCGGGCACCAGGGAGCAACACGGCAGGAGGGCAGACGGCACAGTCAGGGAGCTACAGACGCCACTGATATTCAGGGGTCTGAACTCCATAAAGACGTGACAGCCACAGTCCTGGGAGGTCCGCCGAGGGTCTGAATTAGGGCATTAGGGCGGTGGCCATCGAGGGGAAGGAGCAAGGGCCAGGCGCTCTCCGGCCTTGAGAGGGTGATCAGAATCAACGCCGCTGCTACTGTCCCTTTGCACCAGCTGACCGGATAAACCT
>NW_011888973.1:1655929-1671196 GCF_000151845.1 Pteropus vampyrus | reverse complement strand
ATCGAGGGGAAGGAGCAAGGGCCAGGCGCTCTCCGGCCTTGAGAGGGTGATCAGAATCAACGCCGCTGCTACTGTCCCTTTGCACCAGCTGACCGGATAAACCTCACTCAGCTTCATGTCTGACCCCGGCTGACCCTTTCTTACAATGCCTGACAGTCTGGCATTCAGGCCGGAGCTCACCACTACCCAGGCCAACTTCCTCAGGTTACGTTCTAAAACCCTGGTATACGATGGGTCAGGTTGGAGATGACCAGCAATTTCAAATATTTTAACCATCAGGTTGCCTCTGTCCGCTCAAATCTCTGCCTGGATCTCCAAGTTGCGGGGCCTACCTGCCTCCTAAAATTTCAAAGGACGGTCCACCTGTCCTTTCTGTAATAATTCTCTATTACATCTGCTCCCAATTTTTTGTTCTCTAAGTCATGGCCTCCAAAAGATCCTTGCTTTTACTGCATGCTTTTGATGGGTTTTAGGTTATAGGGATGAAAAGGCATTATTTAAAATACCTTTCAAAAAGGTGGATACTTGTCAGCATCCACCATCAAAACCTAAGAAACAGAGAAACCAGAAAAAAAAAAAAAAGCCCTTGGAAAAAACTTTATAGTCTGAGTCATTACCTATGACAGACTTAATGGCAATACTTGGCTTTTTCTTATACTTGTTACTATTGACGATTAGAACACATTTCTTTTCAGTAGCTGGAATCAAACACTCTCTACTACCATATTGTACCTTAACACAAAATGGTATTCCATTACTATTTCACAGTATAAATAAATTTAGGTGATATAAAAAACAAACAGTAAACTAATTTCTAATCACGTTAGCAGAATCCATCACAAACTGGATGTGACGTTGTCCGCCCCAGCCTGCCCATCAACAGTGCATCCGAATCCTCAGAAGGACCTGTTAACACAGAGCACTGGGCTCCAACCTGAGATGCTGGTTCAGCAGTCTGGGGTGTGGCCTATGAATCTGCATTTCTAACAAGTTCCAAGGAGCCATATTTTGAGAACACTGTCGCACACCGACACAGAGAACGTGGGGAGAAGGAGGTACCCCTACAGTGGTTTATCATCTTTGAAAAAGCTTCTCTAAATCAGAGACTCCAATTCCAGTCAGATAGACTGGGAAGTTAAGTCTGATCATGGGGAAGATTCCAAAACAGGTTTCTTTTAAGGAAAGAAAATAATAAACGCAACTGTGGTTTCGTGGCTATTTTAACGGAGATACTCTGTGGGAGAGCTTAAGATGCTGCAGTTTCGTTCGCATTATCCAGTGTTGCTATGGGGACCAACTGGAGAGGAACCATCAGGATACAAGAAAATGAAAAGAGGGGAATTGATGAATTAAAAAAAAGGACTTAGCATTTCTGAGACTATAAAGCCAAGTCACATTGCTTATTTTCTGGTATTTATATAAGTGAAGGTATAAATTCTCCTTTAACAATGAGATACAGCCACGTGTAGATCGCTCCATCTTTAGAGGATGAATAATCCCTTTCTACTCAGGGAGGGAAACAAAAACAAAATCTTTAAAAAAGGAGGGCAAGGACAAGCGGCTGTGGGGGCTTCGTGAAGCACAGCTAGGTGTGGTGACCTAGGCGCTACGTGGGGGAGCGCGCCTCTGATGGATGGACTCGTGCCACACAGTTTGGGGCACGGGAGGCTCAGGCGGGGGTGACACGTGGCTCTGGTCACTGAGGACGGAGGACAGGCGGATGGGCTGCTCTTGTTTCTCACGTAATGAAGCTAGGAAGATCCAGAGAGGAAGGAAGAGCTCGAGAATAAGCATCTGTTCTCTACCTGAACCCCCTTGCACCTGCTGCCAGGCTCCCTTCTTCAGGTCAGCTTCCACTGCTGCTTTGGTTAACACCCCAACACCTCCCGATTTGCCTTTTCAACAAACTGCCACCTTTCTGCCTGTTTTTCTAGCTTATACTTAATACTTACTGTCTACCTACTTTTCGTACCCAACTTTATTTCTCACCACGCTTCGTACTATGTTTTCTTTGCATTTCTTGCTTCCTTCCTCCTTTCCGCCCATTGAAATGCTGCTCAGCCTTCATCCACCGACCTGGGAGGGGTCCCCCCAGAGCCTTCCCCCTCCTCGTCCAGCCTTCATCCACCGACCTGGGAGGGGTCCCCCTTGGGGCCTTCCCCCTCCTCGTCCAGTCCACAGTGGATTTTTCCTTCTCTCCATTTAGCCCATGTTTATGTGCTAAGTTTAATGGTTTTTAACAGTAATCCCACTGGGGATGAAGGGACAACAAGAGCAGATGGCTCCCTTGCCCACCCCTGCCCCACCCCTGCCCACCTTTAACTAAGCCTAGCTTTTATCAGTTTTAAATATTGTGATTTTTGTATAAGATAATTTGGAAAACAGTTCCATTGCTTAAAAATGTTTAAGAGATATTGTTCTGTAATATACTAAGTCATTTGTCACTCAATAAAATATCGTTATTGGCAATTTTCTTTTACACGTATACATTTTGTCTCATAAACTGCACTGGAAGTTTCTTAAAATGAGCTTATTTTTCTTTTCCTCATTGTTCTCAGCTTAGTGCTGAGCAAAAGGAGTGTACTCTGTTGACTGATTCACTTTCTAATGCATTTTGCAAATGATCTGGTAAAATTCACACTGAGGTGGCACATACTGTGGTGACTGACACAATGTATTGCCTCTGAGTATTATCTCCGCATTTTAAAAAACAGCTCGTAACAGAGGGTGGTGTGTAACACAAAGGGATGGATTGATTAAGATACGGGTTTCTGTACCTGCACCAAAGCAGGATAGGTTTTTGAGGAATGGGGAGGCCTTTCCAATGCCCGTCAAAACAGGCCACCTAAATTAGCAGGAAATTTGTGAGACTGGCCCCACAGTAGGGCACAGAGCTAAATTCTCAATTCCACTCAGGCCTTTTGGGTTGACATAACTTTCAGTACATTGATGCACAAATCCGTGAACTGGTGCATTTTGCTGAACTGTGAGCACCGCAAAGATCTGTTATTCGTGTTTTTCTTATCTCATTATTTAAGAACGTGCAGCTAATGGACCCCTCTCGTTGATGTGGTTTTTCCTTTGGACGACAACTACATTTGACATGCAAGAGGTCAGGTTACTGCAATTAAGGAGAAGGACGACGAGGCCACTGAGTGGAATACTGAGCTGAGAGTACAGCGTCTTTGTCGCCACGGAGCCCTGCGATCCTTTACGCATTTCCGAGAAGAGCAGCAAAGCAGGGTCCCAGACGGAGCTGCGGTTTTCTCGGCTCAAAGAGAAAAGCAAAGCTGAACTCTCCTGGCAAAAAGCCACGTTGCTCATACAGGCCCATGGCGCTTCTGGGGAAAACACAACTGTGCCTGGTTCCTGACGTCAGAGTAGAACAGCAAACCTGGAATCCGGGGACCTGCAATGACGCCAGTGACACCCGAGACCTTAGGCGAAGCGTCTGCTGCTCCCCGCTTCCGCATCCGGGAAGCGGTGACGAAGCGCCGGCGTCGGACGACAGAGCGCTCAGGCCTCCGCGCTGCAGCGCGGGGGCGGCTCAGGAACCGAGGAGTCGCGACAGCGCAGTGGGGTCGCGCGCACAGTCCTGACCGGGAGGCCTAGTGAGGTGCTAATGGCAGTGGGCACTTCTGGCGTGGCGAGGTCAGGGAGTGAGTGCCCAGGGAAGCAGATGGAGCAGAGTATTTCCTAAGCGGCTAGACAGTGTTTCAGGCACCAGGCCAGCTACTGAACATAGGACAACGAACACCTGGCCTTTGTCCTTGAGGAAGCCACAGAGAGGACAGCAGGCCTGTGAACAGACCGATCCCAGTATGGCTTTTCAGTGGTGCCTCGGGAGCGGGGTAGGTGGGCAGGTATCTCTGACCAGGGGTGCTCCTGGAGGTGGACACGGTTTGGATGTCTTTGCAGAGGAGGCTGCAGCAGAGGCTGGCATTTTTGTTTGCTAAAATTGGGTGGATTCTAAAATTCTAACATAGGCATCCTTCTAAACTGTAAGCGAACTATGATACATACGATCGAGCGATTTCTAGTGATACTCGCCCTCGACCTCCTTCAGTTGTGGGAACACGCTTAACAAAGAAAGGTGGATGTCTCATGTGTGGATGTTCTGGGCCCTGGCTGTTGTAAGCTGTCCAATGCTCCAGGCTGAACTGTGTTCCCCCAAGAAGCCACATGGCAGTCCTAACCCCTAGGACCTCAGAATGTGACCCTGTTTGTAAACAGGGTCTTCACAGTTAACCAAGTTAAAGTGAGGTCGTTAGAGATCATAACCCAATATGACTGGTGTCTTTATAAAAAGGGGAAATGTGGACACAGAGACAGACACAGGGAGAACACCGTGTGAACGTGACAGCTGAGATCAGGATGACACACGTACAAGCCAAGGAACGCAGCAGACGGCCAGCAAACCACCAGAAGCTGGGAGGCAAGGAACCGACTCTCCCCACAGCCCGCAGGAGGAACCAACTCTGCCGACTCCTTGATCTACCAGCTTCCAGAACTCTGAGACAATGCATTTTTGTTTTTAAGCCACCAGTCTGTGGTACCATGTCGTGGCAGCCATAGCTAACTAATCCGCCCACAACTGTGGGGTTGAGCTTCTCCCTTGGAATGCCCTGGAAGGGACATCGGAACCGGATCTGGGAAGCTCCCTCGCTGCCCTTCCTCTTCCTGCCCCTACTCTGAACCGGCGTGAGATCCCTGATAAGGGAGAAGGGTTGGAGCTTCAGCTGGCAAATCTCTCTCACCTTCACACAGCTGCACGGGCCCTGACAGCCTATGGATCCTAAAGTGACACAGGGGTGACTGTGGTCAGTGTCTTGGTGACGGGCGAGGTGGAAGGAGGAATGAGGACCTGAAGAGCCATGAGCCAGAATGACTGGGAGAAGAGCACAGCTGCCAACACGCGAGAAAGCTGGGCAGGGGGACACGTTTCCGAAGAGGTTAGAGGAGCGCTTGTAGAAACAGTTGTTTCGGACAGTGTACGCAAAAGCAGCTGTTCAAAAGGCAATCTGAGCTCTTCTGTGCCCGTAGCTGGGTATTCAAGTACAAATCAAGTAACTGGATTCGTGCTATTTTTCTGCGTAACAGTGGGTAGAACACATTATGTTTCATTTGTGAAAATTGTCCATAATTGTCCTGAAAAATTTTTTCTAATCATATAAATGATTGGCTAGAAGGCTTTAAACCACTAAATTACAAAAATTATGTTTAATGCACATATCGAGATTATAAATAGAAAATGTAGATCGATGGTTTAAGAAACATATCAACTAATCACATGACCATAAATTCTATTCCAGATACTTTAACAAAGGTAGGCAACTAAATGACATCATAAACATAAAGATCAGGTATCCCGCCAGAAAGAGGTGGTAAAGACAATCATATATGTATCACCCACACCCATCTGGTTAGGGACAGTGCATCTTCTACTCTCTCTCTCTCTGTGTACGTAAATTCACATCCAGTCATTTTGTTTTAATTCTAAAGTTGAAATCACTGGTATCTAAAACGTCAGTGAGTCTAATCTGGTGAACAGAAGTATGTTACAATCTAAAATCACAACAAAAATCTACTTCGAACCTCAATAGGTTACATAGACAGAGAAGCTAAAGACAGCATCCTTGTTATGAGAAATATGGGCAAAATAGTCAGAAATACAAATATCTACACATCCCAGTCAGGTTTAATACCTCACTCGTTATCGTAGGAGATTAGTCTTATTTGCACAGAGAGACCTTTTTCCAGTGTAAATGTTTCTAAAATCGCCTTTCGGTTTCTAATTTAAAATACTAGATTGTGCTTAATTTCAAGCACGTAATGTGAATAATTGTTAGTGAGAGAATATGTAGGATTTTTAGGGTCACCAAAACTTACACCATCTACCATAGCACTCGTAACCATTTTAGCTTTTCATTCTAAAGTAAGTAAGACAGTATGGTACCGGCATCAGAAAAGATCGACATAGATCAGTGGACGAGAACTGAGAGTCCAGAAATAAACAGCCACATTTATGGTCAGTTGATTTTTGACAAGGACGCTGAGACAATTCAGTTAGGGAAGCAATAGTCTTTTCAACAAATGGTGTTGGAACAACCGGATGTTCCTATGCAGAAGAATAAAGCTTGGCTGCTTCCTTACACCACACCTGAAGTTAACTAAAATGCTACTTATTCAAAGTGGAGATACTTAAAATGATAGAGAAAAGGTGTGTGGTGGTATAGTGACCGTGCATTAAGAGGACATAAATGTAGGGCTTCCGAGTACAGTGCTGCTGCTAACAACTAGTTGTGTGACTTATGCATTTTGTTTCACAATTTGATCACCTGTTTAATGTAGTTGAGGTGATAAAGTGAGATCAAGCATGGACTGATGCTCCAGAAAATGACTTGCTAACGATGTGGGGAGCGTTGTGGAGGGAAGCCAGTGTAGCACTGGCTCTGCAAGGCTGTGTCCTCCAGCGGTTCAGAGGCAGGGAGGGAGAGGGTGAAACCAGGGCCTCAGCTTCAGCCCTGGACGTACAACGCACAGATGGCTAATTCCATCCAAGTGGCAAGTTCAAGTGAGAAGTAATGTAAACATCACGACTGAGCATCTGAATGTAAAATACAATAGCAAAGTGTGTTACAGTCACAACCCTAACATGGGAGCTGAAATCAGAAACTGATTATGGAAATGAAGCATTAAAAAGAGGAACTGCTGGGTTACCTTTGGGGTGGAGGCAAGGAGTCAGCAAGAACAATTCACAGAACAGGTGAAGGTCATATCTAAACTAAGTCTCCAGGAATAGCTACGGGTCGTGAGGTAGAAAGGCAGTGAAAAGATATTCCAGGCAAGGAGAATATGTGAGTTAGGGTCAGACTGGTTAGAAGATGATAAACTTTTTCAAAATATGCAGAGATAAAGGAATTGGATCAGGCAAGTAATTTTTAGAACCACCAGCCATCTGAAGATTACAAGGTACTGCCGTGGCCACAGGCAAAGCTTCGGTGTTGCGGGGCTGGCGGCATAAGAACTGCATCCCCAGGTTCCTGCCTTGGACACTGCATTAAACATTTGATACCTAACTGCTCTAACAAAAGTGCTATTAAACTGCCATTCAGGCTCAGGATCGAGGGGAACTTAAGGAAAGGACATCCAGAGAGCAGACAGTTTCAACTCCTGTCTATCCCATACGATGCCTAGATTATCATCAACTAGTAATGTGTGCTACTGTTTGTGCACACACACGTGCACACACTTCTCGTAACCCCAGAGAAGTGGCCTCGATTCTCAGTTATTCATCTGTAATCTTGCTTTCAAATTAATTCAAAGTAATTACATCAGCTCAAAATAGATACTGGAGAGGAACATTTGAAAGGTTAGAGCATTTTCCTACATAGATTTAAGTTTTAAGCCACAGACTATTTCATACAGACTACTTTGTTCTAATTCTCCAAATGGACACATCTGATTTGATTTCACAAGGTTTCTTCTGTTGTCTCGTGGATACCTTCTTTCTTTTTGCGGTTCATGTTTGTCTTCCCCTGAGACTTTAATCCCAATTACACTGACTCCTAATCCCCATTTAATCCCATACCTCATTATTCACTTTAAACATCATCTGTCCAAGCTTTAATATGTGACACTCATGGAACAAAGGCTTTGAAATCACTTTAGTTAAGAGGGGGACAATTTTTTTTTTTGGTGGCAGTCCTGGGGAGCTAGCTGACTGAAGAAAACAGCGGCACACTTTAAATTGATACCAAGCTTCTTTCCTAATGAGGTGGAAACTACTATCTTACCTGTTTGTTTTTTGTTTTTTGACTAATAGACTAGCTTCTCATCCCCCATTACCGATTATTAGTAAGGAATACATAAGATAAGTTGTTCACTGATCAATTGAGAAATATTTTGAATTAGGCAAGTTCTATGCTATCTTGATCCCAATACGCTATGTAAAATAGTGCCCTACTGATGTCTGCTTACTTTCAGAAATGAAAGGTGAAATTATCACACATAATAAAATGTAAAGAAAAGGTGAAATTATCACACATAATAAAATGTAAAGAAAAACAGTAAAAACACTCCTAGGCAATGAAGTAATCCATTATAACAAGTTATCAAAATGAAAAAATAGGGTAAGGGGAGATGGGGAGTAGCCAAAAAATAATCTGAAAAATTGCAGCCAATCATTAGGACCAATAGGCATTCATCCAAGACTTCAAAGATGTAACAGAGCTACTGACAAAAAAAAAAAAAAAAAAAAAAAGCAGTTTATCATTAAAAAGAAGTACTACAGTGGAAAATTAGATACTTCTGACAATTGGCTAAGGATGACCTTGGGCTTATTAGCTGTGCTAAACCAGAATAAAGCATTTGAAATAGATGTGTACGTAAGTGTTCAATAAGAAAAATCACAACAAATCAAAATTTCCCCTTTATGTTTACCAGACTAAACTTTACTCCAATGAACACATCAACATTTTAAGTTTCTTTTTTTAAATTACAGACACACATACATATAACTTTAAAGACACATAATCAAACTCCTTCCCAAATGATGTGGGCCTTGTTGAAAATTCTTAGATTTGTATAAAATCTGGAGTTCAATTAGGAGTATCTAGTAAAACTTGCCATGGATCAAAAGAAAAAGAACTGCAGAGTATATGGCCATTTTTAATTATGGAAAAAGATATCGATTGTGAAATTTCTGAGAAATAATTAAGAAAAATATAAGTGTAAAAATTTACTTTCGTCTAGAAAATAAAATTCGGAAGTGCAGCTTTCTACACGACAAAGTCAAGTGCGACTCAGTGCACAGGTGTGACCCCTCCATCTGCGCCCCGTGGATGACTCCTCTAAAGTGGAACTAACACCTGAGCAGGAGCTATAGGTAAGGCAGGGAAAGCTAACGCACAGCTGTCTGGGTGGTCGAGAAGCAGCAGATCAAATGAGTGGGGACAGGCAGGGAGGAGTCTTGAGCCTTTTCCTGCTGGCTTAGAGAAACCGTAGCTGGTGTTCGCGCTGGCAGGTTACATGATGCTTTACACACCCAGAAAAGACTTGGTTAGCGCGGCACCCAGTTTGGACTGCACGAGGAACATGCTCTACTCGTGAGTCTCCGAACTGCCCGCCCTGCCTGTGTCTGCATCCTCCCGTACGGACCGCCATGGGATGGATGCTCCCTTCCAGCAAATCTGATTCATAGTACTCACCGCCCTTAAACACCGCCCATCACGGAGGGGAGAATCCACTTTCTTTTGCAAACCCATAAGCTCTGTCTTCATATAGTCCTTGTCCCCTCCTCTCACCCTGTCTCCTATTCCCCCACGGCATTTAAGGCTTTGATAACGTGCAGATGTGGGGCATCTTCAAGCCTTTCCTCACACAGCATCTCTACCAAGAAGACCTACCTTACCCTTGACCGCCTGGCAAAGACCTCTGCCTAGGGACCACCTGCACGTGAAGCCTACTCTAACCTCTCAGACTGGTTAGTAGCACTTGCTATTCCTTGTCTTTTTGGTAATAACCATTCTAACAGTGAAACCATGTTTAATGGAACTGAGAATCCCGAATAAATGGAGACTAGCCAGTTGGCTTTGAATATTGCTAACTAGAAGTGAATAACGATGGTCCATGAATCATTTGTCTAAAAACTCCTTTCACTAAAAAATTCCTCTATACCACACTAGTTGTGGATTTTACATCAAAGAGATGCCTGGATTCATCTTTTCACTAATAAACAGTACTTCAGAAATGCTGACATTTCTGACAATATTGCCATACAAAGGCAATTAAAAAAATCGCAACTAACCTACATTCCTGAAGCCGATGAAAGCTGATAGAAGGATGTGAATTAAATTTTTATAACCTTAAATAATGCATTAAATAGCTACGGTTACCTGGCTAGATAAGAGCACAGTCCTTTGTGCTCTGGAACGGGAGGTCAGACTGGTTACCCAGGAACATTTTCCTTTTTTATTGTTCAATTTTCAAATCTTAATTCCAATATACTAAAGAAAAGACATTAGAATAAAGAAACAAGATGCCAACTTGAAGACTAAAATTTCTCATATCGTGCTACAGTAGTAGGTTCTGTTTGCAGAAATATTTACTTCGGTGTTACCTGGACATTTTCCAAAGAACACTGGCTTTCAGGATATAATGGGGGGAAAAATGCCCCTCAGAGGATGTCGCATCTCCCTGAGGCAGAAGAGTTAATTACGTTTGTTGTGTTCACCTCGTGCTCGATACTCTACACTTATTTTTCTCTCCGCTAAGGGCATAAAGTAAAACAGGGAAGCTATAAAGGTGAAGACAATGGTTATTATTATCGATACAGGGTGAGTGATCTCTTCTTGAAGGTGTTTATAGATGGAACTGCTTGGGAAGATCTAAGCTCTTGATAAACATGATGTTTAAAGGGAAAATGACCCCGATCAGCACTTCCCAAACCACATTCCGTGGAACACTAGCATCCTATGAAATGTTAATAGTACTGCCTGAGGGAAAGATAGTGTAAGTACAGGGGGAACTGCAATTTAACGTGTCTAGAACAGTCACGAAACCAGCACAGAAAAGTCCTGATGTGAGAAGTTACGCAACGTTACTTAACTCGGTATTTACAAATTATGTGATCATGAAATCTTTGGGTAAACTTATATAACACTTTTCTGTCTTATAGTCTATGATGTCCTAGAATATTATCCTTAAAAATATAAACAGCTTACCAAATTTATATTAGCCCTACTTACTTCAATCACAGAGATAAAAAAAAAAAGAACACAAATTTCTATGGAACTATCTTGAAGCATCATGGCAAGGAAATGAATTTCTTTTCAGTCCATCACTTAAAGGTTTCCTCCATTTTTAATTCATCTGGGCTCTAGGAGCATGCAAAGCTTTAGAGCCGGAGGTACTCTGGGTTTCGATGAAAGGAAAACAGGACTGTGTTGTATTTATAGGAACAACTAAATTACTGATACCTGAGAGTATCATATTAACAAGGGCAAATTATTAACATTATAATTTAATCTGTCCTGTCAATAAACTCTAAGATGTTTCACAAGGAAAAGATCAAGAACAGGAACCTTTCTCCCAGGCATCAAATTCCATGCAGTCTAGGGATCATGAAAAAGAAAGGGTGTTATCACTTTATCCTTGAGAATTACATTACGACTGATTATTCAGGATTAATGAGCTCAGGGTTAGGAGTTCGGTGGCCATATGGGCAACTGTAACGAGCTGCCTGGAGCTCAGCCCCTGCCAATTCAGCCAATCAGCATGGCAGGGGGCCCTAAGGCCGCCAGTGCTTTGGCTCTGTTCCAGCAGGGGGCCACCTCAAGCCGGTGGCTCTGCATCAACCCCGTGGTCTTGGCGTCTTCTCCACCTGGGTCTGAGATGCTAGTCACTGGGCATGTGACTAATTTCTTGGAACCAAGCCTCAAGTTGGACTCCTTTTCTAGTAACTGAGTCGTCCACCTGTTGCTGACTCTATAGGCCGATTGACCTGATGCCTCACCCAGGACCCATGTTCCTCTCAACTTGCTTCTCTAAGCCTTTCAGTGTCTTGCGTCCTGTCCCTGAAGTCGACCTGACCTGTGGTTGTGTTCCTGCCGACAAAGACCGTCTTCTTGGCCAAGCTTTAGCTGGTCTCCTCTCAACTACTCCTTGCCAGACCTGCACTGCCCATTTCAGCAAGAATCTTGCTCAGTTTAGAGAAAATCCCCCGCCTTTCATATCTGACGAGGTTCCTCATCCTTTACCACCCCCGCCAGGTGACAGCTTATCTCCCTGGCCTGACTCCAGCAAGGACCTTATCAAGTCCATTTAGCCACATTCCCCCTGATGTTTCCTCTTAGTAATTTTCCATCACCCAGAGCATCCCCCCACCCCCTTGGCTAAAAATCCCCTTTCCCTGCCATATTTGGAATCCAGCCTGGTTCTACATCGAGGTCTCTTTGTCTCGACTGCATTAGCTGCTGGATAAAACCTGCTTTCCCGGCTCTAACTACTGCTCTTGCGGCCGCCCCACCCGGTGCCTGCCGGGCTGAGGCCTGCCTTCTGGTCTTTATGCACTGTCTGCCACAGCTGGCGAAGCCTTTCTTGTGACGAAGCCCAGGCAGACCCCAACCCATCAAAGACAGACTCTTCCTGTACAACCTGCTCGGTCCCGGCGTGTTCCAATCTCAGGGACTTCCTCACTGGACCGAGCCATCACCTGACGTCCTTAACAAGGGCAGGTTATTTAAGTCTGGTGTGGGTCTCCGTCAGCTCTCACTCAGGCACAGACCCATCCTCCCGACTGAAGCTTCCCTCTCAGGACGCTGTTACCGGGTTAAACTGCGACCTCGTCATTCTCTTCCTTCAAATGCCCAGTCTGCAGAGTCAGGGTCCACGTCTGGGACTGTATGAGCTAGCTGCAGTTACCCTTCCAGACTTCTTTTCCATTGCTCCCACTTACCTACCATTTTCTCCAGGCAGAATGAAGTGCCTTGTTATTTGCTGTATATTCCCTAGTTCTGTGCTGCTTCCTCCTTTGCCTAGGCCTGTCTGGCTTTCCCTGACTTCTGCACGTACAAATCCCATTAAACTTTAAAGGCCCAGTAACACTTGCTGGGCATAATCTAATCTAATATACTCTCATCTAATGCAATCTAATCTCAGCTCTATCTATATCTACGTATCTTCTTTCATTCTTCAAGTTTTATTAGCTTTTTAACTTAACTCTAACTTTTTCCCCTTTTACTATGGTTGTTCAAACACGACCCTCTCGCCACACACATTTCTTTAACCACATGGTATGTGTGTATTGCATAACTGACATGCAGTGCTATACTAGTTCCAGGTGTACATACAATCTCTTGCTTAACTCTGTCTTGACCACTCTGAGGGTCCTTGATGTGTCCCACCTTGTCATACAGTTATCTGTATCTTTCTTTCATCTTCCCTAGTAGGCCGTACAATCTTTGATGGCAAGACCTGCCTCGTTTTCATCTCTGTATTCTACAGCATCTAGAAAAGAGAAGCTTGCTTAGTAAAAATTTTTGAATGAACCAGGTCTCAGTTCTATCAACAGCTCTTTCAGATTTGCAGTTTATTAAGAAATGGAAAGGAGAGGGGTTGGGGTGAGGTGAGATGCATGCTAATGACCTGTCCGCACTCCCTCGGGTTTAGAGACCCCAGAAGTCATCGATTATGGAGGTTCTCCACCAGTTTTCTAACTGGATACGCCGGCTTGATGACGCTCACATGTGCAACTAATCTGTAAGGGCACACGCAGACGCATGTTTTCCTTTCTGCGTGGACTCTGGGGTACGTACACGGTGGGCTCCCTAGCTCAAACCCACCTTCTTCTTCTTCTGATGTTTGGAAGACGCAGCTGAAAGGGTGCTACTATAAGTGAATTCTCTCATTTACAAGCCAGGAAATCTTATCACAAGTGCAAATAACTTCTCTAGCATCACAGTGTCAGAAGCGGAGGCGAGATTAAAACCCAGGGTGTCTGGCTCTGTCCAGGGAGCGCTCTACTGAGCGGTGCGTGCATGAGCGTTGCGGGGAGGACTCTCCCGGGCCCAGGGTTGCCTCCCTCCACGTGGGTGCGTGTCCATACAGCTTTCAGGGTCACTCAGAAGCTGGTTTGTAAGAAATTCCAACAAGCTTTCACACTCGGCTTCCTTTCCCGCCCCTCCCCGCCTCCACTGGTGGCGAGTGGCTGTGTGGTGCTTTCGCAAAGACGGCCTGATTGATGTTACTGCTCCGCAACAGTTCCTGCTATTAATTGCTTTATGATGGTAATTACGATTAGCGGGTACAAGATATTTTCTTTTCTAATTGGCTATTACTGGTGAATAGCAGCTTGTTACGTAGCAGAAGACTGTGTTAAATAAATAACCACAATTACGATTCTGAGGTCTTTCTCTTGAAAAACAAATCTAAGTTTTTGGATAAAAACATTAAATTTACTTTTTTAAAGGCAGGGCCTCTATAATTACTTGGGGGAGGCTTTACCTTTCAGTTAAGAAAAAATACAAGAGGAGGAAAGAGTCAGGGAAACCAGGAGATAGCATGTATTTCCTTCCTTTAAAAAATAGACACATTTAAAAGCTTTACTTTGCTTGGCTCCTCAGTCAATGCATTCAAATGACAGATTCAAACGCTCCCACGTCTTCCCAGTGTGACACGGAAACAGAAAGGCCTTTCCGATTAGCTTTGGTAAAACATGAAGGCCGAGCCCCACCAACTACACTGAAGTGACCCCATGGTAAGGCCAGAGGTTCTTCGTTCGTGTCCCATACAGCACCCAGCATGAAGCCGATTCATTCAGTCACCACTCAGCCAACACCAATGCCATCACAGTATGGCATTGTACCAGCAGACGAAGTGATCCAAAGGTATATGTGACAGTCCCTATGCTTAAGGGGTTTATGTACTATAAAAGCAAGGCTATGTCTTGATTTAAACCCTAATGCTGATTAGTCTGTAATCATTTTAAAGTCACATCCAGACTTTTGTAGGAGCAGCGGCTGTCAAAATGATGTCCTATGACCTGCTCAAGGTCACATAGGTTTTAATTGACAGCCACATTTGAACCCAGTTGGTCCAGTTCTGAAGACTCGCCACTGTCTTCTGTGATCAACCTTCATCAACAATGTCATTCGTCCTTGTATTTCCACAGTGCGACAAAGCTGACAGAATGCTTTCACATATCCTGCCTCACTCAGTCGCCCAATAACATCGGCAAGGCAATTAACTGCAGCATTTTAATGATAACACCAAGGCTCAGAGAGGTTAAATGATTTTCCCCAAGTTCACGCTGCTACAAAGCAGCAAATTCAGGATCAGAATCCAGGTCTCCTGATGCCTAATCCAGGTTTTCATTCCATACATTCATATTAAATGTACTGATTAATTTCAATGACTACACATGGACAGAGCCTAACAGTATCCAATTTTAGCTTATATCACTTAAAATAGTCTACCACTTCTCAGCTGTTGGCCCCCAACAAAAATAAAGCAAAGGTTTAAGTCCTGTCTAACTCTAGAAAACTTCACTTAGTTCCAAGAGCTAAAGACAGCACCCAACCCCAGTTAGCTATCTTACAAATAAGTGCCACTGGCCATAAAAAGTATCGGCCGAGATGCAGAGGGAGGCAGAAGACTGATCAATCGAATGCATCACCATTTCTGGAAAAGGCTGCCCTGCTCACCTTTGGGTCAGTGAGGTCAGCAGAACACACTCATTTCAGCAAAAGATGGCAATTCTTTAACGTA
>NW_011888973.1:1650329-1654834 GCF_000151845.1 Pteropus vampyrus | reverse complement strand
GGTGTTCCAGAGGAGGCCCCTTCAGAATCTTACACCGAAGCTACCAGACTAGGTTTCTGTAATTCTCTCTCTTCCACGACATCCTCTGGCTGGCACCTTGAAAGGCCATCCCCATATGCAAGACTATGTTGAGCTTCTTGCTGACTCTGAGTGCGGGTGTCTGCGTGGGGAGCTGGGTACGAGGGGGCAGCACTGTGTAGGAGTGAGTCAGGGTATATTAGATAACATAAAAAGCTTTCGGAGCACATAGTTGCAATTCTAGTGGGGAGCAGCAACAGACACTCTGACAACCCCCAAATTCCATGAATGCATAGCAACATAGCAGTATCACCAGCACATTCCGAAACTTCCCCTGGGTTACGCCACCATTTAGACTGCTTCCTGAGTGAATACGGAATCACAGGGCAGGCAGTTTTTGAGCTCAATTAGGCATATCTTTGTATTGAAAGGTCAGTAATACTGAAGTCCAACTTTATAAAAGGGAATATGCTGGGCTTTCAAAAAGATAATTCAATGAAATAATCATAACTGCAGAGTAGGTATCATATCTATATTTTCATGAATGTAGCAGCGTGTGCGATAAACCTGCGTTACACAGCTCCTAAATGTCTGAGTTGAAATTTAAATACAGATTTTTCAAGATAGGGTTGAGTCCTCTTTCCACTGACCTGTCAAATATATGAGACTTAAGCATTCATGCTGGAAATAAGGTGATACTGTGGAAAACTGGATAACGGCCAGACAGATGACGGAAGACAGATTTTAAGGTCTATGTAGCAGCTCATTCTGTTATAGGTACAAGATTACAAAGGACAGATCTGAAGTATTCTTGTAATCATTATCTAAATAGCACTAAAACCTCACTTGCAAAAAGATGGAAAACTATGCTAAAATGGTAAGTATGATTACGCTGACAATTTCAACAAATTTTCGGTTCCCAAGAGCACAGTTTGGCAGGTGGGAGACACAGGTAATTCAGCAGTGAGAGTGAGGGTTAGACACAGAATAGTGGCTAAAGAGATGAACAGAAAGAACAGATTCAAAAGATTATTTCAGGCTCGGAAAAATAACACGTAGTAACTGATCAGGCTCAGGACCTTAGGGCGAGATGGGAATCGAGGATGCTTCCTAGGTTTCTAGCTGCGGATTCACGCCATTGACCTAAATAGGAAACACAAGAATGAGGAGGTGACACCACCTGCTACCCCGATTTCTTCTAGAGACATCACAAATGAGTTGATAAAGTCTCCAGAGGAAAAGTAGTGTAAACCCAAAGCAGCTTTACCGTGATCACATCTACTGGGCGTGCATTTGCAGGGGTGAAGCTGCCTGGTTAACGGAGGCACAGGTTAATGCAGTCAGAAAAAAAATCATCCCAGTCACAGAAATGTCCTAAAAGTATGGTCAGTTTAAGAAACTATAGATGTGTTATCTTACTGCTTTCGCCTCCTAATTAAAAACAGCAAAGGAAAAAAATACCCATAATACATCCCAAATGTGAGAGATGTTGAGTCTATTTACTCTCTGTTCTTAATTTTCAGGACGATATGAAATCCTAGTTACTCTTCCAATGCCTGGAGAGTGGTTGTGTAAGACCTGGGGTGTTCCCTGGGTGGGCGGAGCGGGGAGGGGGGGACGGGGCGCGGAGCTGGGGAGGGCTGGCGACCCGGGCCCCAGCAATGGCCCTGCACCTGCTTGCAACACCTCCCAGCACCCCTTTCCAGAGTAGATCTGTAGAATTGCAAAGATTTCTAGAAAAAGACTTCCTAGTTCATCTGCCCCTTAAATTAAAACTGACGTTTTAATTAAAGCCAGAGGAAAACTTCTTAAAAGAGGCAGTTTTCAAAAAATTAATGATTTTTATGGGGGAAAGAAGTACTTGATAACCTAAGTGGCTGCTTAACAAAAAAATGTGAATATACTTTTAAAATCACTATTTCCACTCAAAATTTGTATCACTCTGAAAGGCTTTGAAAAGAACTGGGTAAAGTCTCGGAATAATTCTTAAGGGGATTTTTGCTGACAAGTTTACCTCGTAAGAATGACATAAAAATCAAGCATGAAGCTCTCCCACTGACTGCTACAAATCAGTGACGACACCGGGCAGTCCAGAGCCAGGGCAGGAGTTTCATTATGTTACGGATGCTGCAAATTCACTGCTGCTCAACGCCTTTGTTGAAAACAAACTGAAACCTAAATGAAGATTTCTACCAGCTACTCTTCCATCCATGAGTCATTTAAACGTTGGTCCTGCATTAATGATTTCCTACGGGTGGTGAGGATATGGGGAAAGGGGTACCCTCATACGTCACTGGTGGAAGGTTCACTGATACCTTTGAAGGGGAAGACCTGACATCTACCCCAATTTTTAACATGTGTAACCTCTGATCCAGCAATTTCTCAGGAAATAAATACCCAGTGGCCAAGGATTTGTATATAAAGCTGTTTGCTACATCATTACTGAAAAATTAAAGCCACACTGTATGTTCATTAATAGAAGAATGGTTAAAGTATGGTGCACCCATATTTACAGACTACAGTGGGCGCAGTCCTCAAAAAGAAGGGAGCAACAAATGTACTGATATGGCAGTGTCTGTAATAGATCACTGGAAGGAAGATCGTAGAGCTTTGATCTTGCGTAGTATGTTCCCTTTTTATTTTTTAAAACTCAAAGTCCTACAGGTGTGTGTCACAAGAATACGGCAGAAAGAACACACACCAAACTCTGAACACCTGTTACTATGGGAGTAGAACTGTGGTGGAGGAACTTCCGTTTTTTCCCTTACACACTTCTGAATAGTCTGAAATGTTTATAACGAAAATTTTTATAATTTTAAAACTAGTGATTTTTAAATTGTTTTTTAAATGCTTTTGAAAGGCATACCCTATTATCTTTTTTATGAGTTAATCTGTGAGATGAATTCATCAAAGATTCCATCCTTAGATTTTAAACTGGCAGCCTTCTGGAACTTGGTAGAATCTGGAAAACGTTAATAGTCTGTTATTATCAGATTAATAGCTGACTGTGTGGCCAACCCAATACTGAACTGTGTAGGGTGTGGGGATAACTCCAAATTTACACTCAGGAGGCCACCTTTGGTGTAGGTACTGAAATAATTTCAGAACTAGGTAATTCCATTGAGGGAGGTGAGAAGAAACTGAACTTTATCTCTGCGCTGCTCAGATAAAAAGTTGAGACTAAATGTCAATTTAACCAGGAAAACTGTAACAAAGAAACCAAGAAAACCTCAACAAGGACCGAGAACCACATGTAAGCCCCAAACTGTGTTCATCAGAAAAAAAAACTTGCTCTGTTCAATTACCTATCAGGGCCAACAGCGAACCCGAGGGGCGCGGTGGAGAGGGGGAGGCGAGCTTAAAGGCAAAAGGGGTCGGGCCAGGAATCCTAAAGACAATGCCCTGAAGTTTGGGGGGTTTTCCTCTCTACAGAGGATCAGAGGGCAACTTGAAAGCCAAGTGGAGACAAAGTAGCTGTGATTTTCATAACCACTCACGAATTTTATGTGAAGTCACGAGGGCAGATTTCTAACATTTTCTTCTTTCTCTAGAGACCCAGCCTGGGAAGGCGGCCCAGGCTCCAGATTCGGTCCCGAAGACCACCCGGGGATGTCGACGAAGGCCCGGGGAGGCTGTGAGAGGCCAGACTCTGCCGAGGCCGCTCCAGCCAGCACCCGAGCACATCTGTAGGCTGAACGGCAGTGACCGGTCTGCAAGTAGATATCCGCCCGAACCCAAATTAAAGCATCTCCCGAGGCCAAAGCGAGGCGGGGGCAGGGGACCCGCGAAGAACAAGAGCGGCCCGGCCGGACTCACACCCACCCGGCAGCGGACGCAAAGCTGGGCGCTCGGAACCGAGGACACACGCCCAGGGCGCGCCCCCGGCTGGCGAGAGGGCCAATCCAGCCCATCTCCTTTCCTCCCTAGACAGCCCCCTCCAAGTGGCTGCCTCCCAGCCCCCTCGTCCCACGGGGCCCGCCCGGGGCGCCCTCGTGCCCAGGTGGCCTCGCCGTGGGCGGGCTCCCAGGGTCCGCCCCGTGCCAGCCGCATCCCTGATCCGAGAGGCGACACGCCACCTATACCTCGGGGGCACCTTACTCACCCTCGTTGCTGACAACTGCGGCTCCGCTGGGATTGCGGTCACCATTCTCCTGCCCTCGGGTAGCAGCCCCCCGGGTCACGGGAGCAGCCATTACGCCGCTGAGGAGAGGAGGGCGGGCCGCGGGGCGGGGCGGGCGCGGACGGGAACCAATGCAAACGCGCCTGCCGCCGACGCGTCTTTTTCTCCACGCCCACGTTGCGCCGTCACGCTCTGGGCCAATAGGAGCTGGCGAGCAGATTCTAATCCCCGCCTCTAACAGCGGGTGCCACGCCCCCTTCCGGGACAAGGCAGCCCAGAACTACAATTCCCAGGGTGCCGCGGGGCGCTGGGCAGGCCCTGCTGGAGGAGGCGCTGACGGGCGGGGGTGCGCCCGAGAGTGCCCCGG
>NW_011888973.1:1639743-1649464 GCF_000151845.1 Pteropus vampyrus | reverse complement strand
GGTCCGGGTCCTGGGGCGCCGGTGCATGGCAACGTCTGCGCGGCTCTGCCCCCCGCTCCTCGGAGGGGAGCGGGTCTTTGAGCAGCGTTTCCACTTCGGGCCACCCTCGGCCCGGGGCGAGCGCGGCGGGGGTGGGGAGGGGGCGCGGACACCGCGTTCAGGACAGGCTGCCCCCGGCCCCGGCGTTGGGAGGGAAAGCGGCCGGGTAGCGCTCGCCGCTCTGGGCAGAGGCGAACAACAAAGGATATTAATGTTGACGGATGAATACGGGAGGCTCCCTTCCTTTCCCTCCTCCCATTTCGGGCCGATCACAGTTCCCGTTTTTGTTGTTTGATTTCAGCTGGGTCGCCCCTTGACAGTTACTCCTTTTAGGGTTGCGACTGTTAAGAAGCCAGACTCTCGGACAAGCCTTCGGCGGCCAAATGCAATTAGAACCTCTCAGATGATTTCGCAGGGAGAAAGCATTATGGATTTTACTAACAACCTTTATTTATTATTATATGGTTCGTCCCGCCGATGGAGGTACTTTAAAAAAAAAAAAAGGGTGCAGATCTAGTGATTTAGACGATGTGTACGCATTTGCTTATGTTCTAAATTCATTTTCCGGTAATGTGACAAATCTGGAGAGCCTTTCCAGGGAGTCATAGTCACGGGCGTTTTTTTTTTTTTTTTTTTTTTTTCAACTTCGCCTGGGTATAGGACTTTGGAGACCCCCGAGAGGACTGTGTGATTAAACGGTCGTTCCTACGTTTTCCATTAGCTTCCATTCTGAACCGACCGATTAGCGACACAGTAGTTGGCTCTGGCCCCACCTTTGGGAAGGAGTTCCAGCTTTCAAAGTGGAAGGGGGAACCTTTGCCGGTTACTCCGCTGGCAGGGAGTGGGTGGTGGTGGCGATTTTCCCTCTCCTCACTCACACCTTCTTGGCGTGTAGATTAACTCTTGCTAGGAGACATTGCCTTTGCTGAGCTGGTGAGGAACCGACTGTCCCCTTGTCACCAGATTGAACACTCAGTATGGGAAGCAGCCCCCCTGCCCGGGCCCCACTGCCCCTCTTGGAGCCGAGCCCAGATGTTGCTTTCTTCCAAGTGGTAAATTATAAGATAGATTATGGACGAGATTTATTTTCTTGGTTTCTTTCCATGCCAGGTCTCAGCTGGGAAGCTGGTATTGATTAGCTCGTCCCTGGCCTTTCTTTACAAGCTGTGGGCAGCGGCTTAGCACACACTCTGGGATTTCCTGGAATGGCAAACCGGATATTATCAGTCAAGTGTTTGGGGCTGCAGCAGACACCTCGCTTTCGGGCGGTTGGGACTTGGTTGTGGAGAAGGAGGAGGTGGAATGCTGAGTGCACGGGTGGGAAAAGGAGGTTGAGTGAGGTGAGAGGTGACAGCAGAGGTGTCTGCTGTGCTCGCTTATACGGTACGACACATAACGGAATGTTAACTCTCTTATTATCAAGTTTTGAGCATTTGGCTTATGGACTGTTGAGCCGTTTTTTGGAATCCATCTGTTTGGCGTGCGTGTGTGTGTGCGGTGAAAATTTTGCTGGGATACTTATGTGTGGACTTTCTCACCGTGGTGAACACTTTGTAGCTGCCCATGCTGCAACTTATTTATTTAAAATTTATTTTCATGGTGACATTGGTTAACGAAATCCAATAAGTTTCAGCTGTACACTCTAACAGTAAGGCATATGTATATTTACACTGTGTTCTCTGCCCATAGTTAGATTTCTTCCTGTCACCACGTATTTGGCCCCCTTTACCCCATTTACCTCCCCCCAGGTAACCACTGGTGTGTAGTCCATGTCCATGAGTCTCTGTTTGCAACTTATTATTTTTTCTTAACTTTGGTTAGTGTATGTGCTTTTGTCATCTAGTTTTTATATAAACACTACAGAAAATATATTTTATGGACACAAATGTGTGGCTGATAGCAGGTGTAGTAATAATTCTGTTTCCTCATTCTTTGAAATAAATCAGTCTTTGTAACTTGGAATATCTGAAGTTTCAGTGCATATTGTCTATTTCTACAATGATACTTATCTACCACCAGTTATGTATAGTTATGTATCTTTACATGTTTTATGTTTCAATTTCAAGCAACATACTATAAACATAGATAAAATTACTTATATTTTATCAGAAATAGAAAGTCCTTTTCAAACCTGTCTCCTCCACTTAATTGATGGATGGTCTTAATGTAAACAGTCACATAGCTAAGTGTCCAGTCCTCGGGATTTAGAAAGGTACAGTGATAAAGCTGTAGTCCCAAGGGAGAGGAAACCTTATCTCTTTAAAAGATGTTAGTAGGCACAATGATAGGCATATTTTATCTTTGGAGGTTCAGGTTAGCCCTCGGTCCTAGTCTAGACACTACTGCCAGCTGTGGGACTTTAGGTAAAGTCAGTTCACCTTTCTCGGTCCTAGCCTCTGGGTCAAGTGATATCCGTGATCCTTCCCAGTCCTAATCTCAAACACATGTGTCTTTTGGTTAGAAAAACATCCCCATTGTATAGAGATTGTTATATGAGAAAGACCCTTTTGCTGCGACACGTCCCACCTGGTTTTTAACTGAGATCGGAGGTAAGCAAAAGCTACCTGGCAAGATGCCAAAGCCGAGGTGCTGGTTGCTCATTTTTTCAATCTGTTTGGTTCTCTCTCCAGTAGGAACTCCACGGGCAGTGACTAAAGCGTTCTTGATCGCCCCCTCGCAAATTCCTGCACGATCACTATCTGCCTCCTGCATGCCCGCATCTGTCATACCCCTCTCCCTGCCCTCAAAGCAGTGGCAATTAGTCACAGAGAAATTAAGACCATGGCAGATTATGTCTGCATTCATTTTTCATCAGGCATTTATGTACAGCGTCCCCAGGTGAGCCACAGAGTCTCACTGACCTGCAGATTGCGCCTCTCAACCCTGGCCAGGTGTTTTACGTGCTTGAGCCTCGTTAAGCTTACAGGGAGAACATGGGCTGGGCTGATCAGTGCAAAAAAAAACCACTGTGAGCCTTACAAGAAATAGCACTTACAACAAGCTGATCTGAGGTCACGAGTGTCATTTTGAAGACAAAGTACTGTAGTCCTAATATCAACGAGTCCTCGGAAATATTCCTGTCCTCCCGGTAGGAATCTCATTTTTCTAAAGCCCTTCTTTTTTAGGGGAAGAGATGTCTGTACAGAGCCTTTAGAATGCCTTTTCCTTCAGGGGGTACTTTAATGGCGGTGTGCGAGGGAGAGTTATGAGTGAGTGCATCTTTCTCTTAGCCGCTTTCACGTTCTTAGCGAGCACTGTCTTAAAGTGTTTCCTATTTGTGATACCATGATGTGGCCATATAACGTGTATAGCTAAATGATGAAGTGCTGCCTGGGGTCGTTTGTGGGATTTAGAGCCAGACACAGGATTCTAAACTTTAAGTGAGAAGAGAAGGAGTGATTTATATCCCCAAGTGAAGTGCCACTGCAGGGCCGCGCAGACGGCAGGCTGGCAGCTGATGCTCGCGTGGGCCTCCTGTGGGGGCGGCCTGTAAACAGGTTCCCCTCTTTTGGTCAAATCCCCAAGTGCTGATTTTTTTCACGAGGTCCCGGCAGTAGCGCAGAAATGCTGCCTTTGCTTTCTAGCCTTGGTCCCCGCCCCCCCGCCTCCTTCACGCCCTGCCAGAGGCTGTGTGGTAGGTACTACAAACAGATTACAAAAATTTCGAGAAACTTTAGCTTCTGTATCTAGCTCTCTTTAGGAGACTACAGTTTATCTTTGATGCAGTATGTCCAAGTTGCTGTCATAGGGACTGTGTGCCATGAGCATATATGGCAGAAAAACAAACTCTAAGGAAACTCAACCAAACTGCTGTAACTGTAAAGTAACAATACAGTGTTTTATAGCTGAAAAAAATGTGAAATTGTTTTGAGTCTACTCTCTGAAGGAGAATGATAATGTCCATTTAAAAAACGATGAAGCAACTTATTCTGGATCAGTGGTTTTTAATCTCGTTTGACTTTCACTCATAATAGGAAATACATTTAATTTCCTGAATTGATATATATTCGGACACCGTCAGCACCACCCGCCACACGTGTCAGTGAAACAGTATTAGCCCATACTCTGTGTGATGCTCCCCCATTTTTCATTAAAAAAAAAAAAAAAGCAGCTCATTGCTAATTTGACTTAACGATTCGTTGTTGGGTCCTGACCCACAGTTGGACAAGCACTGCTCCAGATGCTACATCTATGGTACAGGAAGGACTGAAACTCAGTCAGACCTTGTCGGATTTCTAGTCAAGTTCATTTACAGCAATGCTTTTATTTTGTGATGATTTCGACTTACAATTTAACAATCGTACTTTTTTTCCTTCAATGTAAGTCAGAGTCTGTCTATGTTATATTTCTCTAAGACAGAACGAACGTGCAAAGCCATCACACACGTCGTATAAGTCGTCACCAAGTGCCCGTGTGTCTTCTCACCAGGATCTTTTTAACAAGGACTGGAATCAACTCCATGATGACCAGTTTTGGATTCTTCTGTACAATCTCCTTTGACAATGATCGCTGGGCCTTGTAAGGGAAGAAGCAGCGTAACAAACGCAGTGAGGTGTGTCGCCAAGCGTAGGGTCACCACCCTCATTCTCTTCTCCATTTTTTCATATAGCTGATCATTGTGAGAATGAACAAGGCAACTTGTTTTCCCAAAAACCTGAACTGCTAAGCTTGTGTGGCCAGAGCATGTAAAATACTAAGGAATAAAGAAATAAAGTTCCCCAAGCCTCTTTTCATTTAAGCAATTTAAATTTACTTAAGGAACAACTTAAGACACTCTGAAATGTGTGCTGAAATATCATTGGCTACCTACTAAGTAAATAAGAATCACCAAAAAAAAAGTGTTAATGCCTGCCGGTGACAAAATTGCAGTAAAACTGATATGCATTACCCTACTGGTTTTATTGAATGTAAACATCCTTTTGGAAACTAATATATAGATATGCATTTATGGAGCACTTCACCGTGTGCCAAGGATAGTTCTAGGAGCTCGTGACAGCTCCGTGAGGGAAGAGTCAGTTGTCACTCATAATTCACAGGACACCGAGTCAGGGAAAGGTTAAATAACTTGTCTGCAGTCGCACAGGAAATAAGGGTGCTAAGATCGGAGTCGGCCTTCTTAGCCACTCTGCCATGTTGCCTGATGTGACAGTCATGTTAGCAAGAGTTCGAATAGGTAATCCCACTCCTCGAAGTTTACATGAAAAAAAGTCAAGAGCAACAAAACGCGTGTGAACAGAGTTATTCCTTGGCATGTCGAACAACATAGGTACCAATACTGGAATAATTTAATCAATTTTAGTTATCAACACATCAGAGTATTATATAGCAATGAAATGGGCTAATTACACAAATAACGCGATTTCTAAAATATATTCCAGGTATCTGGTGTTAAGCGACAAAAGAAATCAAAATAAATATAAACTATGATTGAAACTACGTAAAATGTGTAGTGTATAGAGAAGACACAGCTAATGCACAGATGAGAATAATTCTTTTGTTAGAATATGGAGGTCATCAGCAAATTTTTAAAAAAAATTTGGGCGGAAATATGAACAATATTAAACTTTAAAGCACATCTTGTTGCTTATAGCAGAGGGGGGTGCGTAAAAATGAGTAAAGAGAGGTTCTTGCCATGGACAAGGTGAGAGATAGTTACCTGACCAGGTTAGTAGTCCTTGCATGCTGAGATGAGGAGGGGTCTGAGGTATTCAGGAGCGGGAAGCAACGGGGCTTGGAAACTGGATGTGAGGAGTTAGGGAAAGGAAGGAGTTTATGGTGTCTTCCTGGTTTCTAGCTTGAACTGGGGAACCGTAGGTGCTATTCAGCAAAAGAGGCATTTTTTTGCGGGCAGGTCAAGTTTATGATGTAAGATGGAGAGTCCTGTTTGGCCACCTAGAGAGAGTTTGCCATACCCGTCAAAAGTTCAGGTGACACCATCTGGTAGGAAGTCGGTGTGGAGTGAAGGACAGAGGTTCTGGATTAAAGAGCATGATTAGAGAGTCATTCCGTTTGTGTGTGATGACCAAAGTGATCAACCTAGATGAGACTTTATTAATTGTATCGGCTATGATTATATAGTCTGCTTCTCCATTCTGCGTTTTAAAGTGATAGGTTCTAAATTCCCAGAGAGCAGTCATCTTGAAGCACTTTATTAATATGGTACAGGGGACTCTAAAGTAAGAAATATTAGCTGTCCATATAGAGTGGGTACTAAACTAAATTTTATGGTCTTTTCTTGCTTACCATTAATGCATTGCCTGGTTAAGGCATTAGTTATTTCTATTTCTGTGACAGTTCTCTCTCAAGCAAATATCTCATGCCAGATTGTGCATGTTTGTGAGATTTCCCAAACAGGATGTTGAAAAACAGAATGCTCAAGTATTATTTCAATAAACAAGATTTATACATCCCTCAAATAGCATATTAACATATACACACATCCAAGAATGAGAAAATGCTCAGCTACCCAAAGCAATATATTTGTACATACAGACATTTGTGTGTGTGGTAAATATGCAATATCTCTTAGGAACCACAGGGTCAGATTTAGAATTCTTAATGTTATACCATTGCATTCCTGAAAAATATGATTTGAAATAAGGGATTTCAGCTTAAGATGGCATTTGGGGGAGCCTAATATGGCCTGTCTTCACTTCCCTTGGAAATAACAATAAATGCACGCGATGAGGCAAACATTGGTAATATAAAAATTAAATCTGATAGTAAGCCTATTGACAAAATTTGGAGGCATTTCCCCGTGGCAGGAGGAACTGGATCAAGCGAACTTGTTGGTGACCTCTGTCTGCTTCCACTCGTTAAGCAGAGCGCCTCGGCGGACACGGTGACCTGGGACGGGAGACCCATTTCCGCGCCCCACTCTCACCAGCTTCGAGGCTGGGTCATTTCGACTCGGAGTGCGCCCTGTGCTGACTGAGGCATCTGTGATCCATCTCTTTCCACGCCATCTTTCTTTTTCCTCCAAGATGACCACTTCTGGGAACAGCTGGGACAGGAAGGTGGGTGGTTGGGTGGTTGAAAGGAGCACAGAGGATGCCACTTTTCCTTTGGGAAGTGCACTGTGGTCTTCACCAGAAAAGTAATTTCCTGGGTGCCTTTGAAGTGCTGCAGGAGCAAAGCATGCTGGATATTGTAGTTTCGCTTGCAGTCTGTTGGTGGCAGAGAGAAGAAGTGGTGGGATAAGTGATGAGCTCGTCCGAACTGCCGGAAACCATGGCCGCTAAGTGGGAACTTGGCCGGGAGCTGTGTACACCAGCCTTTGATGAGCTGCGAACATCAGCCTTTGAGGGAAGACCCATGAGTGGAAATGGACCCACACGCCTGTAGTTCAGCCCGGTCCACAGCACTGGCCGGATGGTTGAGACCCAGGCTGTATCAGTCAGTGATCACATTTGCATCCCTACTTAGGAGGAAGAGCTACCAAATCTGGAGACAGGCATCTGTCACTTCGTAAGGAACTAAAACATGGCTGTTTCTCAGCGGGGAATGGAAGCGGGGAGAGCATGACATTCATATGGGAGGCTTTGGGAAATCACCAGTCACAAGTGTGTGTGTTCTTCACCCCCATTCGTGTCCCCTGTGAAAGTCCCAGAAAGAGAAGTTTGGATATGAAACTTGCAAGACTTCCTCGAATTCGATAACCTCTGCTCCAAGTTGGGCACCATTTTTATAATCCAAGCCATTTATAGTTCCATTTTATGAGAGTGTTAACTGGCAATAACTTAAACGTGCCTTCCTGAAATCTTCAAGCACAAATGTGGAGATTTGGTTCTTTGTCTTTTTTTTTCCCTCCAAAATGGAAGAATCCTGTCTGTCGTGGGTCACCAGAGGGGAATATGGACTCACATGTATATGAGGTAACTAAAAATAGCCCAACCTAGATTCTGGATAAAACAGTCACTGTCCTAGGGAGAGGAGGGAGCCCGCTGGCCGTTCTCCTGAGGTGTCCAAAGTTGCTTGAAGAGTCTGTGCAGCTTCTGTGACAACAGACTTAGAATTTAGCCAGGCTCTCAAAAAACAAGGAAATCCAGAATATGCATAAACCGTTCTAGAAAAAATGAAGAGAGGAGAAATCTGAGTTTTTCTCCAGAAAGCCAGATGACAAACCCTAACAATAAGATAGGAGAATTCATACAGAATTACACAGTAAAAGGTTGCCCCTTCCTCAGTTTGTTTTTCTGGGGAATTGTATTTGTATTAATTGCACTCTACATTTCACTTAACATTCCCATTCGTAGTTTATAGAAATTGAATCAAAAGACTAAATATTTATGTTCTTGGCCCCAAGTTAGAAGAGGAAATATTATGTATAAATTATGTAAAATTATGATAATGAGCTTTACAACTGGGAAAATACTTCTGAGAAGTGAAGATTTGGGTACAAAATAACACGTTGCGGTGTTGTTACAACCAGTTGTTACAATCGAGAGGTGGCATTAATTTTTCAACGTTCTACTTTTTAATTTCCAAAATTAACAGAGATTTCGTTTATAATCAGGAATAGTGACGTGCATTCTTTTGTAAGCTGAGCATTATTTCCCGTACAAGAGTTTTCTCGAGGTGAGAGGTTACACTGGTGGAAGATGAGTCTCAGATGCCTGAGCTTTCTCTGTCATTTATGTCCAGGAAGGACTCTGTTCCAAAGTTTCAAAGTGGCTTTCTTTTCTTTGCTCTACTGGCTTGATCGCTTGTGATGTTCCCACTCTGCTCATCCTCCGGTAGCCCCAGTGAAGCTGGCCTTTGGGTATAAGTCTTTGAAAAAGAGCCCTCATCCTTCTTTGAAAAAGAGCTTCAAATGAAGTCATCTAAGATAAAAATGCCATTCTTGCCATAAAGCGTTCATTTAGAAGACGGATGTTTGTGTCACTGCTCACTTCCCATTGTCCCGTAAACTCTGTGCTGTGAGACTGTATGCGGGGGATGATCTACGCAGGACAAGCTTATCCATGTAGAGAGTCAACTTAGAGGTTTTAATTAGCAAGTATGGGGAATAATTGTTTATTCCTGGGTGTAATGGACCGAATGTTTGTGTCCCCTAGAAATTCATGTGTTGAAGTTCCAACCCCAGCATGGCCGTGTTAGGAGTAGGGAGGGAGGTGGAGTTAAATGAGATCCTCAGTGTGGGGCTCCGATGGGGTAGCATTAGGGTCTTGTCCAGCACGCCCGCACCCGTACGCACCCGCACCCGCACGCACCCGCACCCACACCTGCACGTGCACACACACGCACACGCACCCGAAGATGCAGTGAGACGCAGCCATCCGCGAGCCAGGAAGCGGACTCTTACCAGAAACAGAACTTTCCAGACCTTGTTTTGGACTCCCCGCCTCCAGAACTGTGAAAAAAAATCATTTTCCGCTGTTGGAGCCACCCAGCATATGACACTTCGTTATGGCAGCCTGAGAATACAGTGGCTCGGGACCGCTTTAGGAGCTGTGGGAAGAGGGACAGAGAAAAGCGAAGCAGACTCCTGGAGCTCAGGGTCGCAGGGGTCAGCGGAGGCCCTTCCTGCCCTTCTGAGGCCTCACTCCCTGGCCCATCTCCGGAAGCGCAGACCTGATGAATCACTGTTTGAGGATGCTTATCTACTAATAACTCCAGGCATGTGTTTATTTGAATAATTACATTTTTGCAAATGTGCTCACATTGTCTTGTCATCGAATCA
>NW_011888973.1:1631462-1637728 GCF_000151845.1 Pteropus vampyrus | reverse complement strand
TATTTTTTATTTTTGTTTTCATGAGAGCAGCCTTATTCATGAGAACGTTTTCTTGGAAGCCATCTGTCATGCCTCGTGTGTTGCAGGTTGTGCTCTGCACAAGGTGGCTGGGTGTGGGGTGTCTCCCCTGGGAGGAAGGGGTGCCGCGTTCTCATTCGCACGGTGGTGTGACGGGGGCTGCAGGAACCCTGCTCATCGCTCTCACCAACTGACCTGATGCTGAGCAGGGGAAACTTTGAAAATAGAAAACTAACTTATTAGGATAAAATGACATTTTTATTGGTTTTATATGACGAGGTTCTAGCTAAGAGGTCCTTAAAAAAAAAATGGAAAAACAGGAAAACTTCACTGTGAAAATCAAAGTTTGAAAACCGCTGACATGGCAGGATGCCCGAAGAGACTGGAGTCTCGCAGGTAAATTTCTGTTACAATGAGCTTCGATGTCACTGTCCGATTTCTCCTGGTGAGCTGGCATGTTTCTGCTCTAAGTGGCCGTGGAGGAATCTTTTGGTCCAGGGGTTATTAACATATTCCAATGAATAAATCTTTTGAGCTGTCATGGAATTATCGCGTTTTCCAGAGCACGCGTGCCGTGTGGTATAGGTTGCATCACTTATAATGATGCAGTGAAGCTGTTCGTCTCTGAAGGAAACATTCTCGTAAGACACCATCATACCAGAAAGTACCTATGTGAAAGGGTTAACATGAGTTTATCTCAGGAAAGAGCCTGGGGATCTTCCATGATAACCGTATGCACTCTATGAAAATATTTCTGTCTTAGAGTCCCTCCATAAAATGAGAGGTGGGATGAAGTAATTTGTTAGTTTCCCTGAAATTCTACAACTCATTGTAAGTTAGAGATCTCCTTGGGCCCGCTGACTAGATGTCAGTGAAACTTCTGGGATATTCTGCATATGGAGTGTGTTGGCTTGTCTTTACGTAGCTGGCGGTGAAGAGTCTGAGATGGTGATTCTCGGCGGTGGTTTTTCCTCTTAGACGATTTACTGCATTTGCAGCTGTGTTCTCTTGAAGGTCTTGAGCGGTTCCTTCTAGTATTTGGTTCTGTGATTTTGGTGTTTGATAAATATCACCGAAACCCACTCTATTCCCCTAAGTCTTTCTAACCCGAATGAGGCTTTGCCAGGGTTATTAACATATTCCAATGAACAAATTAACCTCCCTACTCTATTTTGAGTCACATGGCACCATTTGAAGGAAACAGATTGGTTAAAGCGTTCACACTTGGAAATAATTGATTATTTCTGAAAGCTTTTGTCTTTTTTTTTTTAGTTGTGACAAAAAGGCTCAGTGATGGAAGCACAATGTTACGCTCAGCTCCAGAAAGGGAAAGAACGTCTCAGATCTCATTCCACAGCCACATTATGTCGCACTCACAGACCACACTGTACAGGGCTGGTCAGGCTCCACGGACCGGGGGCGACCGCTTCCTAACTGGAAAAAATCAGGACTATTAATCATTATGACACAAGGCAGAAACATCAGCATGGCACGACATTCTTATTTTCCGCCTGAGAAACGGGGGCTCCTGCGAGCGAGCCCACGTGCTCCGTTCCCCGCTCTCCCGTCCTCTCTCCTGTGGGACTTGGCTCCAGTTCCCTGGAGCAGGTCACACAGAGACATGTGAGGAACACAGGGCACAGAAACGGAGGAAGAAAGTGTCCTTCCCTGTTATTCCACAGAAACGGCTGTGAGAAGGAGAATGGGGTGGGGTGGGGGGAAGGCAGGCGTCATACCCCAGGGAAATGCCGAGGCTCTTACAGCGACATTTAGCATTATTTGCATGCCGGTAACTGATGGAGATAGAGTCTCATGGGACATCAAAATGACTGAAATCTGAATTTTTATCGTGTTCCTCCTAGATTCACTCAGAAGGGAAATGTTTTAAGCAGTTTGCCAGGATTTTCTTATGAGGATAATAATTTCTGACTATAGAAGTAATTATGGTTGTAACATGAATTATTTTGGTATTGAGTTTTGTAATTTCTTAGTGTTTCGGCATACTTAAAATTTATTTGGGCAGTTGCACATTTTAAGTTGGATTTAAAAGAAGAACATAACTGACCAATGCTAGTCTGTCTCATAGCACTCTAAAGGGGGTACTGATGTTTTTCATGTTTTAAATATTTTCAAGAAGAGAAACTATTGTGACATATTTGGTAGACATTAGGTCCGAAACCTGCAGTTTTTCTGTGGGTGCCTCGCTAAGCTCAGTGGGGAGGTTATTGTGTTTACATTTTCATCCCAGGACTAATGTTAATTTGATGTCAGGTTTTAACACGACCAGATTTAGTCACGATACAGACCAAGTCGGTAACTTGCTTTTATAATAGTAAACACTGACTGAACTTTTCCGGCATGTCTGGCACAGTACCAAGGTCGTGCACGCATCATTTCGTTAAACGCTCGCGACAACGACATGACATGGGTGCTCTTCTTATTGTTTGTAATTTTACAAATGGGAAACTGAGGCACAGAAATGTTATAGAACGTGCCCAAGATCTCAAGGCTAGTCAGTTGTGCAGCTGTGACTGGCTGTCTCTTTCCAGAGCCAGTGCCTTCTGTACCATGTCACGCTGTTCCCTGGTCATGTGTTTGCTGCTCGCTTGTTTTGTGTTGGGTTGCTGGTGGCGGAGTCAGTTATCCTCAAGTTAAACCGTTGACCAAATGCACAGTTCTCATTGCAGGTTATGTTACTTTCTTTGAAGCCAGGCAGGCGGGCTAGGATGAAGGGCTGTAAGGTGGCTACAGACACAGAGCCAAGGCACAGAAACCTTTGCGTGGGGTTGGCCCTTGACCATCTGCTCCCTGTCGAGAGCTCCCATGATGTTCCAGAGAAGTCCTCCAGCCCAGCCCATCGCTGCTACAGGGCTCATCAGAAGAGAGTGTGGGCGACACTCAGCCAAGCAGGGGGTGCTTTCAGCAGCCTGGGGTTGGAGCATCTCTAGTGTGCACCTGTGACAGCCCCTCACCAAAGTGACCCTTCCCTCAACTGCAGCCGGCGCTGGCATGTACCTTCCCACCTTGCGGTCATCGTCATTCGTCGGGTGATGTAGGAAGGTGTTCCACCCGTAGGAAGTTTGGAGCCACGTGCTCAGAGTGTGGGAAAGGCAGACCGTGGAAGTAGAATGCAGGACAGCAGAGACCTGCTCGACCTCTAGTCAGGGGTGGGTCTGTGGCCGCCTGGGACAGGTAACGGTAACAGCATCCTGGAGGGCGGGTGTCGTGGTCAGACTGAGCGCATCTTTTATTTCGAGTGACTTTGCTCAGATAGCTCACTGAGGGTGATCCACGTTCTGACTCCCTCGTGCCGTCCTCGGGTCTGATAGACAGAATATGACTTGACTGCTGAAGTCATAGCTTTCCTGTATGGAATAACGACAGCCCGTTCCAGTGACATGGGGCTTTGCAGGGCTTCCTCACTTGTCCTGTTTGAGCCTTTTAGCCTCTCAGAAGGTAGATGGGAGAGGCTCGTTCCTATTTGATGACGTGATGGGTAAGTTAGGTACAGCAGATGAAGGGACGAGGGAGCGCGGAGAAAATGCGGCAGGTGTAGATGCCACAGCTCGGCCGTTTGTCTGAGGAACTGTCTTAATTTCTCTGTGTACTGATTTTCCGTGTTTGAAGACTGCTGACCATCCACCTCATGCCTTAGAGACGCACGCGTCGCAGTCGTGGGCCATGCCCGACCCTGTGGGTGGCCACCGTCTGCAGAGGAAGACACCAGTGTGCAGCCCGACTTGGTCGCTGCATCCCCCAGACCAAGCTCAGCCTCCACGCCGCTGCTGCTGTGTGTCCTGGCTGCTCTGCAGTCCTGCTCTGTGTCCTATGAATTCTGTATCATTTTTAAAGCCCATGGAAGTTCTTTTTAAAGAGTGGAAAGTGTCCTAAGCTTTAGTTTCCTGCTCTCTAAGTAGAGGTAAAAATACCTGCCTTGCTTGTTCACAGTGTTATTGCTATGATCAGGTGAGATCATTCTTGCAAAGCCCTGTAAATTTAAAAGGGCTCTACAAAGAATCGTTATGGGCGACTTTCAGTTCAGGATGAAAGTTGGCTCTGGTTGTGATACCCTCCGTAACTGCCCCCTTCTCTCAAGACCCTCTGCCACCCCCATGGAATATGGGGGGCACATGGGTGTTTATGAAGGAGCGGAAAGACCGCTGAAGCCCCCTGGGAAAGACCTTGCTCAGATATCTATCTGGAAGCCAGTGTCTCAGGCATGTGACCCTCACAGCGGAGACCACTGTCAGGAAGGAGTCACCAGCTGATCTCCAAGAAACCGGTGCTGACGAGGAGGGGCAGAGCCGTGTTACCTGGGACGAGCCGAAAGGACGCTAGTAGCCTGCTCCAAGAGGAGAAAAGAAGGAAAATGGAAGACAAGTTGGGGCATATGCTTTGTTAAACCTCACAGCAGTCAGAGTTAGCCACGCCCTAGCGTTTCCCATGAAGGGCCCCTGTGTGGGGCGAAATGGAGACTCGTGCACCGTGAAGAAATCACCCGGAGCAGCGCCCGCAGGAAGTGCCTGCCCATCACATGGGGTGGGGGTTGGGGCTGGGAGGAGCGTTTGGGAAATCCCGGCCCTGCCCACACGTATCAGCACGCAAGTGATGATCACCCGTGCAAGGCCCTCCGTGCAATACTCACTGATTCGTGAGCGCCTCCTCTGTAGGGCTTTGGACCTCAGGAGGCTTAGAAATCCACAACTCTGCCCAGCGTGTGTTGGGTACGTGCGTTAGGCACGTGCGGTGTGCCGCGGGTGCCGACGTGAGACGTGGCAGAGGCAGGGCCGCACGGGGCAAGGGCCCTTCTCTCCGCGCAGGCCAGAGCGTCCTGGAGAAGGCGGCCTCTGCGTAGAAGGGGGAAGGAGTCGCAGGAGCTGGCTGGGTGACAGAAATGGGGGAGCGCTTTCCTGGAGAAAGAAGTAGTATGTAAAGGCAGGGCAGCCTAACGGTCTGTATGGAGCAGTGGGGAGATGCGCATAGACTGCTCCCAGAAAAGCTGCCACTGTGACTGCGTAGCTGGCACATTACCTTATTCTCATTTGGATCAGTGGCTCTCAACCTGCCCGAACCACCCACCCTTCCCCCCACTCCCACGGGTGTTCGTGAATGTGTCGTTTTGATGACCAGATGGTGGGCAAGCCCTGGGGCATTCACTGGACAGGACCGGGAATGCTGCACGACCGACCGCAGAAGGAAGGACCGTCCCACCCCCAATGCCGCCGAAGTCCTCTTTGCCAAACCTTGGTGGACATCCCGTGAGCGGACGAGGTGGTGAGTTGCCTGCTGTCTTCGGCGGGCTGAGGCGTGAAAGGCAAGGTCGCATGTGAAAGGCAAGGTCGCACAGCCTGGGGCCCGTTGGGTCTGGGACGCTTTCTCCATTAGTATCTTTTGGTTGAAATTTCTTTCGCTCTTTCACGTTTCCATGTTTTAGTGCTGTTCTGCCTTATAAAATTCTAGATACTACGTTATGCTGATAGTGTCTTTAAGAGGAAACCTCTCTTTCTCATCCTGTCCCCAAGTAGAGAAACTCCGCTGAGGAAACGTCTGCCCTTTCTCTGCCCCTTTCCCCGCTCCCTCCCTCCCTCCCTGGCTTGACTGGCATTTGGCTGGCTCAGTGTCTGCCCTCCGCAGAGAGGCTGCCTTCTGATTTGTGAGGTTAGCGGCGGTGAGGCCTGCATGTTCGTGACCTCGGCTCAGTCTAGGGGAGTGTTAGCTGGGCCCTGTGTACAGAGATGCGGTCTGTGTGCCACACAAAGGGAGCAAGTGGCATTTGGAAGCCAGCCAGGGCCCTGCTGGGCCGGGCCAGCTGTGCTAGGACCCAAGTATTTTCTTTTGCTTGTTTGAACGAGGACATTGTGTAGTCCAATGGCCACCCCATTGCACAACTCCAGAGGGCACCAGTGTGTCCTGTGGCTGCTGCTGTAGGTCTTGTATGCTCTGCCTTGGTTCTGAGCCAGATGCGTACACACCCAGCTCTCTCATCCCTTGGGCAGTGGATCGGTAGTAAGGCTGATCCCATCCGTTTGCCCTGGATAGAAAGGGTGCTGTGTATTACTTTATCTGGTCCTTCGGTTTCCTGAGAAGTGAGGCCTTGGTGCTCTGTGAGCTCGAAACCTCACCCACCTGGAGTTTATACGTGCTTGTGATTAAAAGCTCAAACACTGGAAGAATGTGGAGTATGAAGGTGAAGTCTCTCTTTACCTCCTCCTCCCTCTCCTTTTTGTAAATGATCATTGCTAATGCTT